>NC_029785.2:110321070-110352509 GCF_000816755.2 Arachis ipaensis | reverse complement strand
CATATTTGTAATTATTTATTTTTCTCATTTATTTTTTTATTTAGGCATTGAGATATACATATGGAAAAATATAGAAAAAGTGAAAATGTTAATCTTTTTGAACTTTTCTATTGCTTTGTTTTAAGAATGAAAAATGGAAAATGTATTATTATACATCTTTCTTCAAATTCCAAAATCACATCATAAATTATTTCATAAGTGTGTTTTTCATACGATGCCTGTTCTCAAACATATTGCTGATATAGTAGTAACAAGATTGGGTTTTTTTAATTACTTTTATTTTTTATATTAAAAGTGATTCCTAAGAAGTGGAAGAAAAATAATACAAATATCAATTTCTCATTTTAACATGCGGCTTATGGTTTTTTATATAACTGGCTACTTTTCTGCCAAGACTTGGGATCTCTAATCCCTCGTTTATAATATGGTTTCAACCTGTGTCAACCAAAGGATGAAATGCAACAAATGTTGATATAAAATGTTTTGAAATAATTTTTGGATTCAATATTATGATCACAGAAACCCCAATGGCAATACATTGTTGCAAGTTTGCAACTAGGAGCCCTGTTTGGTGAAGGAAAATGTACAATCGTAATTTTTTGTGGACATACTTTCACATTTCACAAATTCTGATCAATGAATAATGTTCTTCCTCCAGGTCCTTCAGTAAGAAAGTAAATTACTATATTGGAAGAAGGATTACTCTGGCCTTCAGAGATCAATGAATGGATCTCAGAATTTGACATTTTGCTTCAAGTATACAACTACCTCTTGCTGAAGAAAACAAAACAAAAGGAACAATTCAGGTCTTCCAATTAGTCAATGAATCACAATCAAAGAGTCTGAGAGTATAATAATAGATTACTTACAATCAAACTTAGAAGAATGCATCCAGCAGCACCAGGAAACAAAGCATACCAGAAATTCAAGTGATGCAATTTAACGGCGTCGATGAAAAGCAATGGCAAGCTTGCGGCTGCATATGTTAATTAGTCGAATAAATAGCATAACTGTTTCAGCTTATCAAAGATGTAACTAATTCATGACAAATAATGCTTACTATAAGTGTCGGAGATATAACTATTCACAAACCTTCTACTCATATCAGCTTAAACTTTTAGAATAAATGATTTTACGATGCAGCTTAACAACGGATATTAATAGAATTGTATTTGTAGTGAAAATACCTGGTGGGTGAACGGTGCCGGTGAAGATCATGTAGGCAATGCAGGAAGAGAGAGCAGCACTCCTAGCGAGCCATCCGGGTCCGAATATGGTGAATGCGAGAACACCAATGGTTGCACAACCTATTTGAGCCATGAACATGTTGTACTTCTGCATAACGAACCACATTAGTCTTATCAACGCGGTAAAGAAGAGAATATGGAGAATGGAATGGAATAATACCCTGGCAGCAGGTGCAGAGGGTGTGGTGAAGAGGACAGCAGAAACTGCACCTAAAGGCGCAATAGTCATTGAGAGGCCCTTTGGTGCCAATAGCTGGTCCATCTTTCCCAGCAGTGCCATTGCCGCAAATGCCCCTGTTCATTTGAGTGATCCAAACAAGTGAATACAAACAGAGAAAGAGAAAGAGAAAGAGAAAGAGAGAGATTGATTGTGTTGACCTGCAGAAGGCCAGAGAATGTCGCTGAGGGAAGGAGTTGAGGCAGATTTGAGGGGTTTCCAGTCATCCCATAGGGAGGGGGAAGGCGAAGCCACGTCGCTTGATGCCACAATCCCATGCGGTTGCCTCCTCCTTCTTGCCAAATAATTCAGACTCAATCCCTTTCGGTTAATCAATGACAATGAACCATGATTTGAGAGTGAAGACCTGAGTCCAATTCCAATTCCAATTGCAGAGGACATTTCTCAACTCTCTCTCAAAACAGTGGAATAGTTGAAACAATAGAAACCACCGTTGAGCCGTTGTAACACAACACATTAGCCTTTCAACACCGCCAAAGGTCAGAAACGGAGAGACAGAAAAACAAAAATAGAAAATATAAGAGTAGAGGTGGGGGCATTGTCGACATTTTGAAAAGAGTTGTTGATTGTTTGATTTTTTTTTTTTAATCAAATTTTTTTTACCAAAAATATTTAAAAAATATATTTAACATGATTACTCGTTTATAATTATATTCTAAAAATCTATCGTCACCGCCCCGTCAACAGAGAACAAAAACTTATCCATCGAGGATTGTCCACCACCAGTAGCAGTGGGAAGTAGTGCTTGACTGCTTTCCCTTCTCTTTCACTTTGTGGACGGGACTGGACTACTCTACTACTTGGGCCTTTTGCACACCATCATTTCTTCACATACAAAACACTAAATAAACTCTATCAAGTCTAGCTAAATTCTGGACTCAACACACAACCAATCAAACCTAATTGTAAAACATAAGGTTAGCCCAAAAAAATTTTACCAGGTAGCTAAGCCTGAAATTTATGAATCTGTTTTACCCCAAAAAAAAATTATGAATCTGTTTAAATAACAGGAACATAATTAGTCATCACTATAAATATTCTGTCATCATATACATATCTCAAAAGAATAACATATACATGGTATAAGTTCAAGAGGTATAAAATAAGTGATATATCACGAGTTAATCAATTGGATTGGGCCAAAAATAATTTGAATGAACTGTATTCGGTGTTTTTTTGGACTTGATTCGGTGTTTATATTTTTTTATAAGATAATTCGAAAATAAAAAAGATATCATGTCTCAAAAATTTTGGCCCAAAAAATATACTAATTATAGAGAGATTGGAGACACAACAAAACTTTTATCCTATTAGACAGAATTATTTATATAAATCAAATAATTGTCAATATATCATATCATACACATAAATCTCTTTTGAGTACCACGTGGTAAAGAGACGGGAGACGTACCATTGGACTATATAATTGGTTTTTATACAAGACTAGGCAATATGTAAATATATTACACTAATTAAAATAAATAAAAAGTGTATTACGCGTTTAAGTGAAATTTTTATTGCTCGTTGCATGCCAACAGACTCACATAGTTGCACTGTTGCATGAACCAAACCAAAGAGTGGTGCATGTTTCTGTATATCAGGGATGAATGAAATTTCAATACTTAAAAATAATAGCAAGAACGGAGCTAATTCCAAACACCAAACCCACTGCAATGTCCAAATTGTCTCTCTTCAATGCTACAAGAAGAGAACGAGGCAAATGTATTCACAAAGCCACTTAGTTGCACCAATTCTCATTTGTCACTGCAACATACAACAAAATCTACAAAAAGCCACAAAGAGTGGCATGAAGCACTGACAAAACTAGAATACTTATGCAGTAGCAGTAGCACTAGCACTACCAACAATTAAGGACTACTTCGATTTTTGTTTGTCAGCGTCTCAGCGATCTGACTGAGACTCGTAGAATTCGCTAGGACAAGGAGACATAACTTCTTGCTCAAGCAACTGTAACACCTCATTCATCGATGGACGTTCTTCCGCATTTCCATCCGTGCATCTTGCTGCTATATCAAGAATCCCCTCAAGAGTCCCTGCATCCACATTGGTGCATCTTTTGTCTACCACATCATCCAATCTGTTTTCTCTCAGCAATGTGTTCATCTGCGCCGAACAATTACCAAAACATAAAACATCATCGTGGCTGAAAATTTTGCAGACCTTAAAGTGATCAACATTGAATGAGTTATAGAGCTTACCCAACCAACAACATTTAAACCTCGCTTTGCGAAGGAAGGATCAGTAGGCCTCTTTCCAGTTATAAGTTCTAGCAATAGAACTCCAAAGCTATACACATCTGACTTTTCAGTGGCTCTACCACTTTGTAGGTACTCTGGTTCGCATATAAATACAAAACCATCAATCAATTAATGGAGTTTCATTAGCTTTGGCGCCATAAAATTAAGTTTAGATATGATGCAAACAGGAAAGAGCTTCAATAATTGATGCATTGATGAGAAAATTGAAATTTCAAGAGCTAAAAGTTAGTAATTTAATTTTGTTAATGTTAACATTATCAAATGAATAACACTTGTATTCTGTCCTGACATTCTTATTTATCTCCACATTAATATCTAAGGAATTTTACTTTGCAAGGACAACATTAAATTGTAAAATCTGATTTTCTAGTGTTGAAATCTGAAATATTTTACTACTTGAGACTATATAATAGACGTACACATACCTGGTGCCAAATAGCCAAATGTGCCAGCAACCACTGTGGTGACATGAGCCTCCTCATCGACCAAAAGCCTTGCGAGACCAAAATCAGAAATACGAGGCTCCAAATTTTCATCAAGGAGAATGTTGCTAGATTTGATGTCGCGGTGTACAACTTTGGGACAGCACTCATGGTGCAAGTACGCCAAACCCCGGGCAGAACCAAGGGCTATATTTAAGCGATCGTTCCAATTCAGTGGTTGTTGAGTATTTTCTAATAAAAAATAAGTTATTCATTACAAGTCATGTTATAGAGAAGAATAAAGATTTCAAAGGAAATGAAGCATACCATGCAAGAGATCATCTAAGCTTCCCATGGCCAAATAATCGTATATAAGGAGCCTTGAAGAAGGGAGCCTGCAGTAACCGCGTAGGTTTACCAGATTTATATGCTTGATGCTCCCCAAGATCTCAAGTTCCCTCTCAAACACTTGATCACACCCTTCACGAGTTCTGTCAATCCGCTTGACAGCAAATGTGCCACAATCATTCATCACCATCCGGTAAACAGTCCCGAATCCTCCTGATCCTACTACATCCTCTGCATCAAGAGACTCGAGCTTCTCTATGATCTCGGATGATGCGTATGGAAGATCACCATGGAATGTAATAAGTTTTGCTCCTGTTACAAGATCAGGTCATCGTTTGCAAAACAAGAAAAAGTCGATATTGTCAAAAGTGTAAATATCATTCTTCCTACTTGATTCTGAATCAACTTGTTTCTTCATTTCTGTGTATCTCCTAGCAGCTCTTTCCTTCTTCGATAGCAACCGGACCCACAGTAATGATAGGATTATCACAAGTGCAATTCCCATTGTTGACATTGCCCCAATTACCAACCACTTAATGTAATGTGAAGATTTTTTGGGAGGGACTGCATGTAAATTTAAATATTTATTGTTATTAATTGTGATACAGAGTTTAGCCAAGATTTCTCGGATTTTTTTATAAATAAATAAATAAAATATTTTATTTACCAAACATACCTAATTTGGGAATTTTTTACATTCTTAAATCATATTTACCAATAATTATGAACGTATCTTATTTACACTGTAAACAAGAAAAGTAAAATTTTAATTGACTAGATTTTGTTTGCAAACGAGATATGAAAAATTTACGAAAAAAGAAATATCAAGATGTGTATATCTATCTATAAACAAGATATTTATACGGTTACCATGAGAAAAAAATGAGATAAATGTATACGTATCTGGTATAAACAAGATATGACAAGAAAAGAAGTTAAGCATGTATCTTGTTTGCACCCAATATACATACAAAAAGGTTCTGACTTATCTCGTAAAGGAGATATGTGTATACTTATTTCGTTTATGTTGTAAACGAAATATGTAGAACGATATAAAAATGTAAATATGCCCTAAATTATACATATTGGTAAATAAAATATTTAATTTATTTATATATAAAAAAAATCCAGATTTCTCAGTGTGCAATTGAGTTATAAATCCAAGAAGCCGACTTGCCTGCAGCTTCTTCGCTTTCAGCATGGGGTAGCACCACAGGGAAACCAAGTGATGTTCGGCATGGTTTTTCTACTTGTCGCCCACAAAGATCTAGATTGCCAATAAACCTACACACATGGAAATGAATTTGAAACCAAATGAATCTTTTACACAGCACCAGACAAATATGTTACCAAATTAACCAGAATTAATAAACAAACAATAAAAAACCAGTGTGAGGCAAGACCGCAAGGAGTACATACGAGTTCTTCCCAAAGGTGCTTAGAACTCCAATGTCAGGGATTTCTCCAGAAAAGAAGTTGGTAGACAAATTCCTAAGATAAAGAGGTTCAGCTTTTACTGAAATTTGAGGTCATGATTTATGAATATCACTATGCTGCAAAGTTAAATTAACTTACAGAACTTGCAAATGCGAGAGACGGCCAATAGAGGAAGGTATAGCACCTTTCAATGAGTTGCTTGATAAATCACTGTACAATACCAATTGAAAAACGTAAGCTAGTGAAGACTAGAAACCTATTCAAAGAATTGAAAACATCAGAGATGGACTTTACAGTATATTTAGAAAAGATAGATTTCCAATAGCTGCTGGTATTCCACCTTGGAAATAGTTACCCCTTAAGTACCTTTTCAACAGAATCAGATTAAACCCATCAATCACTCAGCATAATATATAAGAGGAGAGTATCAACACAAGTAGTATTCATCATTCAAACAATCAACATGGCAAACTGAACAAGGAAATGTACTATTTATTTCACTTACAGCGCTCTTAGCTCAGTACAATTACTGATTTCATAAGGAATAATCCCATGCAAGCTGTTCTCATGAAGTGCCCTGATTCATTGTAACAAATTGTGTTCAGTACTTGTAGCTTAAAGATGAACCCAATAACCCTAAATGCTCCACTTACAATCTCTGTAGTCTAGTGAGTTTGCCAATGCTGGGAGATATGATTCCTCCAAGTTGCATGTATGGAAGATTTCTGAAGAGCACAAGCACACAAAGGAGTCATACTCAGCTCAGAAAGTAAGAGGTTCTTGAAAGTAAAAAAAAAAAGAGTAAGAATAAAATGAAGGGTGTATGATGCTTTTTTGCATACATGAAGCGAACTCTTTGTTCAGCATCAGGGTAACATGAGATACCAGTCCATGAACAAGGAGATTCATCAAACTCTTGCCAGTTGCTGAGAACATTTTTTGTGTCATTCAATGTGCTTTTCATTTCCAACAAGGCCAAACCTAACACAGCAATCAAAATAATGAAAATGCCTTGAAGTTCCAAACTTTAAACCCAGCAACGTAGCATATAGCAAGAAAAAGAGAGAACAAAGAGAAAAGGGGGATTCATATGGTTCTTACCATCTTGGGTGAGAGCAAGAGAGGAAGAACAGAATAAAAATGTGGTCAAAACGAAGAAACCCCACACTCCATAACCCATTTTCATTTGCATTTCCCAGAGTGAGCTCAATCAAGTTTGAACTTTGAAGATCTGTACACTCCTTGTGAGTTGAAATGGAACCAGCCACTTTGAAGTGATATCATTCAAGTGGGTAAAGTGGAGGTTGGGAATGCTTGTGATGAAAATGTAGACCCAAAAAAGGGTTACCAAATTACCATAATTCAAACCTTGAAGTTTATTTGAAAAGAAAACAAAAAATAATAATAATAATAATTTGAAGGAAGGAGCAAAAAGAGAGTGCTTTGTGGCTCTGTGTTTTGATTTTACTCAAATTTATATTTATATATTTTATATTTTATATTTTATATTTTATGAAGAAGGTGAAAAAGGACAACTTTTTTGAAAGCTGGAACCAAAAGTGGTGCAGTGTGGAGTAGCCGTTGATCAGAGCGAAAAAACTTTTGAATAGAAACAATCTTTTAGGCCACTCTCTAGCCTAGATCCGTGAATACATGCGCCTGTAAGAACCAATGGGAAGATGCCTTGATGGCCGCGTTTCAGAATAAGAAGAGGGTTGAGTTTGTGTGAAAGTGGCGCGTGGCGCGTGGCGCGTGGAGCGTGGTGCATGTCTGATTCACCACAGAGACATTTGGAAGAACTATACGGAGGTAATTAATAATATAAACAGCGTTGCCATTACATTATTGCTGTGTTATCAAACCGGCTCGACCCGGTTGGTCCAACCGGAAATCTGATCACCCAGTGATTTAGTCGGGTCGAGTTACTCGTTGAACCGGTCATGTATCAGATTCGGTGGAATCAGAAATGACCCGGTCGGATTTCATCAAAACTGTCGGCCCGGTCGATTTATATGACTTGGACCGATTTGCTTTTTTTTTTTTTTTGGAAAAATGGGGTTTTCATTTGTAGAACATCTCCTTTCTTTTTTATTGTCTTAACCCAATGCCCAACCACTCACCTCAACGTCTTTGAGCCGTTCTCTTCTCTCGTCACTCTCTCGAGTTCTCCCTCTGTCCCTTACCTTCAACTCCAAGTTCTTTGAGAGACACAGACTCTCCCCTCTCGTCTCTTAGGCAGTGTTTGGTTAGTGTCTTTTAGACATAAAGACAGAGACACAAATACATAGAGATACATCAATATAAAATATACAAATTTTTTTAGTATATTTGGTCATAGTGTACAAGACACACTTATTTAAAATCAAATGTCATTTTTATCCCTATACTTATCCACCGCTACATCACTTCCACGACTGCCATCATTGTTTTCCACCACCACCATTGATTTTTCTACCATCCAAATTACTAACGTCTCTAATTCATAATCAATTGAATAATTAAAAAAATTGGATAGAAAATCAAAAATGAAAAGAAGGAGGCAGGGAGTTTTAATTTTCTTGTGTTCTATTACCATTATCATGAAATACAAATTTTTAAAAAAAAATGGTGGCACATCCCAAATACTCAAGTCATGCTTCCCTTTAAAAAAACAAATTCAGATTTTGTTTTGAACATGTGTTTTTTTCTTAAATAAGAAAATATTTAATAAACTAATATTCGACCAATGCTTCATCCATCATCGTTTAAAACTCTCATTTTGTGTGACTTTTTTCCATCATCCAAATTCATTGTCGCCACGATTGGAGAAGAGGTAGATCTGGAGGTGGCGCGGTCTGAAAAACACGACGGTGGAAGCACATAGAAGAGGCAGATAGGAGAGCGCATACAGATCTGGAGATGAAGCGAGGGAGGCATCGACACGAAGATCATATCTGCCCTCTGGGGTGTGAAGAAGAAGATGATGGGTAGAAGAAAAAGGAAAAACAGAAGAGAGAAGAGAAAAAGATGATGATGATAATTAAATCTACCATCTGGGGCGTGAAGAAAAGAAGATGAAGGGTAGAAGAAGATGAAGAGTAGAAGAAGAAGGAAGAACAAAAAGAAGGAAGAGAAAAAAAAAAGGGATCAGAAAAGAAGAGAGAGGGTGTTAATAGTATAGGATAATTATGGAATTTTAAAAAAAAATAAGGATAAAATTGTCCAAAACTATAATTCAATATGTGTCTCAAGTCAAAAATCTGTGTCTCAATGTTTTGGGAAGACACAAAATACACGTATTTTGTGGGTAATCGTGTGTAACTGTATCTTAAAAAAATTGTGTCTCAACAAACAAACAATAAACATGTACCACTGTGTCCATGTCTCTTATGCACATGGACAATAACCAAATGGTGCCTTACTTCTCTCTTGGCCTCGTACAGATGCACAGTCTAACCTATCGTCGCTACTGCCTGTGTTTTCACCGTCTCGAATTCAGCGGACCCAAGCTCGTCGTCATCGTCTCGGACCCGGCGAACTCAAGCTCGTCGCGGCTTATGTCGTCACTGTCTCATACTCGGCAGACTCAAGCTCGTCGCAGCCTTCCCTACGCTCGCTTTGCCAAAGGCAGAGGTAGACTGAACCAGCATCTAGTCCCTCGAGTGGTCATCGTCGTCGTCTTTTTGTCAGTTTGTCAGCTTTTTGCTTCTCAGCCTTCCCTCAGCTCGTCGTCGCCGACAGCAAAAATATACGTTAGCATCAGCTGGTCCCTGGGCTTTGTAAGGAGGAAAGAAATTAGAATAGGAAAGAATTAATCAATTATAGAGAAATTAGGAAGAATCATGAGGGAGAGAGATGATTTAATGGAAGGAATTTCAGAAAAGGAAATATATCTATTACTCAATTCATGGTTCCTCTAATAATAAATCAAATACTAATGAAATTATCCTAATTGGACCTTGGCCTATATTTTTCTCATTACATTATTTTCCTTAACGACATCCTTGCCATCAAGATTGTGGAAAAACAAATTCTAATATAAATCTGAAGGAAATTTTTTTAAATAAATATATTAATTACCGAAATATGCATCTACGAGCATTTTTACCGAAAAGCTTCACATCACTTATCTCGTTTCACGTATCTTGTTTACACTGTAAACGAGATAAGACTAAGAATAAATGCATCGTATATTTCGTTTACAATGTAAACGATATACATGTTAACTTTTATTTCGTTTACATTGTAAACGAGATAAGTGGGTAATTATAACGTTTATAGTGTAAACGAGATACGTTAAGACAAATTTTCAGCTACTATAAAAGGATGTGCAACTATTTGTATTCTTCACAAATATTTCACTACTTCTTTGCTATCTATTCCTTCCAAAAATAAGCCAAAATGTCTAGTAGTAATGGTTTCTTAGTTGTAAGTGTGTATCCCAATTGTCGTATGAGAAATAGTGATAATGGGATAATATTTGAGTGTGAAAATCCCATTATGTTGTGTACCCGGTCAGTAAGCTCATTGGTGGAATTGAAGAGACTGATATTGGGTAGCATCGGTGGAAGTGAAAAAAAAGAGATCGGAAGGGTGGGGTATAAGTTGCTAGCACCGATGGAAAATAGAATTTTTCGGTTCCATCCATTTTGCCTCTATGGCGACGAGCATGTGCGCCTGATGTTTGACATCCATGAGAAAATTATGGCGGAGCAAGTGATGGAGCTTTTTGCAGAGGTTGGCGATGTTGGTGGTGGTGGATCTAGGTCGTTGGACCTCGTTTAGGATGACCCACCTCTCGCACCACCACCGATTCATGTTGCCAGTCCAGTGAAAGACATGGAGGTCGACGGTGAGAACTTCGACGAGGAGTATATTGCGGATAGCAGCGAGAGCGGTCCCTCCGAGGATGATGATGAGGAAGAGTTTGTACCGGAGACCCCGGTTGAGGCATCACAAAGGTATCTTCTGCCTCTCTTGCATCCAATTCCGGCCTTATCATCTGTACCCAGTCACTATGGTACGTAGGATCTGGACGCGATGCACGAGAAAAACCCATTTTTTAACACGGGTGAGGAAGATTACAACTTGAATAGTGGGGTGGAGTTTAGGGTTGGCCACAAATTCAAAAGTAGAGATGCAGTAATACAGGGTGTTAACAATCACAGCATTCACAGAAGTGCTGAATATCGAGTGGTGGAGTCCGATCAATTAAAGTAACTGATCCAACTCCCAACGCTATCTGCAGACCCTCTGCTTATGCTGGTCCCTACTCTACTATGTCATCCCGATCAACCTGTGAACAATTGCAACATTAACCACCATGCAGTCAATCTGTATTAATAATATTAAGCGAAAAATAAAGACTAGTAAAACCAATTTAAACAGTTACCTTGCAACCATAGGGAACATGTGAATCTGTCGCTCAGGGAACGCCACATAGGGAACTGGTGCACGAATCCCCACACTTTCGTACAGTTGTACCAGCAAGTGCACTGGGTCATCCAAGTAATACCTGAGCGAGTCAGGGTCGATCCCACGAGGATTGTGGTTTGAAGCAAACTATGATTATCTTGCAGGTCTTAGTCAGGCGGATCAGAAGGTTGTTGGATATGGAGTGAAAAAAGTCTAATATAATAGGGTGTTAATACTTTATGAATTAAAGGCTATCAGTGATAGGAATATAGTTGTGGATTGGAGTTGTTTTGTCTTTCTGAATTAACTTTGGTATTGTTGTCTTCTCTGCTTGTGAGTGACTTCTTCTATGGTAGTCTGTATGTGATCAACGCCATGGGCCGTGGTCATTGATCTCCTCTGCTACAGATTAAACGCCATTGACCGTGGTCATCCAATCTGACAAAGGATGAAGCTCTAGTAGTTCATTCTCTTGGCGATCCTACTCAAAACGCCACAGACAAGGTCGAATCTTCCGGATCAGAGAAAGCTGCTTCTTTGGATTCTAGCCTATACTACGGAGACCCTAATCTCCTTGAAAATCAGCTGAACTAATGTCTCGAGAAGTCCCCAACGAAGTCGTGGATTAGCCGTCTGAGATATGTATAAACATAGCTGTTGGTTCGCGCTTTCCAGTCACGTATTCACACGAACCCAAGTAGACGCGGGTGTTTGTAAGGCACGTTTGTCTTAGTATAATAAATAGAGCTGATTGTCACTGATCATCCTATTCACCATGTTGAACAGCGAGTATACATCTTAGAAATAAATCAAACACGGATCGAAGAAGAAACAGTAATACTTTTATTAATTCATAGGACTCAGCAGGGCTCTTCCCCTCAACCTAGGAGGTTTAGAAACTCATACTGAAAGGAATACAAGGTAAAACTCTAAATAATGGTGAATGATAGGCGTCTCTCTTAGAGAGATGTAAAATAATTCTTAAATACTAAACAGATGACTAGTAAGGGTAAAACAGTCTATCTAGTGCTAAAATTCACTTATGGGGCCCACTTGGTGAGTGTTTGGGCTGAGCTTTGATGAGATCCACGTGCTATGAGGTTCCTAGGGTGTTGAACGCTGGCTAGGGGGTCCTCTCTGGGCGTTTGGATGTTGGATGCCTGGAAGGGGGCAGGTAGCTGGCGTTGGACGCCAGTTTTGGACGTTCTAATTCGAAGAAAAGTATAAATTATTATATATTTCTGGAAAGCTCTGGAAGTCAGCTTTCCATAGCCATTAAGAACACTCCATTTAGACTTCTATAGCTCCAGAAAAGCTCTTCCAAATGCAAGGAGGTTAGATTTGGACAGCATCTGCAGTGCTTTCTCTGTCTCTGAATCAGACTTTTGCTCCAACTCCTCAATTTCAGCCAGAAAATACCTGAAATTGCACAAAAATACAAAAACTCAGTAGAATCCAGAAATGTGAATTTAACACTAAAACCTATAAAAACTTAATAAAAACTAAATAAAATATACTAAAAACTATATGAAAATGATGGCAAAAAGCTTATAAAATATTCGCTCATCACAACACCAAACTTAAACTGTTGCTTGTCCCCAAACAACTAAAAACACAGTAGGATAAAAAGAAAATTAAGATACAATAAATTTCAAAGTTTTCAATGAAGCTTAGTTACAATTAGATGAGCGGGGCTTAATAGCTTTTTGCTTCTGAATAATTTTGGCATTTCACTATCCATTGAAACTTAGAATGGTTGGCATCTTTAGGAACTTAGAATCCAGATATTATTGACTCTCCTAGTTCAGTTCTTTTTTATTCTTGAACACAGCTTTTAGAGTCTTGGTCGTGCTCATAAGCACATTGTTTTCCAGTATTACCACCGGATATAATAATGCCACAGACACTTTAACTGGGTGAACCTTTTCAAATTGTGACTCAGCTTTACTTGAGTTCCCAAATAGAGGTGTCCAAAGTTCTTAAGCACACTCTTTTTGCTTTGGACCACGACTTTAACCGCTCAGTCTCAAGCTTTTCACTTGACACCTTCATGCCACAAGCACATGGTTAGGGACAGCTTGGTTGAGCCGCTTAGGCCAGGATTTTATTCCTTTAGACCCTCCTATCCATTAATGCTCAAAGGCTTGGATCCTTTTACTCTTCCCTTTTGGTTTAAAGGGTTATTAGCTTTTTGCTTTTGCCTTTTGGTTTAAAGAGCTATTGGCTTTTTCTGCTTTCTTTTTCTCTTTTTCTTTTCTCATTTTTTTTGCCACTTTTTCTCTTTTTTTTTTTTCACATGCAAGCTTTTTCTTTTACTTTTTGCTGTTTTTTCTTGCTTCAAAAATCAATTTATTGATTTTTCAAATTACCAATAATACTTTTCCTTTTTCCTTATTCTTTCAAGAGCCAACATTCTAAAATTTCAACTTCAAATATGCACTGTTTATTCATACATCCAGAAAATAAAAGTAATGCCACCACATCAACATAATTAAACTATTCTTATTTTAAACTTAAAATTTATGCATCTCTCAATTCTTTTCAATTAAAAATTTTTCTTTTAAGCAAGGTGAGAGATATATGGAACATTTTACAACTTTAAGACATCAATGCAAATGATCATGCAACTAGAACAGGAAAGCAAACAAAACATAACAGAAAACAGAAAAGGAAAAGAAATAAAAGAGAACGAGTCCACCTTTAATGGTGGCAGCTAATGCTCTTCCTTGAGGACCCAATGTGATGCTTGATCTTTTCAATATCACTCCTTTGCCTTTGTTGTTTTTCCCTCATAGCCCTTTGGTCTTCTCTTATGGCTCTTTGATCTTCTCTTATTTTATTGAGAGTGATGGAGTGCTCATGATGCTCCACCTTCAATTGCTCCATGTTAGTGCTCAATTCTCCAGGAAAAGTTTGCCATTAATCCCAATAGCTTTAGGGAGGAAAATACATCCCTTGAGGCATCTCAGGAATCTCATACTGAGGTGGCTGCACAGGCTCTTGTGCATACTCTCTGGTTTGCTCCATCCTTTTCTTAGTGATGGACTTATCCTCCCCAATGGAGATATCTCCTTCTATGATAATTTCAGTTGAATTGCATAGATGACAGATGAGGTATGGGAATGCCAACCTTGCATTGGTGTGAGGCTTCTCAGCTACCTTGTACAATTCTTGAAGAATCACCTCATGTACTTCTACCTCACTTTCAATCATGATGCAATGGATCATGATGGCTCTGTCAACAGTCACTTCTGACTGGTTGCTAGTGGGGATGATGGAACGTTGGATGAATTCCAACCGTTCTCTAGCTATGGGCTTTAGGTCAAGCCTTCTTAGTTGAATGGGCTTGCCTTGGGAATCCCTTTTCTACTGTGCTCCTTCCATACAGATATCTGAGAGCACTTGATCCAATCTCTGATCAAAGTTGACTCTCCTAGTGTAAGGATGAGGATTTCCTTGCATTAGAGGCAAGTTGAATACTAATCTCACACATTCCGGGCTGAAATCTAAGATTCTCTCTCGGACCATGGTGATCCAATTCCTTGGATTTGGGTTCACACTAGTGTCATGGTTTTTAATAACCCATGCATTAGCATAGAACTCTTGGCACCATTAAAATTCTAACATCTTGAATGGGATTGGTTAGGACTTCCCAACCTCTTCTCCGGATCTCTTTTCGAATTTCTGGATACTCATTCTTCTTGAGCATGAAAGGGACCTCAGGGATCACTTTCTTCTCTGCCACTACTTCATAGAAGTGGTCTTGATGGATTTTGGTGATGAATCTCTCCATCTCCCAAGATTCAGAGGGAGTGGCTACTGTCTTTTCTTTCCTCTTTCTAGAGGATTCTCCAACTTTGGGTGCCATGAATGCTAATGGAAAGAAAAAAAGCTATGCTTTTCCCACACCAAACTTAAAACATTGCTTGTCCTCGAGCAAAAATAAAGAAAAGAGAAGAATGGAGTAGAAGAAGAAGAAAATAGAAGGATATAGTGGGAGAGAGAGGGCTCGACCTTGTGGGTTTTATGAGTGTATGAGAGGCATGTGTATGAAGGGTATGAAGAGGGGTATTTATAGGAGTGGAGAATGGGTAGCTTTGGCCATAGGGTGGGTTTGGGATGCAAAATTCAATTTTGAAGTGGGCCGGGATTGGTGGGAGTTATGATGGATTTGGGAAAGTGAATGGATGTGATTAGGCTAGGGTTTATAGGGAAGTGTGTAAGTAAGTGGGGGTAGGTGAAGATGCTGTGGAACCCACAGGTCCTAAGAGGCTAGGGAATTCCAAATTCCCTGCTTCTCTGTATTGGCGTTTGAATGCCCAAGGGCTGCTTCCTGGCTGGCGTTCAACGCCAGCAATGCTGCCCATGAGGGGCGTTGAACGCCTAGCAGGGATACCCTGGCTGGCATTCAACTTTAACACTCCATTCAGAGTGTTCTGTTTTCACTACTGAAGAATTCTGTCTCTGTTCTGACTGCTGCACATGATTATGAACCTAAAAACAAAACTTTAAAGAAAAAAATAAAATTAAGAAATAGAAATAATTAATTAAGGTTGGGTTGCCTCCTAACAAGTAGGGGTGACAATGGGTAAGGTAGGGTAGGGTTTGGATCCAACCCTAACCCTACCCGCGGGTTGAGATTTTTATATAAACTCAACCCTACCCTACCCGCGGGTTGAGAATTTTCCAACCCTAACCCTACCTGCTCTTAACCCGCGGGTTGTAAAAGAGATACAATTTGATTATATAACTTTATGATAATTTAAAATATAACTAATTTTTATGTAAAAAAGAATATTGAATTATCAATTAATAATTTTCTTTTAGTGACTAAGAATATTTTACATTTAGTGAGAGGTATTTAATTCAACATCCACTTAAAACATATTTTTATATAAGTATATAACATATACATATATATAGAGTGCGGGTTGGTCGGGTAGGGTTGAGGCTCAACTCGCACCCTACCCGACCCGCATGAGAACCCTACCCGCACCCAACCCTACCTACAGCAGATTGGGTTGGCAACCCTACCCGACCGGATGGGGTCGGGTTGGGTACCTGCGGGTAGGGTACATATTGCCACCCCTACCAACAAGCGCTTCTTTAATGTCATTAGCTTGACGGATAACTCCTTTCAAGGAGGAAGATAGTCATAAAAGGATAAATCCTTACTCCTTACTGGGAGCTTCCTTCCTGTGCTCTCACAGAATAGCGTAATACGCTCAAGAGATAGGATCTTGTTCACTACCTGAGGCAGGGTTGGGCTTGCAGCAATATGCTGGTGTCCCTTTTTGTCACTTCTCTCTTCCATGGTGAATACCATGATGAGATAAATGAATACCACCATCTTCCATGGTAAAAATCCTTCTGTAGGAATATTTTTGTTTTTCCATCCCCTAGGTATCTTCCTTTTGGGGCCTTCCTCCTTTATGGATGGTGTACATCCTACACCAAACTTACGTTTGGTCTTAGGAGAGATTGAATTGGTTTCATCCAAGTGAGGAGGCTTGGATGCTGAATCCTTTATGCAAGTGCCTCCCTTGTTAAGGGGTAATGGAGGGTCAAGAACCTTGAACACCATCAATTCCTTATGCAAGGTAATCCTTGTTTCTTGTGCCTCTTAGATTCCCAGCTTCTCCATTACAGAGAGTGGCGTGAGGTTTATACTTGACCCTAGGTCACACAGAGCCTTCTCAAAGGTCATGGTGCCTATGGTGCAAAGTATTGAGTTCTTTGGAAAGCAATGGAGGTTCTTCCTCCACAGGCTTTGTACCAAACAATTTGGCATTCAGCTTCATAAGAGCTCCCTTGGTACCGAGCAACTTGCTCTTTCCTAGTGTCTTCATCCTCATCTGAGGATGAGTGTTCATCAAAACTTATGCACTGCAAAAGTGCATGCAAAGGAACCTCTATGGTTTTTACATGAGCATGGGCTTCCTTGAGTTCAGGGATAGAGGGTTCTTGAGTGGGATTTAAACACTCAGAGTGTGTGCTTTTACTGGTGTTCAACGCCAGCTCTGTTAGCTCTTTGGGAGTTGAACGCCCTTGCTGTGCACCCTTACTGGCATTAAATGCCAGTTCCTCTATCATTTTGGGTGTTGAACGCCCAGCAGGGATATCCTTGCTGGCGTTCAATGCCAGCTTCCCTGGCTGGTTGGGCGTTGAACGCCCAGTGAGAGATTTCTCACTGGTGTTCAGCACCAGACTCCAGAGTTCCTGGGTGTTTGGGCGTTGAACGCCCAGCCAGTGCTCCCTGGCTGGTGTTCAACGCCAGCACTGCTACCAGGATGGGCGTTGAACGCCCAGTGAGGGGTTCCTCACTGGCGTTCAGCGCCAGGCTTGCTGCCATTGTGGGCGTTGAACGCCCAGTGAAATTTTTTTTACTGGCATTCAATGCCTTCCCAATTTCTCCAGATTTAGCCTTAGCCTCAGTGGAAGGTGTCAGATTTAAACTTAAGCCAAGATCATATAGGGCTTTGTCAAAAATGATCTTTCCAGTAGTCTACAGGATCTAAAAGCTCCCTAGATCTGTCATCTTCCTTGGCAGCTCATGCTGAATTATGATACTGTACTTCTCAGTAGGTATCTCTATTTATTTCTCCTTAGGTCATTCTTTTCAAAAAGAATGTCTTTTAGACAAGCTATATAGGGGGTCCTTTTTCCCAATACCTCTGCAACAGAGATATTGACTTGTAGCTCCTTAAGGGCTGTTGGGAGATGGGCCAACTGCTCATCTGCCGGTTCTTTCTGCATGCCTAGAAAATGTGGCTCTTGAAGTTCTTTCACCTCTACAAGGGCGAGCTCTGTGATCATCATAGGCCCCTCTTGCATGCCCAGAGAAGAATCAACTTGAGGTTCCTTCTCGTTTGTAGGGGCGTGCTCAATGACAGTCTCAGGATTCTTCTGGTATGTGATTGCCTTCAGTCCCTCAGTAGCAAACTCCTAAGGTTCGGCCTCTTTAGTGAAGACTACTGTCTCACCTTCTTTCAAGGTCTCCTTTCCAGAGAGCATCATGCTTTTTGTGAGGGCCTTTTGGGGATGCACCTCCTCAAACAACTCAGTAAGAAGAATATTAACCTGCTCAGGTGTCCACCGGTCATGGGTGAGAATGTCTCCTTGAGGGTAGTTACCACTCATATCACTAGGAGCATTATAAACCTCAGCAGGGGGTGCAACTGCAGTCTCCATATTTAGAACTCATATCCTAACTGGAGTCTCCTCACAGGAGTATAAGTGCTGGTTATTAGCAGCTATCTCAATGAGCTTATCTACCTCTTCATATGTCTCTATAAAGAACAGAGGGCCGTTTGCAAAGTGATCTACTATCTTTCTGGCTATCTCAGAGATTGCTTCATAGAAGATCATTATCTTGCCCCCATCCTGAGAACATATGCGGAGGGCAATTTTTGAACATCAATTTGTACCTCTCCCAATCATCATGAAGAGACCCACTTTCCTTCTGCCCGAAGGTCTGAATATCTGTTATTAGCTTCGCTAGTCTATGTGAGGGAGAGAACTTGTTCAGGAAATTGTTAACAACCTTATCCTAAGTGTTCACAACTTCTTTAAGTTCCATGTGCCACCATTCATTTTCTTGAGCATTCAGATTAAATAGGAAGAGTTTTAGTCTGGGGACTTTAGGGTTCACTCAACTGGCCTCTACAGTGCCACAGAACTGCAGGAAGTCAGAGAGAAACTTGTTTGGATCTTCCTATGGAAGTCCATGAAACTGGAATTTTTGCCTTAATAGCAGGATCTGATATAGGCTGACCTTAAAGTCATATGGGTCAATAGGAATATTAAATAAATAAGAACCTTGAGGTCTCCTAATTTGAATATTCTCTTTTGGATCCATAGTAACTTCAGTGTTCCTGCATACATAAACAAGAAAAAAAAAGAAAGAAGAAGAATGTAAGCTCTATGTCAAAGAATAGAGAACTCCTTGTGAGAAGGAATTAAAAATTAATTATTGAAATTCGAAAAAGAAGAGAGAGAAATAGAAGAAGAATTTTTGAAAATAGGTCGTCCAAGTAATACCTGAGCGAGTCAGGGTTGATTCCACGAGGATTGTGGTTTGAAGAAAGGTATGGTTATCTTGCAGGTCTTAGTCAGGCGAATCAGAAGGTTGTTGGATATGGAGCAAAAAAGGTCTAACATAATAGGGTTCTAATACTTTATGAATTAAAGGGTATCAGTGATAGGAATATAGTTGAGGATTGGAGTTGTTTTGTCTTTCTGAATTAACTCTGGTATTGCTGTCTTCTCTGCTTGTGAGTGACTTCTTCTATGGCAAGCTGTATGTGATCAACACCATGGGCCGTGGTCATTGATCTCTTCTGCTACAGATTGAACGCCATTGGCCATGGTCATCCAATCTGACGAAGGGTGAAGCTCTAGCAGTTCATTCTCTTGGCGATCCTACTCGAAACGCCACAGACAAGGTCGAATCTTCCAGATCAGAGAAAGCTGCTTCTTTGGATTCTATCCTATACCACGGAGACTCGAATCTCCCCGAAAATTGGCTGAACTGATGTCTCGAGAAGTCCCCAACGAAGTTGTGGATTAGCCGTCTGAGATATGTATAAACATAGCTGTTGGTTCGCGCTTTCCAGTCACGTATTCACACGAACACAAGTAGACGCAGGTGTTTGTCAGGCACGTTCGTCTTAGTATGATGAACAGAGCTGATTGTCACTGATCATCCTATTCACCATGTTGAAGAGCGAGTATACATCTTAGAAATAAATCAAACACGGATCGAAGAAGAAACAGTAATACTTTTATTAATTCATAGGACTCAGCAAGGCTCCTCCCCTCAACCTAGGAGGTTTAGAAACTCATACTGAAAGGAATACAAGGTAAAACTCGAAATAATGGTGAATGATAGGTGTCTCTCTTAGAGAAATGTAAAATAAGTCTTAAATGCTAAACAGATGACTAGTAAAGGTAAAACAGTCTATCTAGTGCTAAAATTCACTTCTGGGGCGCACTTGGTGAGTGTTTGGGCTTAGATTTGATGAGATCCACGTGCTATGAGGATCCTAGGGCGTTGAACGCTGGTTAGGGGGTTCTCTCTGGGCGTTTGGACGCTAGACTCTGCTCTGTGGGCGCTGGACGCTTGGAAGGGGGCAGATAGCTGGCGTTGGACGCTAGTTTTGGGCCTTCAAATCCGAAGCAAAGTATAGACTATTATATATTTCTGGAAAGATCTAGAAGTCAGCTTTCCATAGCCGTTGAAAGCGCTCCATTTGAACTTTTGTAACTCCAAAAAATCTCTTCCAAATGCAAGGAGGTCATATCCGGACAGCATCTGCAGTGCTTTCTCTGCCTCTGAATCAGACTTTTGCTCCAGCTCCTCAATTTCAGCTAGAAAATACCTGAAATTGTAGAAAAATACAAAAACTCCTAGTAGAATCCAAAAATGTAAATTTAACACTAAAACCTATAAAAACTTAATAAAAACTAAATAAAACGTACTAAAAATTATATGAAAATGATGTCAAAAAGCGTATAAAATATCTGCTCATCAGGAACCTCTGATATATCCAAGAAACCAGCAGCGGATTCCACCCAGTAATGTCTGTGGTCGAGCGGTGGGTCGATAAGAATAGTGAGTGGTATGTCCATGCTAACACCGCAGATCCCCATGACTGAATGCGGCACCTCGCAAAGTCGTCCAGTAGTGGGAGCCACCAGAGATGAACCTGATTATTGGACTTATTACTCATCAGGTAACCTCCGATTATCAACAATATGTAGCACCTCGCATACTGTCGGAGGGTAGCTGGGTCATCAGTATCGAGCGGCATCTGTTGGACACGATCCCAAAGCCATGTCAGCTTCAGGGAGAAGGACTTCTTCCTCTGTGCTCCTTGCTGCTGGACTGGAGGAGGCCTAGCTCCGAGTAGCCTCTCAACTAACTCCCAGGCTCCGGTACCGTATCACATGTAAAAGTCACGAAAGCAACCACCCACAGGCTCTCCATTAGCACGAAGTCCGAGGTGGTATGCGACATCCTGTAGGGTGATCGTGCACTCACCCCACGGCATGTGGAAGGTGTGAGTCTCTAGGCGCCAACGCTCGACGAATGTCGTGATCAAGGAGTTGTCGAACACAAAATCCCTAAGCAGCAACGCATTACCGAACCCGGCCTCCCTCAGGTACGGGACAATAGCGACTGGTGCTGGATGTATGTGACTCACTCTCCTCAAAAGAAGTAGGCGAGATCTCTAGTAAACAATAAGAATACCGAATTAGGAATTAATTTAGCTTATAAGTAAACTATTCAAGCAAACGAGTACAAACACTTAAATTATGAATTTATTTGCATAAAAAAGTTTACTTGAATAATAAAAATGTTTAGAAAAATAATTAGCTTTAACGTCTGTGTAATATAATGCAAATAAAAATGTCTCCTAAGATAATTAATGACTACACTAATAAACATCTATTTTAATTAATTTAAATAAAATTATTTAAAAAAATAGTAAATAACGAAATTCATTTCACAACTCCTATATATGGCAGATTAAGTGAAAACATTTACTTACTAAGCAACAAGTACATCTATATAGATTACTTAATCTAAGTAATAACAAAACACGAGAACAAACAATTTACTTAGATATTTAGTAAATACAACTATAAATATTTTGCTATATCATTAGGTTTATTATAAATTGTTAATACCCTAAATTAATAACTACATTAATGGACATATGCTTAACAATAACATAGCATACTAGAATTTAAACATAACATCATATTAATATATTTAAACAAATCCTAACCTTAGTTAATAACTTTAATTAATAACTAAATCAATAACATCCAATTTAACTTGTACCTAATATCATATCCTATTTCGTTACATGACATATGTATAAATATGATACGATCACGTCTCCTTCAACCTTATTTCGTTTACAGTAACGAGATAAGTGATGTGATGTTTTTTTTTGATAAAAACTTCGTAAATGCATATTTCAGTAATTAATATATTTATTTTATTTATTTAAAAAAAATCCAAATCCTAAGATATAAATGCCCGTTACAAATAATAAAAGTAACAATTAATAATATGTTTTATCTATTTTATTATCTCCTATCCAACTTAAAAAAAATTCCTCCAGGATCCTATTGTTTATAACTAAACCTTAAGACATAATACATATGCTTGTTTTTATGAATGATTTCTGACTGGACTTGGTATTGAAAGCCCAACCAGTAAAGGCCCAACTCAAGATTAGGGGTCATCAGTCTTCCATCACTTTCCAGAATCTTCAGCCAGCCACCCCCCATTTCTCCTCTCTCTCTCTCTCTTACCTGCTACAGTGCTACTGTTCTTTCTAGTGGCTCTGTCCACATCAGTGGCATCTATGCACGACTCTGTTGCCTCTCTTCTCTAAATCATGTGTGGTCTCCTTCATCGGCAGTGACCTTATGCTGCTCCGCCGTATTAAGACCTCCTCCGCCATGACGTACGTGAGCGCCACCTTCTCTGTTCGCATCTCATCCTTGCCGTCCCAAGGTAAGACTGCCGCTATGAGTGGTGGTGGCTTGGCCACGATCGGGCAGACGCGACGTAAACCTCCGCCACTTGTTCGAAGATCTCCGGCGCCGTTACCTCTGCTCTGATCTGCGTCCTGCACCTTCCTCTTCGCGACGGCGCCGCCCTCGGCGCCGCTGTTGGTTGTGCGTCGCGCGCCACCGTCGCGTGGACTGATTCTGCCTCCATGGACGTCATCGGCTTCCTCCAATTGCAGATATAGAATGTCTATGTCTTGTTTTGTGGGTGTGTTGCTGGTTTTGTAAATTGAGAACGCTTTGGAGGTAATAAATCTGGATCTGTGAGCAATGGATTTAGTATGAAAATTATTTTCTGTTCTGGGGGTGTTCGAGAAATCTAATTTTGAATTTTCTGAAAATTTTCTTGGTGATTCTGGTGCTGGAATTTCTGATGTATCACAATCTGTTTTTGAATGTTTTGCAATTTCTTGATCTGGTTTCCTTGGATGCCTTGATTTTGTTGCTGAATATGAAACAGTAGGGCTCTGTTGATGCATTTTTGTTTGAATGTGAGCTTGAAATTCTGGATTTGGATGCCCTTCCTCTTCAAACTTGATTTCACGGATCCTTGCAAGCTTCAGCCAAACATCTAAAGAGAATTGTAATTTTTTCCAAAAATTTCTCTATGAATATAAATTTTCAAACCATTGATAAAATAAGGAATTAAAATTTCAGAATCCTTCACAGCAACACTGTTAGCATAAGTCAGAAAATCCTCATAATATTCACTAACAGTACCGGATTGATTTCTAATTGAGTCCGGCAAACCACCATAAAAATGGAGAATGGTGGCCAATGAAAGCACCATTGTAAGGAGGAAAGAAATTAGAATAGGAAGAGAGAAATTAGGAAGAATCATGAGGGAGAGAGATAATTCCATGGAAGGAATTTCAGAAAAGGAAATATATTCATTACTCAATTCATGGTTCCTCTATTACATTTCTACTATATCTATTTATAATAAATCAAATACTAATGAAACTATCCTAATTGGGCCTTGGCCTATATTTTCCTCATTACAGGCTCCTCGCTGGTTTCGTCGCTAAGTCGCCGTCAATCGTGGTAGCTGGTGAGTCTCTGCACTCCCCTCTTCTATCCTTTTCAATTTTTCCTTTTCTCGTCCCTATCAATTTTGTTGAACCATCTTTTATTGATGTGAATTTGTTGCTGTATTGAGCTAAATTTATTGTTGCTGTTGAGTTTAATTTGTTGCTGTAAATCATCTTTTGAGCTATACTTTTTGTTCTTGAAAATTACCAGCGAGTTGAATTTGTTGCTGAGCTAAAGTTTTTGTTGTTGAAAATGGTCAGTAAGTTGAATTTGTTAGTGGGTCAGGCTTGCTCTTCCAATTGGTGTTCTCTACAAAAATGTTCCTCCTAGACTGTAGGATGGCTTTACTGCTACACCAACACCATGTGTTGGTCTTCTACATTTTTCTTTTTCTTTCAATTAATTTAATATTTAATTTTTTTATAATTTTATTTAAGAGAAAAGGATAAATAGGTCCCTGACTTTTTGTTCCGCGGACATTTTCGTTCCTGACCATTGAAAAAGTTAAGTCTCTGACCTTCACAAAACTTGGACGGATCAGTCCCTGACGGAAATATTTGGACGGATCAGTCCCTGACAGAGGCATTTGGACGGAGGGACTGATTCGTCCAAGTTTTGTGAAGGTCAGGGACTTAAAAGTATTTTTCAATGGTCATGAACTAAAATGTCCGCAGGACAAAAGGTCAGGGACCTATTTGTCCTTTTCTCTTTATTTAATTATGACTGGACCAACCGGATGAATTAGTAACCCACAAGATGAACCAATAATCCGGTGACCTAGTCGTTTGACCGGGTTGATTACCGGTTCGGTTTTGATAACTATGCATTATTGCATGAGGCCATGAGCCATTCATTCATTCATCATATGGCGGGATTGTTCTATTTTCCATTTTTCTACCCCGGTTGTTTTGAATTATTAAATTAAAGGAAATATTTTGATAATTGCTATTTCTTTTGCGTTTTAAATAATTATTTTAATTTTAAAAGATTTTATTTTTGATAAAAATATCTTTTGTCAAATTAAAATCATTTTTAGAAATTTAAAATAACTTTTTAAGACTGTTTTATAGAAAGTAAGTTTTTTTTGAAGTAAAATAGTAGTTTACTCGGTGTTGAACTGTCGATAAATTGCTATTTGTAATGTACTAGGGTCTAGGGATGTTCCTGTTTTCACTGCTTGGATCCATGAGAAAGTTTGTTTTTGACAGTGATATAGTAGCTAAGGATGCTCCTATCTTCACTCTTATTGTATTGAGTATTGAGTATTGACCCATCCCAAACTGTGCTTTCCGGCGCAAAATATCAAGCTTATAATTCATCACATGTTAAAAACAAAATTAACATAAAAGGCCACGTGACATTTCTAATCTATCTTCGTCCTAGTGTTTCATTGATTTACTTCTAGTAATCTCAATTAAAATATTTGATAAAAAATATTATGCATATCGCAATCAAACTTTTGATTTTAAAATTCTAAAATAAACCTTAAACCATTTAATTATTAACTAATACCATACAAATCCGTGATCTAAGCAGAGCAGTCACATTCACCGCACATCATAAACCCAGAGGTGCACGCTGTCCGTGGTTAGTCATCATCCGCCGCCGTTCATCTGCGCCACCTTCCTCCTCGGCTCTCATCCTTGAAGCTGCCTTCCTCTTCCTCGGCGGTCATTAACAACGCCTACCTTCCTCTTCCTAGGCGCTCATCTTCGTCGCCGCCTTCATCCTCCTCGTCGCCATTCGTCAGGGCCGAAAACATACCTAAGGTTTGGATGGGTCTCTGTTCATAGTGTGCACATAGTATTTTTATATTTTAATTAGTTTCTAAATAAAATCAAGTGAATGAACAATCTTGATTTTTCAAACCCTAGCCACCTTTAGTCACCAAAAAAACCCTAACCACCTTTGACGTTTTTGCAGGCAAATTCGTGGATTTGTTTGAGGACTGGAAGCTAAAAGTGCTCACAAAATTTTGACGTGGCATTATGAGACTACATATAAATAGACAAAGAATAACATAATAGACTGTGTCTGTGAAAGAGATGAACTGAGTTAGAACCATAACTCAAGGAAGGACATGGAGAATGCAACAACCAATTCTCCATGTGAAGAGGAACCAAAACAAGATGAGCTTGCATCTGCACCACAGGCACAAGAAGCAGGAGGATGGAGATCAGTCTACTACATTATTGGTAAAAAAAACAAAAGAGAAAGAACGATTTTTCTATAATATTAATTAGCAAAAACCCTAATTTTTTTATAATTTTGTTGCTTAATTTGGGTTTTTGTAGGTAACGAGTCGTTCGAAAAATTGGCATCAATGAGTTTGATATCGAATCTGACGATATACCTGCTAACGAGGTACAATTTGAGTGCGATATTTGTGGTGAATGTGGTTCAAATTTGGAATGGATCATCCAATGTTGCATCCATAATCGGTGCTTTCATTTCTGATACTTATTTGGGAAGGTTTCGCACCCTCTTATTTGGCTCCATTGCATCACTTCTGGTAAGCAAATCAATCATCACATCAATGTCACAATTACCAGGATAACGTTTCATTTCATTATTAAATATATTTCCCCCTTTTGGTAGTGTAACATTAACAAATTAGGGTTTATGTCAAGGAAATGAACTTTAAGTTGAAATAAGTTAAAACCCAAGAGATATATTTTGATGGAATAAATTATCATTTCTGACCATAAAAAATATCCATTGCTTATAATTTTGACTTTGATATAGTTTTATCGAATATTAATGTTAGTTTATATCGTCTGTGCTTAAATTCTTAATGATGAGAAATGATCATTTATTCTATTGTGAAATTGTTAAATGTTTTATTGGTTGAGTTATTAACATGGGGTAGAACATGAATTACAGGGTATATTGACAATGACCCTAACAGCAGGTATACATCAATTGAGGCCTGCAAACTGCACTGATAGGCCACATTGCCAGTGGCCACAACCGTGGCAGCTTGGTATACTCTTTTTCGCCCTCGCCATGTTATCTGTTGGCGCAGGTGGAATTAGGCCGTGCAACATTGCATTTGGCGTTGACCAATTCAATACCCAAACAGAGAAAGGCAGGGCACAATTGGAAAGCTTTTTCAATTGGTGGTACTTCACCTTCACCATTGCACTTCTGATCGCGCTAACTGGCGTTGTCTACGTTCAAACCAATGTTAGCTGGGCCTTAGGATTCACCATTCCAACACTCTGCCTTGCTTTCTCAATAGCAATCTTCTTAATCGGTCAGCACACTTACATTCGAAAGAAGCCTCAGGGGAGTGTCTTCTCTGATATGGCAAAGGTGATCACTGCAGTGTGTCGAAAGTGCAAGCTTAAGACCTCTGATAGAACACGTTACTATGATCCTGGTCCATCAGAATTGGACCACAACAATGTTAGGCTTGTTCGTACAGATAGGTTCAAATTTCTTGAGAAGGCGGCTATAATTTCTGATCCTAGTGAGTTGAATGAACAATTCAAACCGAAAAATGTTTGGAGGCTTTGTAGCTTGCAGCAAGTTGAAGAATTAAAATGCTTATTGGGAATTCTACCAGTTTGGGTGACAGGAATCTGTTGCTTCATTGTAATGGATCAGCAGAACACATTTGGTGTTCTTCAAGTTATTCAAACAAACAGATCAATTGGGAAACATTTCAAAGTTCCACCAGGTTGGATGAACTTGGTCTCAATGGTAGCACTTTCAATTTGGATCTTCATCTATGAATGCATCTACATTCGAGTGACAAAGAAAATTAACAAAAAGGCTACTCGGTTAAGCATGAGCCTAAGAATCAGAATTGGGATTCTTTTGTCAATTTTGTGCATGCTTGTGGCCGCGATTGTTGAGCAGAAGCGCCGCGACTCAGCTTTGAGAGCAAAATCGTTTGCTTCGCCGATGAGCTTCGCAGTGCTGCTGCCACAGTTTGCACTGTCGGGTCTCAATGAAGCCTTCGCTGCCGTGTCCATAATGGAATTCTTCACCACGGAGATGCCCGAGAGCATGAGGACTGTGGCTGGTGCTGTTTTCTTTCTGAGCTTGTCAGTTGCAAACTACTTAGGATCATTGATTGTGAACATTATCCATAAAGCTACATCACATGGTGGGAGAAATTCATGGCTTGGTGGACATGATTTGAATGACAATAAGCTTGATTACTACTATTATCTAATTGCTGCACTTGGTGTTTTGAATTTTGTTTACTTCAATTTCTTTGCTAGCCATTTCTTGGGTAAAAAACCTAGCAATGATACAAAAAAGGTGAAGCCAAAGAATTCAATACCAAACCAGCAGAATGGAGAGCCACCTCAAGAGAAGGTATTTGACATAACAATTGATCCAAGATGAAAGAGGGA
This sequence comes from Arachis ipaensis, assembly GCF_000816755.2. Classification (NCBI taxonomy): domain Eukaryota; kingdom Viridiplantae; phylum Streptophyta; class Magnoliopsida; order Fabales; family Fabaceae; genus Arachis; species Arachis ipaensis. The sequence continues at coordinate 110,324,156 of NC_029785.2, read as the reverse complement.
ACATGATCATGCTAATTTGATACATTTTATTTTATTGTTGTTTAGTTTAGGTGTGACTGTAACAATCTTTTTTGTCTTGAACACTGTATTGTGCTAATTTGGTGTGGTATATTGCAGATCATAATTTAGATTTAGATATCAAGTTTGATGAACTAGCCTTCACCAGTGATTGTAGTTGGTTACATTACTTTCTCACACACAATTTTAAACTGTTCACTTACTAATTTTCATATTACATAAATTTGTATGTTTAAATCAAGGTAAAAACTGACAATTTTTTGTGCCAACAGAATTTTTATGCACATGCCTCGGTTTTATTTTCTGGTTTCATATCTTCTGTAGTGATATAATTCTCACTATCTTTCTTTCCTACCTTTTCTTTCTTTCCTCTAAAATAATAAAACATCAAGATTTTTCTGTGCATAAAAAAAAAAAACATGCAATATGTTAAATATCATCAGCATGAGCATTAGTGCAGACTGCAGAGATTATTCTAAATTAAAGAGAAAAGATTATTAAGTTTCTGAAAAATTCTGTTCAACTCTGACCCGTAAGTATGTGTCTCCAGAGTTTTGGAATCAATAACTTCCTTGCAAAAATCTAATATAAAAAATTGATGATATCTATACAAAAACCAACTCACTCTCCAACTGACTAATTTTATGCACTACTAGATAGATTAGATGAGATTCACACTTGAGACCAGTGTGAACAAAGAAACAAATAGATGTGATATTCACACACATTTTTGCACATATTTTGTCATTTATGAGCAGACTTATCTATAGAGACACCGCAAAACAAAACAAAACAGAGAAAAAAAAATACAAGAAAGAAAGAAAATTGAGTGAGAAATCCAAATTTTTATTTTTATTTCTTTAGTTTTATGATTAAATTATCTACTATTAAATTTAGTTTTTTTTTTTCTTTTTATAAATTTATGAGCACTTCAATGTATGAAACAAATAATTTCTTGGTTTAAAATGAGAATAAAAATGCACTTTTTAATTTGTATGTGATTTTAGATTTGATAATTTTCAGAAAAATAATGTAATATCGTTATTTATTGAGATATGATGCCCATAATTCATCTTTTGCGAATTGTATTCTTAAAAAAAAATACAATTTACTCTCCGAAATAAATTCGATTTTTGACAAATTCTATTTTTAAAAAAAAAAAGATGCGAATTCTCTTTTCGAAAATAAAAAATATTGTAATTCATCATTTTGCTTTTCGAAAATTAATTAAAAATTATAATCTTTTTTCAAAAAAATTTGTTTGTCTCTACATTTTCTGTAAATCACTAATAATCTCCATTTTTGAGAAATTTTGCCTTCCAACAAATCATATAAAAATGTTTTAACCTCAAAATTGAACATTTGATTAAGAGAGTATGAGAAAATTTCGCTATCTTCGTTATTTTGGTCACATAAGGTTGCGTTTGCACTTTGGAGAGCATAACTAATCAATAACATGAGGCAAGTAGCAGTAGAAGACATGGAGATGGATCAATCATTGATTAGAGCAATGCTAGTTAGTGCACTGACACATCAAAGCCTCCAACTTTGAACGTTGAGTCTCTTCACACAATTGAAGTTAGTATCAAAATTGTTGTTGAATTACGTATACTTATTTATTGCCACACTGATACCGCAGATGCTCCTACACATATGAATATTCTACATCTCTACTACCCGTGTTTATTTGTCTTTTTCTTTATGATAAGTATTATTTGATTGTTGAGTTCCGTTACACATTCAAACAATTTTACATTTACGCGGTAGAGTTTTGTATTTGTCTTTTTTTTTTCTTTTTCTTTTTCTTCTTCTTCTCTCTTTTTTTTTATTATTGTCATGGTCATCACCCACGTACCACCACATCTATCTCCTCCTCCTCCTTCTCTTCCTCCTCTTCTTGTTTCTTTTTTATTTGAATTTTTTTGATCTCCTCTTTTCTTTTCTTCTTTCTCCTCCATCATTATTATTGTCATCAACAATACCATTTTGCTAACATCTTTATTGATTATGATTCTATATGGTGATCGAATGAATCGAAAATATTATCAAAACGAAATCATTGTATAATACCAAATGAACCCAAAATGGTCCATTATATAAATTCGAATTCAGAAATATCTGTGTCTCGAATGAACCGAAAATATTATCAAAACGAAACCATTGTATAATACCAAATCAACCGAAAATTGTCAATTATATAAATTCGAATTCAGAAACACTTGCGTCTCGAATGAACCGAAAATTAGCTCAAAACGAAATTATTGTATAATACCAAATAAACCGAAAATTATCTATTATATAAATTCGAATTCGATAATAACGATAACGACGACACGTATTAGAAAAGACCATGACGATAAGGATGATGATGATGATGATGGAGGAGAAGGATGAAAAAGAAGGAGGAGACGAAATTCCAATAAGAGGAGGAGGAAGAGAAAGAGGTGTTATTGGTGACGACGATCACAAAATTAAAAAATAATGAAAAAAGGAGAAGACATAGTATTCAGAGTGAAGGAAAAAAAGGATGAGAAAAAGAAGCCCAAAAAAAAGGGAAGAAAACGAAAAAAAAAAAAAGCATAACTCAAATCAACTTAAATGTAAAATTGTTTAAATGTGGAGAATTATTCTACTCGAGAAATGCTAGGTAAACAATGATTATTTTGAACAACATAAATAACCACCAATCAAATAAAAATACACTACACTCTAATTTAATGCTACTAATTAAATTTACTCTTTTAACCCTATTAATTTACATTATTTACATATTATTTAAAAATATTATTGGTTACCTATACTTTTCCTACTCTTAATTATTTCATCGGCATTGATTGATCAAGTTTTGTTCTCCTAACTGCTGTAATAATCTCAAAGTTGATCTTTATTATTTTAAAAGCGAATACAAGTGAAAATAAATAGGGCCCATTCAAGTTTTGACTTTGAGTTGTCAGAATAAGATTTGGATTAAATTTTAAGTTCTTTTTTAATATTTAAAATATTATTCTTTTGTTTCCAAAATTTTATTTTGTCTTATTATTTTATTAAAGTTAAAATATTTTTTTTAA
>NC_029785.2:110310687-110321037 GCF_000816755.2 Arachis ipaensis | reverse complement strand
TGTCTAAAAGAATACAATTATTGTCTAAAAGAAGATGATAATGACAAAAAAAATATTTGTGGAAAAAAAATTAATTTTGACAAAAAAACCAAAAATAGGACAATACGACATTTGAGGCAAAATAAAAAGTTTTAAATATTAAAAATAAAATTAAGACTTAACAAAAATTTTAGGAAGTAAAATAATATTTTATTCTAAAAAGTATAGAGAAATTCTCGCTTCTTTACAAGGCTTTAGTTTAGTTAGATTCCGTTTGTTTGATGTTCATGTCTTGCCAAGACATAGACACAGTGGGACGTGTCTATTGTTTGGTTTGTGAGACACAAAAATAAGAAGGATACGCTTATACACAAATATACACAAGATATATGTATTTCATGTCTCAGGAAAATGGTGAGACACGGATTTTGGATGAAGGACACGGATCTGTATTCTTTTTTTTAGACTATTTTATCCTTATTCATTTTTTGAAATTCCAAATATCTCCCTTTTTTTTATTACAAACCCTAACCAGGGATTTTTCTTCTGCTATTGTTCTCCACCATCAAAGCTGTACCATCGTCGCACATCGTCTCCGTTTCCCACTGACTTTCCTCTATGATTATTGCGGGCTGTGCTCCAGTAGCGGTGAGCTTGTGTTGCTGCTCTGCTGCCTTTGCCTCTTCATCTTGCAGCCGCATTAGCCTCCTCCTAGCTGTGATTTGTGTCGTTGCCGCTGGTATTTTTCTCTTGTGATATTTTTGTTTTAATTTTGATTATTGATAATATGTGTTATTGTTGATTGAGTGCTGTTCTAGTGTTTGGGTATGTGGACTATTGAATTGTAAGGCAATAAATTCTTGCGTGTACCTACGGCCTAAACAAAGAAAAGAGTGGACCCGTCTGTTTAAGAAAATTGCTTAGTTCATAAAAAAAAAAGAGTTGTAGAAGGAGCTTTTGCTGCTATGATAAATGAAATTTTGCTATCAATCTGCTTTTGTTATTGGACCTGATTGTTGATAAAACTAATGATAAAAATATTGTTCAAATTGCTGATTAATATGTTAATGAAATTGCTTATCAAATTATTAATAGGTCAGCTTTTTAATTATTATCTTTGAGGAATACTAGAGGACAATTTATTTGTATTGTGTTTATAAAATTGCTTATTAAACTACTTACTAAATTGTTGATCAAATTGTTTGTATTATGTGTTTGTAGAAATTGAATAAGTTAGATGATAATTGTTTGTAGAGATTGATATGTTAATTTACAAATTTGGATCTTGTTTAATTGTGATAGTAGTCAGAATCAATTTTATTTTAGAAAGTTATCAATCACTTATCTTAAAGTATTATTTCCTTTATTTTACTTAATAAAATTACATATTAAAACTCTTAATTATTTTTCAGCTGATATTTTTATTGATATGTATTTAATTAGATTTCAATTATACCTTTTCTATTTTGTTCATTGCATTTAAGCCAGTTGGTTGATTACTTAATTTTAAAATCTATTAGTATGCTTTGACTTTGATTATGTGAGCATATGCTTATGTAATGTGAATTTTTACTATTTTTAGTTTAATTGAGTGTTTTTTCCTATTCTCTCAAGTTGTTAGAGTTCTTCATTTATGTATTTACTTGTTATTGTTTTTTAGGAAGTGATAATGGATCGTTCTGAACAAATTAAGTTATGTGTTGGATATTACTGGATTATGAGAATACAGTTTGACACGTTAATGCTGCTTTTTTTAGTTACTTTATATATGTATATTAGGAATAGAAGGCGGGGTCATACTTCGATTGGTCGAAGAGTGAATACATTGCCATTAAGGCGAGATGCATTAGATAATATCATTGGGGAGGGTGGAGATAGAAATTGCATATGGGAGTTAAGAATGAGTTTAAATGAATTTTCAACTTTATGTGAATTGCTACAAGTTCAAGGTGGATTAGACGAAGACGGTCATGTTGGCATAGGCGAGAAAGTAGCTACTTTCTTAATCATATTAGCTCACCATACCAAAAATTGCAACGTACAAGTTTTGTTCTATAGGTCTGGTGAAACTATTAGTAGGTATTTTTACAAGGTATTGTGTTTGATTTTGCGTGTCTAAAGTATCTTATTTACAAAGGCAGACCCTGTACCGCAAGATTGTGTAGATCCAAGATGGAAATGGTTTAAGGTAAGTCGTGTATGGAGCTCCAATTTTTATTGGTCAAGTTAAGTCTGCGTGTAATAACTATTTTTTTTACCTTTGATAGGGTTGTCTAGGAGCATTAGATGGAACTTACTTAGATGTCACAGTCCCGAAGAGTGACAAATCTAGATATCGGACGAGGAAATCTAGAATATCCACCAATGTCTTAGGAGTTTATAATCGGAACATGGATTTCGTCTATGTCCTTAGCGGTTGGGAAGGATCGGCATCTGATTCAAGGATACTTAGGGATGCTATTACTCGACATAATGGCTTGAAAATACCTGTTGGTATGTCTAAATCAATCTTTTGAAAAGAATAATAACTATTTATTATGAGAATTACAATGTATTTCTTATATTTCTCCATCCTTCAGTTTTAGGGTGTTATTACTTAGTGGATGCTGGCTATACTAATGGGAGAGAATTTTTATCTCCTTATAGAAATGTCCGCTATCATATAAATAAGTGGATTCAAGGTCATTGGGCACCACAAAATCGTCTAGAGTTATTTAATAAGAAGCATTTTTCGGCTAGAAACGTGATTGAGCAGTGTTTTGGGTTGCTTAAGAAAAGATGGGCAATTCTATGAAGTCCCTCATTCTATCCTATTAAGGTTCAAAGCCACATTATTATTGCTTGTTGTTTGTTACAAAATTTTATTCGTATGAACATGGATGTTGATCCTGAAGAAGATGCAACTCTTTTACCAGAACATATACTCGTAGGAGATGACACTATAGTTGATGAAGCTAACACAATTGATGTTGTGGAAAGTAGCCATGAGTGGACTCAATGGCGTGAGGACCTAGCAACTGAGATGTGAGAAATATGGAGAGGAGAACGTGGCGTGTAGAGTTTTTATCTTTGCTAGTTTTGTTATGTATGCAATTTTCCTAGATTATAAATTATTGTATTTGAATTCATTTGAGTTTTTTTCTTTGTGCAATATGTATTTGCCGATTTGGATTCATAACTTGTATTCTAATTAAACATATAATTAGACAAGTGTTTATTTTAATTGTTTTAATCTGTTGTAAATCTGCTGTCATTGGCATAGCAGTTTTGCTGTAATGGTTTACTTTATTTGTTATTGTGCATAAATATTATCTAGCAGCAAATGGCCTCCATACCCCGCCAATGGACTGAACAAGAAACTGAACAATTTGTGGTGTTCATGGAGGAATTGGTTGTTGAAAGCAAGAGGGTAGATGCCGGTCAATTTAAACCAGGAGCATTTCAAAAGCTGGCGGACAAGATGAATGAAAAGTTTCCTGGATGTGGTCTCACTGTAAAGCACATCAGGAATAAACACAAGTGCCTCAACGAAAAATATATGTTTGTGGCTAAGATGTTGAGTTGAAGTGGTTTTGGTTGGAATTTTGAAAAGATGTGTGTTGAAGTGGATAGTAAACAAGTATTAGAAGCATGGGGAAAGGTGTGAGTGTTTGCACATTTAATCGTTCCTCTTACAAGTATTTTTTAATTTTCATGTAATTGTATGTATATGCATTTATAATGTACACTTTTTTTTATGTTGTATAGGGTCGCAATGTTACGCTTTACACTCTAGACAAGCCATTTCCATTGTTTGAACGTCTTAGGAACATTTTTGGCAAGGATAGAGCTACTGGTCTTGATGCATGCAGTGGAAAAGATGTTGAAGAAGATGTCACACCGGGCTTTACATTTCTGCGGCCACATCTGGTGGCTTGGGTTTAGGCGGAGATGATGTTGACATGGAAGATTTAGCAGCTGTCGAGGGCGAACTATCCAATAACTTTTTGACCTCATTTGCTTCATCAAGTGAGAAAAATCAAGAACGTCACACTACAACTAAAAAAAGTAATGATGCTGCAGTCCTATCAAACTTAGCTGAAACTTTTAAAGCTGTGGTTGAGGATCAAGGAAAGCATGTGCAGGTACTAGCCAATGCAATGTCTGGTGTTAATGAGCAAGTGAATCTTGGCCGAACGCTGAAGAGTCTTGGTTTCAACACAATGGAGATCGTGCAAATTGCAAAAAAATTTGTGCAGAATCCAGAATTGAAGGCAACCTTTTGGAGTTTAGACGAGGAAAAGGAAGCATTCGCACGAGATATAATGGACAACTTTTATTGGAATGCTTCCTTTATATCTCGTGCGAATGCTTCCTTTTCCTCGTCTAAACTCCAAAAGGTTGTCTTCAATTATGGATTCAGCACAATTTTTTTTGCAATTTGCACGATCTCCATTGTGTTGAAACCAAGACTCTTCAGCGTTCGGCCAAGATCCACTTGCTCATTAATACCAGACATTGCATTGGCTAGTACCTGCACATGCTTTCCTTGATCCTCAACTGCAGCTTTAAAAGTTTCAGCTAAGTGTGATAGGACTGCAGCATCATTGCTTTTTTTTAGTTGCAGTGTGACGTTCTTGATTTTTCTCACTTGATGAAGCAAATGAGGTCGAAAAGGTATTGGGTAGTTCGCCCTTGGCAGCTGCTAAATCTTCCATGTCAACATCATCTCCGCCTAAACCCAAGCCACCAGATGTGGCCGCAGAAATGTAGAGCCCAGTGTGACATCTTCTTCAGCATCTTTTCTACTGCATACATCAAGACCAGTAGCTTTATCCTTGCCAAAAATGTTCCCAAGACGTTCAAACAACGAAAATGGCTTGCCTGGAGTATAAAGCGTAATATTGCGACCCTATACAACATAAAAAAAGTGTACATTATAAATGCATATACGTACAATTACATGAAAATTAAAGTACTTGTAAGAGGAACGATGAAATGTGCAAAAATTCACACCTTTCCCCATTCTTCTAGTACTTGTTTACTATCCACTTCAACACACATCTTTTCAAAATTCCACCCAAAACCACTACAACTCAACATCTCAGCCACAAACATATATTTTTCTTTGAGGCGCTTGTGTTTATTCCTGATGTACTTTACAGTGAGACCACATCCAGAAAACTTTTCATTCATCTTGTCCGCCAGGTTTTGAAATGGTCCTGGTTTAAATTGACCGGCATCTGCCCTCTTGCCTTCAACAATCAATTCCTCCATGAACACCACAAATTGTTCAGTTTCTTGTTTAGTCCATTGGCGGAGTATGGAGGCCATTTGCTGCTAGATAATATTTATGCACAATAAAATAAAGTAAACAATTACAGCAAAATTGCTATGCTAATGACAGCAGATTTACAACAGATTAAAATAATTAAAATAAACACTTGTCTAATTATATGTTTAATTAGAATACAAGTTATGAATCCAAATCGGCAAATACATATTGCACAAAGAAAAAAACTCAAATGAATTCAAATACAATAATTTATAATCTAGGAAAATTGCATACATAACAAAACTAGCAAAGATAAAAACTCTACACGCCACGTTCTCCTCTCCATATTTCTCACATCTCAGTTGCTAGGTCCTCACGCCATTGAGTCCACTCATGGCTACTTTCCACAACATCAATTGTGTTAGCTTCATCAACTATAGTGTCATCTCCTACGAGTATATGTTCTGGTAAAAGAGTTGCATCTTCTTCAGGATCAACATCCATGTTCATACGAATAAAATTTTGTAACAAACAACAAGCAATAATAATGTGGCTTTGAACCTTAATAGGATAGAATGAGGGACTTCATAGAATTGCCCATCTTTTCTTAAGCAACCCAAAACACTGCTCAATCACGTTTCTAGCCGAAGAGTGCTTCTTATTAAATAACTCTAGACGATTTTGTGGTGCCCGATGACCTTGAACCCACTCATTCATATGATAGCAGACATTTCTATAAGGAGATAAAAATCTTCTCCCATTAGTATAGCCAGCATCCACTAAGTAATAACACCATAAAATAGAAGGATGGAGAAATATAAGAATTACATTGTAATTCTCATAATAAATAGTTATTATTCTTTTCAAAAGATTGATTTAGACATACCAACAGGTATTTTCAAGCCATTATGTCGAGTAATAGCATTCCTAAGTATCCTTGAATCAGATGCCGATCCTTCCCAACCGCTAAGGACATAGACGAAATTCATATTCCGATTGCAAACTCCTAAGACATTGGTTGATATTCTAGATTTCCCGCAGAGTTAACTTGACCAATAAAAATTGGAGCTACATACACGACCTACCTTGAACCATTTCCATCTTGGATCTACACAATCTTCCGATACAAGGTCTGCCTTTGCAGATAAGATACTTTGGACACGCAAAACCGAACACAATACCTTGTGAAAATACCTACTAATAGTTTCACCAGACCTATAGAACCTAACTTGTATGCTGCGATTTTTGGTATGGTGAGCTAATATGATTAAGAAAGTAGCTACTTGCTCGCCTATGCCAACATGACCGTCTTCGTCTAATCCACCTTAAACTTATAGCAATTCACATAAAGTTGCAAATGCATTTAAGCTCATTCTTAACTCCCATATGCAATTCTATCTCCACCCTCCCCAATGATATTATCTAATGCATCTCGCCTTAATAGCAATGTATTCACTCTTCGACCAATCGAAGTATGACCCCGCCTTCTATTCCTAATATACATATATAAAGTAACTAAAAAAAGCAGCATTAACGTGTCAAACTGCATTCTCATAATCCAGTAATATCCAACACATAGCTTAATTTGTTCAGAACGATCCATTATCACTTCCTAAGAAACAATAACAACTAAATACATAAATGAAGAACTCTAATAACTTGAGAGAATAGGAAAAACACTCAATTAAACTAGAAATAGGAAAAATTCACATTACATAAGCATATACTCACATAATCAAAGTCAAAGCATACTAATAGATTTCAAAATTAAGTAACCAACCAACTGGCTTAGATGCAATGAACAAAATAGAAAAGGTATGATTGAAATCTAATTAAATATATATCAATAAAAATATCAGCTGAAAAATAATTAAGAGTTTGGAAAAACTACCAAAAGTACCCATGAAGTTTACGAACGCTGACAAAAGTACCCATAAACTAAGGAAATTAACGCTGTACCCATGAAAGATGGGTTCCGTATGACAAAAGTATCCAAATCCTAATTTTTTGTTGATTTTTTTAATAAAATTTCTAAATTACCCCACCCTAACCCCATTCTACCGTCACTCCCTCTCTTCTCTTCTTCCTCTCTCATCACTTATCCCTCGAAAACCCTCATAGAGTCACAGAAACTCTTCTCCTACCTCCTCATTGCCGTCCGCCACCCACCTACTCCATTACCGCCAATCTCTTCCCCCTCTCAGTGCTTCTCCCTCTCACTATTAAGGTGACTACAACACCTTCATCGCACACCTGTGACCCAACCTGAGGAGAATGCTGTGGCGCACCTGTTGTAGCCGAGGAGAACGTCGTCGTGGTGTGTCTGACCCAGCCGAGGAGAATACCGTCGTCGCACACCTGAGAAGAGAGAGGGGTCGTGGTACTCTTGCATACAGAAAGCGGGTTCAGTAAAGAGAAATCAGAGAAAAAAGGGAGGCGGCACTGTGGATGGAGGTTCTGCCATTGACGATGTTACAGTCGGCCGGCGAAGAAAAATGTATTTCTTTTTTTTAAAACATTTTTATTTTATTTTTCTTCTTTTCAGAAATTGATTTAGTTACTACTAAAATGATACTGTTCTATTTTTTTTAAATCTGCTTCTATTTTTTATGAAGGTTGAGATTGATTTACAGAAGATCCAGTTGATGGCTACTTTTAATTCTGATTTTTGTTGAAATAAATTTCAAATTTGATGAATGGATTTGTTGATTTTTTATGGTTGATGGCTTTTTCTATTTCTAGTTTTGCTAAAGTGAATTGAAATTGGATGAATGGATTTGAAAATTTTTATGTTTTGAGTATTTTTTGGTGTTTGATTAATTTGGTTTGGGTATGGATTATAAACTTATGAGTGAATCGGTTGAGGTCCGATCTTCTACCACCACCACCACTACCATTGATCTTGGTCTGGTTTGTTGTAGGAGTAGTTTTGGACTCCATGGCAAGAGTTGGTGCAAATTGAGTTATGAAATGTTGAAAAAGTGAGTTGAGGTTGAGTGTAGGATAGTTTAGGAATTTTATTAAAAAATTAACAAAAAATTAAGATTTGGATACTTTTGTCATACGGAACCCATCTTTCACGGGTGCATCGTTAATTTCCTTAGTTTATGGGTACTTTTGTCAGCGTTCGTAAACTTTATAGGTACTTTTGGTAGTTTTTCCTAAGAGTTTTAATATGTAATTTTATTAAGTAAAATAAAGGAAATAATACTTTAAGATAGGTGATTGATAATTTTCTAAAACAAAATTGATTCTAACTACTATCACAATGAAACAAGATCCAAATTTGTAAATTAATATATCAATCTCTACAAAGAATTATCATCCAACTTATTCAATTTCTACAAACACATAATACAAACAATTCGATCAACAATTTAGTAAGTAATTTAATAAGCAATTTTATAAACACAATACAAATAAATTGTCCTCTCATTCCTCAAAGATAATAATTAAAAAGCTAACCTATTAATAATTTGATAAGCAATTTCATTAACATATTAATCAGCAATTTGAACAATATTTTTATCACTAGTTTTATCAACAATCAGGTCTAATAACAAGAGCAGATTGATAGTAAAATTTTAGTAGAATTTCATTTATCGCAGCACCAAAATCTCCTTCTACAACTCTTTTTTTTTAAGACCTAAGCAATTTTCTTAAACAAACGAGTCCACTCTTTTTTTTGTTTAGGCCGTAGGTACACGCAGGAATTCATTGCCTTATAATTCGATAGTCCACATACCCAAACACTAGAATAGCACTCAATCAACAATAACACATATTATGAATAATCAAAATTAAAACAAAAATATCACAAGAGAAAAATACTAGCGGCAACGACGCAAATCACATCTAGGAGGAGGCTAATGTAGCTGCGGGATGAAGAGGCAAAGGCAGCAGAGTAACAACACAAGCTCACCGCTACCGGAGCACAGCCTACATTAATCACAGAGGAGAGTCAGTGAGAAACGGAGATGATGTGCGACGGTGGTACAGCTTCGATGGTGGAGAACAATTACAGAAGAAAAATCCCTGGTTAGGGTTTGTAATAAAAAAGGGAGATATTTGAAATTTCAGAAAATGAATAAGGATAAAATAATTTAAAAAAAAAATATACAAATTCGTATTCATCATCCAAAATTCGTGTCTCACTATTTTCTTGAGACATGAAATATATGTATCTTGTGTATGTTTGTGTATAAGCGTGTTCTTCTTATTTTTGTGTCTTACAAACTAAACAATAAAATCTATATCTTGACAAGACATAGACATCAAACAAAAGAGCCTAAGTGAATGTATGAACTCAAATATAAGACATAAGTTTTCTTTTTTTCTATTTTTTTGTTCAATGAAGGGGGAAAAGGGTAATAACTTTTTCCACGAGTCTCACTACTCATTCTGATAGCGTTTTTGTTTGTTAATGTTGTAGTCATGAAGCAACAAGCCAACAACTCACATGAAAAAATATCTTCTTACCAATGATCTCAAGATTTGGTCAGAAGTGGTTTTGACAAATGAACATATATGTATTAAAAGAATTTTACTAGAGAGTTAATAGAATATTTGTACAATGTGTATAATGAATTATTTATTTAGTTTAATATAATTTAAAAAATAAATATTTAAGATAAAATACTACTAATTTCTCAAACATAATACATCTATACTATCTAGAATAACTATCTAAATACCAGAAATAATAAATATCTGATATCCTACTGAATCGAATATTCCTATATTCCATTGTACACATTGTATAGATATTTTATTGGCTCTCTATATATTGAAAAGGATGGAACAATTATTGTTTGCACTTGTGAGTGAAGTGTGTATATGATTTGAGTCATTCATTCCACGAAAGTTTAAGGTGGTATAAGCATTCATTCAATCATTGTCAAATTAAACAAGCAATATCTAATAATTTTGGTTAAAAGAAGCGTGTGAGATTACATTGTTTCAACCACTCGTTTTGTTTGATTCAAGTCCAATATGCACTAGGGTCATCATACATGTGTGTTATTTTCGGCTTCGTATGATTATTCTTTTTTATTTATTGTGTTTTTATATTCAAGTTTATTTATTATTATTTTTTTTATCAAATCTCATCTAACGAT
>NC_029785.2:110308331-110310477 GCF_000816755.2 Arachis ipaensis | reverse complement strand
ACTCTATTTTAGATATTGCCAAATCTTAATTTGGATATATTCATAGGCGGACAAGAGGGCAAGTGGTGGCCATAGCCCCTCTAATAAATTTCAAGCTTTCATTATAAATTAGATGGTATAAGAAAAATTAATGATAGTCTTACTATTCTAATAATTTTCTAGTAAACCTTTTATACTGCAAAACTTAAGTTTAAATCTCATTTTTTACTTTTTAAATCATTAGCTTTTTTCCACTCATAACAATATATTTTTATAGGTCAAGTCATAAAATATAAAATTATATTTTTATTATAAATTTCTATTTGATATAATATTTGTTAAACAAAATTGAGAAAATGATAAATTGATCCCTAACTTTTTGGTCCGCAGACATTTAAGTCTTTGAGGATTTAAAAATACATTTAAGTTCCTAATCTCTTTAAAATTTGGACACATCGATCTTTGAGGTTAATTTGTCCTATTTTAAAAACTTTCTCACGTGTATATCTCTATCAACTAGATTAGTACAATAGAAGTCACATTTGATTTTTTTTTATTGGGTCTGACTGACCCAAGTGAATATGAGAAATCGATATGTTTAAATTTTAAAAAGATCAAAAACTTAAATATATTTTCAAATTTTTAAAAATTTAAATGTCTGTGAATCAAAAGGTCAAAGACGTATTTATTATTTTCTCAACAAAATTTTATTAGAAATAATAAAAGAAACCAACAACACTAAATATATAATACAATAGTTAATCATACAAATTTTTAGATTTCAACTTAAATTTCTGAATCTGGCAATGGATGTATTGAGAACTTATGTTAGTAAAACATTACCCTTTGACTTTTTTTTTTAGTTAATAGAAAGAAAATTTCATTTTTAGGAAAAAGTGTAAATTTATCTAAATTATTGTAGTTAAAGGGTGAGACCCACAATGAGAAGATGAGAACATGGTGAGGCCCTCTCAAATTTTATCCTCCATGCCCCTCTTTTTTCTTCGCTGCTAAATTGACACCAAAATTTAAAGGGAAAAAATAGAATTATTTATTTTACATAATATACTAAATCGACTCATATTCTTTTTATTATTAGATAGGACGAAATCTTCAATTAGAGTCTCCCATATTCTACTTTGTGTATATAGTAATATATTGATTAATGATAAATTGTTAAATAAAGTTTAAATTTAATCTTTAACCTATTAAATTAAAAAAAAAAGTATATGATATCATTTTTTCAATCGAAAATATAACGCAAAACAAAAAATAAAATAAAATAAAATAAAACTGCGCTTCACACCTATAAATTCATAACAAGCTACCGAGAGAATAAATTAAACACTGCTAGTGTCCAAAAGAACAGAAAGAAAGAAAGGAAGGAATTACTTATAATAGCATGTAGTTTAGATCTCTCTCCATCACTTGAGAAGTTCTAATCTTTCTATCCTCATTCTTCTTTGGTTTTCTTAAGCAGCAATTCCCATATTCATGGACCTTGTTAGCAAAAAAGAAACCATGGAAGAAAAGAATGAGAGGAAAAGCCTAGAAAACAATGAGAAAAGTGTTGTTATTACAAACCAAGATGAGTCAAATAACAAGATTAAATACAGGGGATGGAAAGTAATGCCCTTCATCATTGGTAAGCAAGTCAAATAAACTTAGGTTAGCTTCTTTGTTACATTATTATTAAATCAAATTCATGCAGGAAATGAAACCTTTGAGAAGCTGGGAACAATTGGAACCTTAGCAAACCTGCTAGTGTATCTTACAACAGTGTTCAACTTGGATAGTATCACAGCTACAAACATCATCAACATCTTCAATGGTAGTGCAAGTTTATCAACCTTGCTTGGAGCTTTTCTATGTGACACATATTTTGGTCGCTTCAAGACTCTTGGATTCTGCACTGTTGCCTCCTTTCTGGTATTAATTTAATCTAATATTGTATTCATTTAAGTGTATGTAATACATACTTTAAGTATCTTACTTTGGAAATCACTTTATTCCCTAATTCAATTTAATCATTGATGGATAGTAGTTAACTCAAAAAGATCCAAATAAACCAAAGATATCATTTTACACAAAATGGAATTCAAAACCCTAATAGCAAGTTAATCACTAAAATCACATGGTGGTGGATTGCAGTACAAGTACAACTAAA
>NC_029785.2:110305763-110308264 GCF_000816755.2 Arachis ipaensis | reverse complement strand
CCAACCTGGCAGGCCAAGCACTGATACGCCGCGGTACCGAACTCCATTTAAGGGTTTGCCGTTGGCCAATGAGTTGCTGTATGCACAAGGTGGGATTCGAACTCTCGACACTTGCTTAAGAGGACTAGTGAGCTAACTACTAGACTAACCCAACTTGGTTAAATGTGAATTTAGTTATTAAGGCCTAGTCGGCGAGCATGAAGGCCTGGCCCGCGTGCACCTTGGCCTAGCATATGTGCACCAAGGCTAGGCCAATGCACAGCCGGGCCTGGCCTATGTGTGCGCATCCTGTTCAAAATCACATAACTACATATTTACATTAATTGAATTGAAATCACCACAAGATATATGTTAAAAGACCATATCAAAAATAAAGATTATACAAATTTCACTTTGAAACATGCATTTACTTCATGTTTGTATCTCCAAACAGGGCTTGCTTACCATACAACTAACAGCGGCAATCAAGACCATGCATCCACCACAATGTGGAAACTCTAGCACCATATGCGAAGGACCAAACGCCGGCCAAATGACGTTCCTACTGGCTGGATTTGCGCTCCTTATCGTTGGAGCCGCAGGGATAAGGCCATGTAACTTAGCATTTGGAGCAGATCAATTCAACCCAAACACAGAGTCAGGAAAGAAAGGAATCAATAGCTTCTTCAATTGGTACTTTTTCACATTCACATTTGCACAGATGGTGTCTCTGTCATTGATTGTGTATATTCAGTCCAATGTGAGCTGGGCTGTGGGACTCGGAATCCCTGCCGGATTGATGCTGTTTTCGTGTGTCGTTTATTACTTGGGAAGCAAGTCATATGTGAAGGTTAAAGCAACTGGTAGCCCTGTAACTAGTATTGTTCAAGTGGTGGTTGTTTCTTTCAAGAAAAGGGGATTGAATTTACCTGATCAGGATCCATTGCTTTCACTTTTTGATTATATGCCTCCACACTCTATCAATTCCAAGCTTCCTCACACATGTCAATTCAGGTAACTAAGAGTAAGAGATTCTTCTAAAAGATACACAAATTTTGAACATGTGACTTCAATATCATGGAAAGTGATTTGTTCTGAAAATGTTGAGATTTTTAACAGGTTCCTTGACAAAGCTGCAATTGTAACCCCACAAGATCATATAAACCAGGATGGATCTGCATCTGATCCTTGGAACCTTTGCAGCATACAGCAGGTGGAAGAACTCAAATGCTTGCTAAGAGTGATCCCAATTTGGCTTTCAGGCATCGTCTACTACGTCGCACTCGTCCAACAGAACACGATGCTGGTGTTCCAAGCCCTTCAATCCGACCGGCGAGTATTCCACTCCAATTTCCAGATCCCGGCCGCCTCCTACACCATCTTCACCATGCTTAGCTTGACAATATGGATTCCAATCTATGACAGGAAAGTTGTGCCTCTTCTTCAAAGGGTAAGAAATGTTAAAAATTATAACCAAGCCAGAAAGATTCTAGAACCTTTTCTATTCCTAGCAGTGATAACTATTTATCTTTATTGTAACAGGTAACAAAGAAAGAAGGTGGATTCACACTTCTCCAAAGAATGGGAATTGGAATGTTCATCTCAATACTATGCATGATAGTATCTGGTATTGTTGAAGAGCAAAGAAGAACAATGGCTCTAACAAAACCACTAGGAATTATGCCAAGAAATGGTGCAATTTCTTCAATGTCAGGTTCATGGCTAATCCCTCAATTAGCACTAGCAGGGTTATCTGAAGCATTCACATTGGTTGGACAAGTTGAATTTTACTACAAACAGTTTCCAGAAAACATGAGAAGCCTTGCAGGATCACTATTCTTCTGTGGCCTTGCTGGATCAAGTTATTTGAGTAGTTTGCTGATTTCAGTTATTCATAAAGTGACAGAGAAATCTGCAACTGGGAATTGGTTACCTCAGGATTTGAACAAAGGGAGATTAGATTACTTTTATTTCATAATTGGTGGTGTTGGAGTGATTAATTTGTGTTACTTTATAGTATGTGCCAAGTGGTATAAGTACAAAGGGGTTGGTGATGGTAGCAATGATAACAGTAGTAGCATTGAACTTGATCATGTATCTAAAAAATATGAAAGGAGTGTTAATGGTGTTTGAAGGAAAATTCCCTTGGATAGAAGATGTGCCATAATATTTAATTTTTGGTTTAAGAAAAAAAAAATAGAATGACAAATCTAGTGTTTTTCTTTGGATGTTTTAAGATGCTTTTATTGTAAATCTTCCAATTTATCAGAACAAAAAGATGGTATGGACTGATTCAAGTTGATTTAAGATAATGCTGAACTACTAAAATAAGGAATATTCCATCAATGATTTGTAGTTTTTGAATAGCAAAATGAGGAATACAGTAGAGAGACAAAATAAACAAGACCTATATATATCATGATTACTCTAAAAATTATTCAAATACTATTGTTATAATCCATAAGGATTATTTTAGAAATTATAATTTAAAAAAATTATATATTCATTGATTTGTATATCAA
>NC_029785.2:110304669-110305741 GCF_000816755.2 Arachis ipaensis | reverse complement strand
TAACGTTATTAAAATACGAGTGAGAATATTTATTTCTGAAATATGAGATTTACATGAAATAAATTTCACATTTTTTATCGCACGGAGTCTTGCATTATTTACATACAATAACTGGAAAAGGTTGAGTTAAGGACTTAGGGATTCATTCAAGCCGTAATACCCCAACTTTGCAAGAAAAATTAAATCCTAGAACTATATAGATAATTAACAAACGTGATAATTACTCATATGATAAAATTGATTTTTTTTTTTTTGGTGGACTATATGATAAAATTGATTTTAAGATTATTATTATGGGTCTTACTATGGTGATGAAGCTATATTTTTTCTTCACATGATGAACTTCGTTGTTGTAGCACTCTTCAGCAGTATACGTTTACCGTTTTGCTGTAGAGAAAGTCTAGAAAAACAATTAGGATATCAACCTAACTCGGTAAAAGGTTTGATGGTTGCAAAACATCTAAACTATTAAAATAGTCCTAATTAGAGATGTCAATGGAGCGGACAATGCCTCCCTATTCTCCGTCTCCGCTCCCAGAATTAATTCCCGTTCTCGTTCTGTTTCTTGCTATGGGGAAATAATTGTCCCCATCATCGTTCTTCGCGTTTTCCACATTTTTCGTGGGTCTCATTTCCCATCTCTCTATGTTTAATATTCGTATGAAAATTATAATAAAAAATATAAAAAAACTAAAAAACAAACTACAAAATATTATTACAAACACACAAACATATCTTATTCAAGATTATAAGTCTAGAAATATAACATAGCAAATCATAGTCCATAAAATAAAATCTTGAACAATAGCGTTATAATTTTTCAATGAGTGAAATTACTAAAAGAACCCCTATATTAGAAATAAAATAAGGGTTATTAAGTAAGTTTAAAAATTTGGGGAATTATCGGAAATGGGGCGGGAATCCCCGCTCGGGTCCCCGCGCCTATCTCGGAAAAATTTCGCTCTCCATTCCCATCCCCACAGAAAAATTTCTCACCATTGGAGCCCCATCCGGGACGATCCCCGCAGGAATCCCCACCTCCTGAAAATTTTTGACACCCTAGTCCTAATAA
>NC_029785.2:110222031-110304595 GCF_000816755.2 Arachis ipaensis | reverse complement strand
CCTTTATATATTATTTAATTTTAAAATATACTCTTTATTTTATAAATTAATATTCTATTATTAATTAATCATCATTTATATTTTCATAACTGTATCGTTAACGAGTAAAAACAACAACAAAAATAGAATTTTCATTACTAATTTGATTTCTAAACTTTTAAGTTTAGAATTTTTTTTCGTTGTTTTGATCAATTCGATGCCTAAATGATGAGAAAATTGTGTTTGTCGTTAATCCAATCAATTTAATTTGACACTAATCGATTGTTAAGTAATAATATGTGTCAAATAATTCGACTGAAAATTAGTATTAATCGATAAAATGCCTTATGATTTCCACTTCAAGAAAACTACAATCCAAATAGTTATTAACAATGCGAAGAGGCTGAAGAAGGAAAACCACGGTTCTGCATAGATCTTTCCTTTATCTTTGTTTCAAGGCATATTTGATCCAGAGATTTTAACATCTTCTTTAATTCTCTTCTCAATCTCAACAAAATTTTCTCAGTTTTTTTGTCATTTTGTTGCTTACTGATTCTTTCTGGTCAAAGCTACCCACAAATCGGGTCTTTCTTTATTTGATCCGAAGCATAGAAAGATTTTTTTATGTTTTAAAAATATTATTTTAATTAACAAACCTAAATTTCTATTTTTCGGGTGTCTCAGATTGGCTAGGGATCGCTATTCATTTCTTCCTTTAAAAAATAATTAGGTGTTTATGTTATTTGTGGTAGGAAGAGGATAAAGACAAAAGATACCCCATTGCCTCCGCCTGAAATTGATTGATAAAATATTGGTCCTTAATGATTGTAGTATTTGACCCCTGAAGTTTACAGAAGGCTTAGAGAAAGGGGGTTTGAATCTATGGCCT
The DNA here is from genome assembly GCF_000816755.2 of Arachis ipaensis. Lineage (NCBI taxonomy): Eukaryota > Viridiplantae > Streptophyta > Magnoliopsida > Fabales > Fabaceae > Arachis > Arachis ipaensis. Next base: position 110,303,727 of record NC_029785.2, on the reverse strand, counting down.
TCTTTTGCTTTAATAAACTGATCCTTTGTTACCCAATTTAAACTTGATTTCTGTTTGAACTGTGCAGCGAAAAATTTAAGAGACAATTTTATTTTGTCTCATAAAATAAGAAAACAGAATAGCGAGAGAGGGAAGAAGTTGACACAATCATGTATTCTGGTTCAATTGCTTTGTGCTATGCAACCTATATCCAGTCTCCACCACAACAGTGGTGAAATTTTCACTATAGTCAAACTATTACATACACCAATTTTCTAGGATTCACAATCCTATTTAGACACATAAATTTCTTCCGAAACTTGACTTGGTTATGCAAATACCTAACTCTTTACACTAAGTGCTTACCCAACTTAGCAAGGGAAACCTCACTAGTACAAGACACAAGACAGAAAATTACAACCAAAGTAAATCTGAAATCACTCTTAGCTTTTTTCTCAAGTGTTTCACTCAGCCTTTTTCACTCTTAGGCTTTTTCTCAATGTCTCTCTTTCAGCCTTTTACCTCTCAAAGATATTACAGAAAGATATACATCGAAACTGAAATACAAAATTGTAAAACATGAAGGAGATTGATGTATAACAGCTTAAACACTATGACCAAAACCCAACAGCAGAACTCAAAACTTCATTCTTCATCTTGGCAGAGTGCTCCCTTTAGTGTAGGTGCAATGCTTCCAAGACTTCAAAACTTAGTAGTGAGATTTCACACACAGCTCTCTATTTGGGTTCTCTTTCCTTATTCAAAACAGAGAAGCAATTTTCTTTTTGTACTTTGTGCCAATTCACGGTTTAGATTTTTCCTTAAGTCAACTCTTTGAACTCTGAGCTCTCTTAGCTTGTCATATCACTTTCTTCATTTAACCCCTAAATTAGGGATTTTAAAGCTGGTTCTTTTTGCTTGACTGAAGACCTCAGAGCAACAAAAAAGTTATTCAATGGTAAACCCAAATCCAAACCCTTGAGATAGTGCTTTATTCCCAAAAAAATATTTGAGCTTTTAATTTACAACAGTGATTATCAGAAATCACTTTCTCTATATATCCCAAATTGACGTTGCAGAACTTTGAAGAAGGAGTGAAGAAAATAAATTGCATGCAAATGGAAATAAATCACCTTTATCTTCTGACTTAGCTTAGCTTGCTTTGATTAGGGCGATTAGACATTTGCTTTTATGATTTACCTTTCTCTTTCTTTCTTCTCTGGTGAATGAACCAAGAAGAAGCTTTCGCTCTTTCTTCATGAGTCTGACCGAAGTAATCAATGTGAACGTTGGCTTTGGATGGCTTCAACTTGAATGAGCAACTTGGGCTTGGATTGGCTTCTTCCCATTCAGCCCGAGTGATTTCTTTGTCACACAACATTTGGGCTTTGTTTGTGAATTTCGCACACTTTAGCAGCTTCTGTTTCTTTGTTCCATTTGTTTGGGCTGCTGCTATTTATTTTTTTGGCCTGCAATACTTAGCAAAAGCTAATCAAATAAACAATTGGGTATTTAACCCAACAAATAATGTTTGTCATCAGCATTAAACTAATTGCATTCTTATCTCAACAATCTCCTCCTTGATGAAAACATAATTTCAAGGGATACAATCAAAGTAATTGATATAAACAAAATAATGTACTTCCTTTTGATGTCATTTGACAATTTTGATGTGCTCCCCCTGACTTTGTGCTTCTTCAATTTTCTGTTCACATATAGATATGGAGAACACAACTATGCTCCGCATGCAAGTAGCACAAATATTCACATTTGATACACATTATGAAGAGACAAAATTACACTTCAGAAAATCATGTAAAACCAAGGAACAAAATAGAGCATATTATCGAAATCAACAAAATTGCACAAACCAGAGCATATCAACAAAATCAACCAATTTGTCAAGCTATAAACTAGAGCATGTACTAGTCAAGCTATAACAATCAAGCTGTTAAGGCAAAGTTTAGATAACTAGATGAACCAATCAACAAAGTAAAGCAGTGGTTAAAATGTTTACAGTCATCCAAGATAAGATGAAGTGAAAAATAAACTACAATAGATCCATGAGACAATTATCCAAAAAAATTAAAATAGAAACAGAAATAGAAGAGACATCTTTAAGCATCCGAACCATCCTCCTCAGAATGAGCAGGCTCTTCAGGATCAGAAGCCACATTGTCATCATCAAGGGTGTTTTCACTGAATTTCATGAGAACTACCACCCTATCTCTAAACTTTCTGAGGTAGTTTTCGTGCTTGGCAGCCAGTTTTCTCTACTCTTTGCTTAAGGTAATCAGATGGTTGGATTGAGGGACAAATTTCTGTACCACATCCTTCACCACTCCATATAGAAGTGATTTATGTCCAGTAGAAGCTGAAGTCCTATAGGCAGATGGAGGAGTAGATTCCTCTGACTCATAGTCGTCATCATCATCATCAAGGACCACCTTTTCAGTTCGAGTGGTCCCTTTTTCTACTGTTTCACTGAACCACCACCTTTTAGATATGAGTGTTTATTTTCATATGTCTCATTTGATAAGTCAACACCAAAATGTTAAAAAATGCAAGTTAAGAACATGCCATAAAGAAGAGCTTTATCTTTCTCACTTCTAATGCAATCAAACATATACCTTACCATTAAGTATGCAAAAGAAATTCAGATTTTGTGAGAATAGCATATAAAACCATAGTGTCACAGAAAGATACTCTTTGATAAGAACCACTCTGAGGAAGAATAATGTGGTTCACTATACGATGTAGCTGAGCCCGAAGATAACCCAGGGCTTTGTGAGTTGGTGTGAGACCATCAATTAGAGAGATATTTTCACACACAACAGCCATAGCATCTCTATAGGAAATGCCTAACCCTTCATCCCATTTACCAGAGGTATAAGCACATGCACTAACATCAGTATATTTTAGAATGTCACTTATGGTTTCTTCATTCAAAACAAGGTCACGACCTTTCACAAATGAGTGAATGCTGCCCTCATAGTAGGTCAAATTTGCATAGAACTCTTTAACTAAGACTGGGTAGATAGGTTTTTTGATTTTGAAAATATGGTTCCAGTCCAAAAATTGAAGATGTTGAGTTTGAAAATTAATAATATAGATGATGACAAACATTTGGTGTTTGGGTTGAAAGCCCAATTATATCTGTGACTTGTGTGTTTAGTGTGCAGGAAATTAATTAAATCACATTGGCCCAAGAAGAATGAAAATAAGCCCAAAATGAGTCTAGCCCATTTACACAAGTTCATGAAAATAATTGTTCATCACTAAATTTCCATCTGAGATGAAAAGAATGCTTCAGGGATCAAAGAAAGCAATTGGCCCAAGAAGAGATCCAAGTCCATTCAATCAATTTGAATTGGCAGCTAACCAAGTAATTCAAACACCATTTGCATCTGAACTAATCCCCTCTCCACTAAGCCAACTCTCTGTTCTCTTTCTTCTCTTCCCTCACCCACGCATGACAAGATGGCTATACTAGGGTTCACATCCTAGAAGAAAAAGGTGTTAACTACAAAGAAGAAAGAAGAAGAAATCAGATCTAAGGCATTATCAGAAAATTTTTCCATTTGTGGTACCCCAAAGTAGCTTGCTGAAGCTTCCTTCTCCCTCATACCCATTTCTAGAAAAATAAAAAAATGGAGGTTATAAAGTTTTACTGTAGATCAACAGTCAAGAAAGGAACTTGGAGCCAAAGCAAGAATAAATAGTTGAGATCTTTGAAGATATTGGAAAAAGAATGAAAGAGAAGATGGAAGGTATGAATGCATGAAATCTGAAATCTTTGCTACAGTCCCGTCTCTCTTTTGCGTAGCTACTGCTCTGATTTTGTGAGAACAAGAAGCTGACTTTGTGAAGTAAGCCCTAGGTGTTGAGACAGAGTTGATACAAATAGGAAAATCACTTCAGTTTGATAGCAAGGAGAGAGAACCAGAATCTGAGTTGCATTGAGAGCATTCCCTGTGAGAGTTCAACGCTTTGGACTGTGTTTCTGCATCAAGAAACATACCGCCAAAATGAAGAACAATCATAGAAGGTTCTAAAGTTGGTTCATCTGATAGCTTTAAGGCTGTGATCATCATCTCCTTCATGGTTTACTGGTTTATTATTTTGTTTCAATGTTTATCTTTCTCTATTTTCTCTTGAGTAGAAAAAGGCATAAATGTGAAGCATTTGAAAAAGCCAAATAGAGAGAAAAGAAAAAGAGAGAAACTTAGAAAGAAAAGCCAAAGTTGATTTCAGATTTCTATTTGTTTGTAATCTGTTTTGCATCTTGTATCTGATGTATCCCTTGCTAAGTTGGGTAAGAACTTAGTGTAGTGAGAGTCTAGGATGTTACCTAGCCAAATCAAGCTTATGTTGAAGTTTGGTTTGTCCCAGATAGGATTATGTTGAGTCCTAGGGATTTGGTTTTTGTAACACCTAAAAGTATAGTGAAAATTCTACCAACGTTGTGTTGGAAACTGGATGCAGGTTGCATTGCATAGAGCAACTGAACCAGGATATATGCTAGTGCCATTTTCTTCTTCTCTGCGCTATTTTTTCTCTCTGCAATTTATGAGACAAAACTAAATTATCTCCTGCACAATCCTTCACGCAGACAAATAGAAGCAAAGTTTCATTTCTTAGTTTTAAGGGTTAATCAATCAACTTAAAAGAAGGCCATAGATTCAACCCCCCTTCTCTAGGCCATCAAAAACCTTCAATTGGTATTAAGAGCTAGGTCTCAAGAATCAAGCTTCACAGCTTGGAGGAAAGGTCCAATGGCAAACAACATGGGTGCAACTACTGTGGCCTACACTTTAACAGAGGGTCAGTCAAATAATAGGCCTCCTTTCTTCAATGGAAAGAACTATGCTTCTTGGAAAGAAAGGATGCAGATTTTCATTCAATCTATAGACTACAACTTATGGAAGATCATTGTGAGTGGTCCTAAGATTCCTACTAAGACAAGTGCTGATGGAGTGGTGACTCCAAAAGAAGAGGCCGAATGGAATGATAAAGACAAAAAGAGGTCGAGTTAAATACCAAAGCCATCAACTTGATGCACTGTGCTATCATCTTTGAGGAGTATAGAAAGGTATCTAGATGCAAGACGGCAAAAGAAATCTGGAAGAAACTCCAAGTTACACACGAGGGCACCAAACAAGTCAAAGAAACAAGGATTGATATGCTGTGAAAAGAATATGAGATGTTCACCATGAAGGATGGAGAAAGCATTGATGAGATGTTTGAGAGATTCACAATCATCATCAACAGCCTTAATGCTATGGGTTTGACACACACTGAACAAACTCTAGTGAGAAAAGTCCTTAGAAGCCTTACAAAAGAGTGGGAAACAAAAGCCACTGTCCTAATCGAAAGCAACAACTTGAGTCCTTTAACCTATGATGAGTTGAGAGGAAAATTCTTAGCATATGAAGCCACACATACTAGCCAAGACACAAAGAAAAAAGGAGTGGCCCTAAAATCAAAATTTGAGTCTAGGGAAAGTGATTTAAGTGACAGTTTTTCAGATGACGAACTTGTCTTTTTTGCTAGGAGATTAAGAAGGCTAATGAGGAGTAAAGGCAAGTACAAAGGATCAAGTTCAAAGGAGCAAAAGAAGGATCTCAGCAAGGTCACTTGGCATCACTACAATGAGGGGGGACATTTCAAGTTTAACTGCCTAAAACTCAAGAAAGAGGACAAGGCTAAGAACGAAAAGAAGAAAGTACTCACGACTTCTTAGGAGGATCTAGAGAATGATTCGGATGAGGAAGATGACTCCAAATATGAAGCTCAAGTCTGTTTCATGGCTGGTGAAGATCAACTAGAAGAGGTAAAATTACTATGACTTATCTCTTGAAGAATTACATGTTATTGTTGATGATCTCACTCACCATTTTGAAAAATTGCTGAAGAAATACAACAAATGCAAATCTGAAAATGAAGATTTAAAAGCTGAAAATGAGTTTTTGAAAGAAAAAGTGAAGGAGACTGAATGTGATTTTGATCTTGTTGAAGAAAATAGATTTTTAAAGTCTGAAATTAAAAAATTCAAAGGAAAACACACGGTTGACGCTTCACAAGAACTGATTGCAGAAAATGAAAGATTAAATGAAATGATTAAAGGGTTGAATAATGATTTAGCAAAATTTACACATAGTTCCAGCAACTTGGACAAATTACTTGCTAATCAAAGACCATTATTTGAAAAATCTGGTTTGGGTTATGTGACAAAGGATGATGCAGTTTTTGAAAAATTATTCACTAAAACCGAAGCATCAAACTCAAAGACAAAACCCTCATTTGAAATTTCTGGTCTGAGTTACTCAACTAAAACTGATGCTAGTTTTGAAAAACCATTTTTTTGATAAAAATGCATCATCTTCAAAGACTGAATCATTGTCCAAAAATTTTAGTCTTGGTTATTTCACTAACAATGAGGTTGTTTTTTTAAAAACCACACTTTAACAAAAGTGCCTCATATTCAAGAACCAAATCTGTTTCAAATAATTCTGGTTTGGGATATGTTGCAAAAACAGGTGCAGTTGCTAAAAATCAATTATTCCAAGGAAATGCACCTTACTAAAAAACCAGAAAATTTCAAACCTTTAATCACTTTCAGCACCATATCTTAAATCAATTTGAGCATCATAATATCAATTACTTTCAGCATCATGCAATAAAAAATTATTGTTCTAATTGCAATAAAAATGGTCATTCTTCCCCTCAATGTTTTATTGACAAAAGAATTGTAAGAAATAAAACATACAAGGTTGTTTGTGATTTTAATGCACTTGGGCAACCAAGTTGGATTGATTTCAAAGGATCCAAATTAATTTGGATACCTAAGGTTTCTTGAAATTCTATGCAGATTTGCCTAGCATCCAAGAATAAGAAAGATATGTGGTACTTGGATAGCGGATGCTCGAGGCACATGACTGGAATGTCAACTTTCTTCATCAAACTAAATAAGTATGATGGAGGTTTTGTGACCTTTGGAGATGATGAAAAAGGTAAAATTGTTACTGTTGAAAAAGTAGGTAACAATCACTCTATTTTCGTTGATGATGTCTTTTTGGTTAATGGTTTAAGGCATAATCTTTTGAGTATAAGTCAATTGTATGATTTGGGTTATTTGGTGATTTTTAAAAGATTGGAATGTCGTATTGTGAATGAAGAGACCAATGATGTATTGTTTATAGCTAAGCTTTGTGATAATGTGTATAGACTTACACTTGATGAACTAAAGGATCAAAATGTAGCTTGTTTTCACTCTAAAGAATCTGAAAAGTGGTTATGACACATAAGATTAGGTCATGTTAGTATGTTTCAAATAAACAAGCTTGTCAAGAAAGGATTAGTAAGAGGTCTTTCTTTGATAAAATTTGACAAAGATATCACTTGTGATGCTTGTCAAATGGGAAAACAAACAAAGAGTTCATTTAAATCAAAGGAAGACATTTCTACAAAAAGACTACTTGAATTGCTACATATTGATTTATTTGGTCCAACAAGAACTCAAAGCTTAGGTGGTAAACACTATGGTTTAGTAATTGTGGATGACTATTCTAGGTTTGGTTGGTTTTATTTCTTTCACACAAAAATGAAGCCTTTTCGGCCTTTGAAATTTTTAGCAAGAAAGTTCAAAATGGAAAGGATTTAAAGATCACCTCAATAAGAAGTGATAATGGAACTGAATTTGAAAACCAATTATTTGAATCCTTTTGTGAAGAATTTAAAATATCACACAACTTCTCTTGTCCAAGGACACCACAACAAAATGGTGTTGGGAAAAGAAGAAACAGAAGTATTCAAGAAATGACAAGAGCCATGCTCTATGAGAGTAATGTTCCAAAATTTCTTTGGGCTAAAGCAGTTAACACAACTTGCCACATTTTGAATAGAACCATCATAAGAAAATTTTTGAGGAAAACACCTTATGAACTTTGGAAAGGTCACCCACTAAATTTAAATTACTTGCATATCTTTGGATGCAAATATTTTGTTCTAAATAACAAAGATAATTTGGAAAAATTTGATTCAAAAGCATATGAGTATTTATTTGTAGGATACTCCACGAATAGTAAAGCATATAGAGTTTATCATCAAGATGCTAGAATAATTGAGGAGTCCATACATGTTACATTTTGCGATACTAACTTGGTTCAAAGTATTTTGGAGGATTGTGATGCAGGAAATCAGACTCAAAAGGATGATGGAAAGGGCCAAAATCACGAGAGTGAAAATTCAGAACTAAATGAATTTGAAACTATAGCTGCAGAAAATCCTGCACGAGACAATTCTATTTTGTTTCATGAATCTGGTGAAAATCTTGAAACCACCAGTTCATTGCATTCCTCAGTGACCGAATCTACTTCTAAATCCATAAGACCTTGTGAATGGAGATTCCTCAAGAACTATCCTCAGAAGTTTGTCATTGGGGATGTCTCACAAGGTGTCAAAACTCGCTTCTTCACTAGAAAAGCAAATGAAGAAACAAACATTGCTTTTCTCTCTCAAATGGAGCCTCAAAACATCAAGGATGATCTTGATGATCCCTCTTGGGTAAAGACAATGGAGAAAGAGCTTCAAGAATTTGAAAAGAACCAAGTTTGGACACTTGTGGCAAATCCAAATAGAAAGAAAGTGACCGACACCAAGTGGATATTTCAGAACAAGCTAGGAGAGGATGGTAGCATTGCAAGAAACAAAGCAAGGCTAGTGGCACAAGGATATGACCAAGAGGAAGGAATAGACTTTGATGAATCCTTTGCCCCTGTTGCCCGAATAGAAGCCATAAGACTTCTTCTAGCTTATGCTGCTTATTGTGGTTTTAAATTGTATCAAATGGATGTGAAATGTGCATTCTTGAATGGTGTGATAGATAAAGAAGTGTATGTGGCACAGTCACCTGGTTTTGAAAATAAGAAATTTCCTAACCATGTTTTCAAACTATCAAAAGCTCTCTATGGTTTAAGGCAAGCTCCTAGAGCTTGGTATGAGAGATTTAGCTCTTTTCTTTTGAAAAATGGTTTTCAAAGAGGCACAACAGACACTACTCTATTAAGAATTCTAATAATTCTTTTATTCTAGTCCAAATTTATGTTGATGACATTATTTTTGGATCAGCCAATGAATCTCTTTATACTGAATTTAGAAAACTCATGACAAGTGAATTTGACATGAGCATGATGGGTGAACTTAATTTTTTTTCTTGGGCTTCAAATTAAGCAAACTGAAAATGGTATTTTTATTCATCAATAAAAGTGTGCCAAGGAACTAGTTAAGAAATTTGGTATGGAAAATGCCAAACCCATGGGAACTCCCATGCACCCTAATTCAAAATTAGAAAAGGGAGAAACTGAGAAAGATGTTGATGAGACTAGGTATAGAGGAATAATTGGATCTCTCATGTACCTAACTTCTTCTAGACTTGACATTGTTCAAAGTGTTGGAATGTGTTATAGATTACAAGCAAAACCTAAAGAATCACATCTTTCAGCAGTTAAAAGGATCATTAGATATGTTCATGTCACATCTAATTTTGGTCTATGGTATCCTAAGATTGATGACTTTTCTGCAGTTGGTTATTATGATGCAGACTTTGCTGGAGACAGAATTGATAGAAGAAGTACATCTGGCATTTGCTATTTTCTGGGCAAATCTTTGAATGTTTGGTCAAGTAAGAAGCAGTCCATTGTGGCTCTCTCAAATGCAGAAGCCGAATACATTGCTGCATCTTCTTGCTGTTCCCAATTGTTGTGGTTGAAAACACAATTAGCTGATTATAAATTGAATGCTGATAATATTTTCTTGTTTTGTGATAACATGACTTCCATTAATATTTCTAAAAATCCTATTTTGCACTGTAGAACAAAACACATTGAAGTGAGTTTTCACTCAATTAGGAAACATGTTCAAAAAGAAAATATAAGTATTCAATTTGTTAAATCAGAAGAACAATTGGCTGATATATTTACTAAACCTCTGGCTGAAGACAGATTTTGTAAATTAAGAACAATTTTAGGCATTATGGGTTATGATTCTTTGTTTTGATTGCGCTAATGTCTTGTTTGAGAGTTTTGTTTTGCAGGTGAAAGAGATTTTTATTGGATAAGATATGAGTGATCTGAATTTTTGAAGTGTAGAAAAAGACATGGACCATGCTGGAATCTTATTACACATGTGATTACTTTTGTTTTTTTTGAAACTCTTTTTGGTCCATATGAGTTTTTACCAAGGATTGGTCTTTGCACATCGTGAATTTTTCTTTATTTGATATTTTTTTTGTATTGGTAGTACTACTTTCTCATAACTATGGTGTTGCTGGTTGAAATATGACCTTCATTTCTCTTCTAATTTTTTATATTTCAAGATGCAACATTTAGTTTTTGTAGGTTCTGTTCTCTATTTTATTTTTATCCACCTTGATGACAAAAGAGGGAGAAAAATGTATATATGAGGCTGATAAAGCATAAGGCTTACTGAGATTATTGGATATCAGTTTTGATCAGTTTTGATTAGTCTTGTGTTTGTGAATTGACTTGTGTTTGTGAACTGAATTTATTTGATTTTAAGTCATTTGAACTTTATGGACTTATGTGCTATTTTTTTATGTTGTGCTTATACTTGTGCTGCTGAATTGTTGCTTACATGCTGCCATAGTTTGCAACATGTGCTTGTATGGATTATTATACTTTTGTGCAACCATAGAATTATAGATAAGCATGTATATATATTGGATTATTATGTTGGCATTATTGTTTGTATCCTCAAGTTAAGTGATAAGCATTCATTAAGGGGGAGCAACTCTTATGAAAGAGAGGGGAAGCACATCAAGTTAATCTGGATTCATCAAAGGGAAGTCTCTGAACCTTTTCTAATTTTATTCCTTTGATTATTACCTCATATATAATGTTTGTCATCAACGGGAGATTGTTGAGTTTGAAAATTAATAATACTGATGATGACAAACATTTGGTGTTTGGGTTGAAAGCCCAATTATATCTGTGACTAGTGTGTTTAGTGTGCAGGAAATTAATTAAATCACACTGGCTCAAGAAGAATGAAAATAAGTCCAAAATGAGTCTAGCCCATTTACACAAGTTCATGAAAATAATTGTTCATCACTAAATTCCCATCTGAGATGAAAAGAATGCTTTAGGGATCAAAGAAAGCAATTGGACCAAGAAGAGATCCAAGTCCATTCAATCAATTTGAATTGGCAGCTAACCAAGTAATTCAAACCCCATTTCCATCTGAACTAATCATTTCTCCACTAAACTAACTCTCTGTTCTCTTTCTTCTCTTCTCTCACCCACGCATGACAAGATGGCTATGCTAGGGTTCACATCCTAGAAGAAAAAGGTGTTAGCTATAAAGAAGAAAGAAGAAGAAATCAGACCTAAGGCATTATCAGAAAATATTTTCATTTGTGGTACCCCAAAGTAGCTTGCTGAAGCTTCTTTCTCCCTCATACCCATTTTTGAAAAAATAAAGAAAATGGAGGTTATGAAGTTGTACTGTGGATCAATAGTCAAGAAAGAAACTTGGAGCTAAAGCAAGAATAAATGGTTCAGATCTTTGAAGATATTGGAAAAAGGATGAAAGAGAAGATGGAAGGTATGAATCCATGAAATCTGAAATCTCTGCTACAATCCCATCTCTCTTCTGCGTAGCTGCTGCTCCGATTTTGTGAAAACAAGAAGCTGACTTTTTGAAGTAAGCCCTAGGTGTTGAGACAGAGCTGATACAAATAGGAAAATCACTTCAGTTTGATAGCAAGGAGAGAAAACCAGAATTTGAGTTGCATTGAGAGCATTCCATGTGAGAGTTCAACACTTTGGACTGTGTTTCTACATGAAAAAATATACTGCCAAAATGAAGAACAATTATAGAGAGTTCTGAAGTTGGTTCATCTGATAGCTTTAAGGCTGTGATCATCATATCCTTCATGGTTTACTGGTTTATTATTCTGTTTCAATGTTTATCTTTCTCTGTTTTCTCTTGAGTGGAAAAAGGCATAAATATGAAACATTTAAAAAAGCTAAATAGAGAGAAAAGGCAAAGAGAGAAACTTGGAAAGAAAAGCCAAAGTTAATTTCAGATTTCTATTTGTTTGTAATCTATTTTGCATCTTGTATCTGATGTATCCCTTGCTAAGTTGGGTAAGTACTTAGTGTAGTGAGAGTCTAGGATGTTGCCTAGCCAAATCAAGCTTATGTTAAAGTTTGGTTTGTCCTAGATAGGATTATGTTGAGTCCTAGGGATTTGGTGTTTGTAACACTTGAAAGTATAGTGAAAATTCCACCAAAGTTGTGGTGGAGACTGGATGCAGGTTGCATTGCATAGAGCGACTGAACCAGGATATATGCTGGTGCCATTTTCTTCTTCTCTATACTATTTTGTCTCTCTGTGATTTATGAGACAAAACTAAATTGTCTCCTGCACAATCCTTCACGTAGACGAATAGAATCAAAGTTTTATTTCTTGGTTTTAAGGGTTAATCAATCAACTTAAAAGAAGGCCATAGATTCAACTTCCCTTCTCTAGGCCATCAAAAACCTTCCGAAGATTATCAACAAAAATAAAACCTTTCTATTTCAGGGATGGTAAATTAGTAAGAAAAGTAGGACAGATGGTACGATGAACAACAATACCTTCATAGAAATCATTATTCATTGCAGATCGAAAATGGTGAGGGTTGTAGTTAGAGTAAGAGGTCATGAATTGTGCTTTGTATTCAAAAAGGTCAATGGAAGGCTCTTTAATCGAGTTGAGAGGGTGATAAGGGTTACCTCCTTAAGAATGCTGAGGTGCTGAACTTGGCTTAGGTCGCAATGGTTCAGGCGCTGGCTCCTCAGCTACTGGTTGCTTCCCCTTTGAAGTGCTTGGTTTCAAGGGAGCACTTGGTGGAGCCGATGGCTTAGAAGAAGATGGATACCTTGGAGTTGTTTTGGTGTGTGCCATTGGGTCGGTGTGAGGAGGAGAGGTTGAAGGAGACGGTGATGGTGTGAATGTCTGATCTTTGGAGCGAGGAGAAGTTCTAGGTTTTTCAGGGAGTTTGAGGATTTTGGCCCTTGGACTCTTTTGAATCACGGTTTTCTTACTCATTGGTGTGAAAAAAATTTTGAATCAACCAAAGAACTAATGGTAGTGGGAAAGAAACGAAGAGGTAGTGGAAGGAGTTATGAAGAGAGAGAGGTTTGGTAACTGCACCAAGAAAAGAAGTTTGTTGAAAACATGCAACTGCATCACCTATGATTAGACCTTGAAAAGACTTGACATCATAAAAAATGATTTGATTTTATTAAGAAAAACTAGATAAAACAAAACTAATTTAAAAATTGAAACCTTTTTTACTAAATGACAAAATACAAATTCACACATAGATGATGTAACACTCATTGGGCCTAGAGATGATAGAATTTAAGGAAAAATGTTGGACCACAATAACTCTGAACTGAAAGGTTGGCACAGAAGATTCTGAACATGCCATTGTGCCCAGAAAATAATATTTAGAATGATGGTTCTTCATTTGCCCAGAATTGTCTCATCCCAACCTGAGAGACAAAAACTTCAACAAGCACATCAGCAGGATGCAAATAAGAAATCATAATTTAAATCCCTAAATTTGTCCTAAGTTTGCAAAATCTGTCTTTAGCTAGAGGTTTAGTGAAAATATCCGCTAATTGATCTTCTGATTTAACAAATTGAATGCTAATATTCTCTTTCTGAACATGTTCCCTTATTGAGTAAAATCTCACCTCAATATGTTTAGTTCTAGAGTGCAAGACTAGATTTTTGGAAATTTTATAGCACTCATATTGTCACACAAAAGGAGAATATTTTCAGCATTTAATTTATAATCAGCAAGTTGGGTTTTCAACCAAATAAGCTTAGAGCAATAAGAGGTAGCAGATATATACTCAGCCACTACAGTAGATAATGCCACTGTAGACTGCTTCTTACTTGACTAGACATTTAGGGACTTTCCAAGAAAACAACATATGCCTGATGTACTTCTTCTATCCACTCTATCTCCGGCAAAGTCTGTGTCACAATAACCAATTGCAGAAAATTCATTAGACTTAGGATACCATAAACCAAAATTGGATGTGCCATGAACATATCTAATAATCCTCTTAACTACAAAAAGATGTGATTCTTTCGATTTTGATTGGAATCTTGAACACATTCCAATACTTTGTACAATATCGGGTCTACATGAAGTTAGGTACATAAGAGATCCAATTATTCCTCTATACTTAGTCTCATCAACATCTTTCTAAGTTTCACCATTTTCTAACTTTCAGTTAGGGTGCATGGGTATTCGCATGAGTTTGGCATTTCCCATACCAAACTTCTTAACTAATTTTTTGGTATACTTCTCTTGATGAATAAAAATACCATTTTCAGTTTGCTTTATTTGAATCCCAAAGAAGAAGTTAAGTTCACCCATCATACTCATGTCAAATTCACTTGTCATGAGTTTTCCAAATTCAGTACAAAGGGTCTCATTTGCTGATCCAAATATAATGTCATCAACAAAAATTTGGACTAAAATGAAAGAATCATTAGAATTTTTAATAAATAGAGAAGTGTCTGTGGTGCCTCTTTGAAATCTATTTTTTAAGAGAAAAGAACTAAGTCTTTCATACCAAGCTCTATGTGCTTATCTTAGTCCATGAAGAGCTTTTGAGAGTTTGAAAACATGATTAGTAAATTTCTTATTTTCAAAACAAGGTGGCTGAGTCACATACACTTCTCTATCTATTACACTATTTAAAAATGCACATTTCACATCTATTTGGTACAATTTTGAACCACAATGAGCAGCATAGGCTAGTAGAAGTCTTATGGCTTCCATTCGGGCAATAGGGACAAAGGATTCATCAAAGTCTATCCCTTCCTCTTGATCATGTCCTTGTGCCACTAATCTTGCTTTATTTCTAGCAATGCTTCCATCTTCACCCAACTTGTTTCTGAAAATTCACCTGGTGCCAATCACTTTCTTTCCATTTGACTTTGGAACAAGTGTCCAAACTTGATTCTTTTCAAATTCATGAAGCTCTTCCTCCATAGCTTTTACCAAAGAGGGGTCATCAAGTGCTTCCTTGATGTTTTGTGGCTCCATTTGAGAGAGAAAATCTATGTTTGATTCTTCATTTACTTTTCTTGTGGAGAATCGAGTTTTGACACCTTGAGAAACGTCCCCAATGACAAATTCCTGTGGATAATTCTTTAAATCTCCACTCACAGGATCTAGTGGACTTGGGAGCAGATTCTGTCACTGAAGGATCCAAGGAACTGGTATTTTCTGAAATTTTTCCTATTTTAGAAGACAAAATAGAATTATTTCCTGCAGCAACAATTTCATATTCAGGTGGCCCAAAAATTTCTTTCTCTTAATTTTAGGCTTCTCCTTTGTTGCCTTGAACCAGATTTCTTACATCACAATCTTCCAAGATACTTTGAACTAAGTTAGTATCACAGATTGTAACATGTATGGACTCCTCAATAATTCTACCATCTTGATGATAAACTCTATATGCTTTACTAGTTGTGGAATATCCTACGAATAAGCATTCATATGCCTTTGGATCAAATTTTCCTAGATTTTCTATTTTTTAGGACAAAACATTTGCATCCAAAAATATGTAAGTAATTTAAATTTGGTGGGTGACCTTTCCAAAGTTCATAAGGAGTTTTCTTCAAAAATTTCCTTATGATGGTTCTATTCAAAATGTGGCAAGCCGTGTTAATAGCTTCAGCCCAAAGAAAATTTGGAACATTACTTTCACAAAGCGTAGCTCTTGTCATTTCTTGAATACTTTGGTTTCTTCTTTCAACAACACCATTTTGTTGCAGTGTTCTTGGACAAGAGAAATTGTGTGATATTTCAAATTCCTCACAAAAAGATTCAAATGATTGATTTTCGAATTCAGTTCGATTATCACTTCTTATTGAGGCAATCTTTAAATCCTTTTCATTTTGAATTTTGTTGCTAAAATTTTCAAAAGCCGAGAATGCATCATTTTTGTGTGCAAAAAATAAAATCCAGCCAAACCTTGTGTAGGCATCCACAATCACCAAACCATAATGTTTACCACCTAAGCTTTGAGTTCTTGTTGGACCAAATAAGTCAATATGTAGCAATTCTAGTGATCTTTTAGTAGAGATGTCTTCCTTTGATTTAAATGAGTTATTTGTTTGTTTTTCCATTTGACAAGCATCACAAGTGATCTCTTTGTCAAATTTTATCAAAAGAAGACCTCTTACTAATCCCTTCTTGACTAGCTTGTTTATTTGAAACATGTTAGCATGGCCCAATCTTTTGTTCCATAGCCACTTTTCAGATTCTTTGGAATGAAAACAAGCCACATTTTGATTATTTAGTTCATCAAGAGTGAGACCATACATATTATCACAACGATTTGCTATGAATAGCACTTCATTGGATTTTTCACTCACCACTCGTTATTCTAATCTTTTGAATATAACCAACTAACCCAAGTCGCATAGTTGACTTATACTCAAAAGATTATGCCTCATACCATCAACCAAAAAGACATCATCAATGAAAGTAGAATGATTATTACCTACTTTTCCAACAACGGTGATTTTACCTTTTCCATCATCTCCAAAGGTCACATACCCTCCATCATACTTGTTGAGTTTGATGAAGAAGGTTGACCTTCCAGTCATGTGCCTAGAGTATCCACTATCCAAGTAACACATATCTTTCTTCTTCTTGGATGCTAAGCAAATCTGCATACAATCTCAAGTAACCTTAGGTATCCAAATTAATTTGGATCCTTTAAAGTTAATCCACCTTGGTTGCCCAAGTGCATTAAAATCACAAACAATATTATAAGTTTGGTTTCCTACTCTTCTTTTTTTAATAAAATATTGTGAGTAAGAGTGACCAATTTTCTTACTATTAAAGCAATGATTTCCTAATGCATGTTGCTGAAATTGATGTAAGTTTTGATGCTAGAAATAATTAAATGACTGAGTTTTTCTAGTTTTTTAGAAATGGACATTTCTTTTGACAAAGTCATTATTGTTATTAATGTTTCTTTTTGCAAATGCATTCAAACCAAAATTTTTGAAAGCATATGGGCTTTTTGAATAAGAAGTTCTTTTATGAAATTGTGGGTTTTTTAAAGCACTCTCATTGTTTGAGACATAGCCCAGACCTGATTCGTTTGGTGTTGGTTCGGTTCTTGAAGATGATGTAGTTTCATCAAGATAAGATTTTTTAAATTCCTCTTCATATGAGGGAGAATATCTGATGAGAGAGTTATTGCCGGTTTAGAATTAATCAAAACATGAATCACTTCATTAATAGCATAGTCCAAACCAACAATGAACTCTCACAATCAAATTTTAAATTCAAAAGATATCACAATCAATACAAAATAACCACGAGTTTTAATTCCCGGGTCGTCTTCCCTCAGAGTTGTAATGAAATGCTCAATTATTAGCTATAGGAGATTTGGGGGTTTTGATTATAAGAGGCAAGAAATTAAAATGGCAAGTAATTAAATGAAAAGTAAGTAAAAGCAATGAAAATAGAAATTAAATGGCAAAAAGGGCTCTTGGCAAGAAATGGGGAATTAAGGATTCCTATCCTAGTTATGGACCACAAACATGGTAATTGTGTAGAATTAATCCTAATTAGTCAATCCTAACATCGAGGATTAGTCAAAAGGGCATAATTGATCTCAATCCACAAGTCCTAGCCAACTCTATTAATGGAAGGCTTAGAGTTAGTAGAAACCAAATCAACTAACAATCCTCACACAATGTAGAATAGACATCCACCACTAAAGTTCACCTAATTACCCAATTTCCCAACCAAGAGTGTGAAAAACTAGGCAAAAATCCAACCAAGCATTTTATCAAACACTTAGAAGACATAAAAAGAAAGCATGGTAAAATAACAAAGAATAATAAATTCTACAACTACCATATGGATGAAAACAATAATAACAACTAAATTAAACAATAAGAAACATAAAACATGAACTGCATTAATTAAAATTAAAAGTAACAAAGTGTCATAAACATAAAGGAACAAAGGAAGGGATTAACAAGTAGAAGTAAAGAACAAAGATGCAATAACAATAAATGACAAAGAAAACTAAATGAAAACAAGAATTAAACCTAAATCTAAGGGAGATCTAACCTAATCTACCCTAATTCTAAAGAGAAGGGAGAGCTTCTCTCTCTAGAATATGACTTAAAGCATGTTTCTAATCTACCCTAATTGCTCCCCCCTTCATTCCTCTTCACTTTGGCTTGAAATAGCTTCAAAAATGAGTTGGACTGGGTTTTGGAGGCCCAGAATTTGCCCCCAGCGATTTGCAATTAATGAGTTCATGTGACAAGGGTCACGCGTATGCGTCACCTAGCAAAATTCATCCTCACGCGTATGCGTGGGTGATGACAAGTCATCTTATGCTAGTTTTACAAGCATTTTTCATTAGTTTCATTAGGTTTTATGCACTTTCTTGCACAATAAGTAAGTAACTGGAGTGGATTTTCATGATTATGTTGAATCAATCAAACATCATTTAATTTACACAAAATCATAGGTTTTATGCTAGAATTAATTGATTTTATAAATGATGCAAGATCTTGTAATTTTGGTGAGACTTTGATGTATTTGTTTGGTTGATGAATAGGTATAAAGATAAAGGAAAAGAATGAGAAAGCACAAATTGAGCTCAAACAGAGGAAAGAAGGATTTTTGGGTACACTTTGAAGTTTGAGCACGCTTTGGACCTTAAGCCATGCTTTAAAAAGCGTGGCCCATGACATTAAAGCATTGCACTCAAAGCAAAACAAAGGAGTAGCGTTCAAAAGTGTGCACGTAGCGTTCACTTTTGTGAACGTTTTCGTGACACTCAACCAAGGGAGCAAACGTAGCGCACCAAGAGGAAGGCGCACCAAGACATGCCAAGGCACAGCGTTCAAAGAAGTGAACGCTACGTTGCCTTTCTTCAAATTTTTCGTGACTCTTGGTGAGGGAGCAAGGCGCATCAAATCTCACAAGGAGCGTTCGAAATGGTGAACGTAACGCTCCATCAAGATGCACCAAATGGTGCAGCAAAGGCCAAGGAGTAGTGTTCAAAGATATGAACGCTATATTCACTTCTCTTACCTTTCTCGTGGAGCTTGGCTTGGAAACAAGGGAACAAAGCCCAGCGCTCAAGGAAGGCAACGGAGCGCTACACTGGAGCTGCCCAACGCGCACCAAAATTGCTAGCCAAGGAAGCAAGCGTTTGAAAAAGTGAACATGACGTTCACTAGAGCAAACGTTTTCGTGCTTCTCATGGGGTGGAAGGCTCAGCATCAAGTGTAGCATTCACAATTTGAACGTAGCGTTCACTAGGCAAGAGGGCTTGGCACGTGACAAGGCACACAAGGCAAGAGTGAATGTAGCGTTCACAAAACCCAACTGAACGCTCCCCTGGGAGCTAACCACATACACCATGACCCTTGCCAATTGAACCAAAGCCAACCGGACCCATCTTTCTTCAAATCCAAAAATCAAAAGGCCCACTCCAAGCTTTGAAGACCAAAATAAAAAGTGTATATATAGGAGTTAATTTGATTTGCAAAGGACCCTTAGCTCATTTTAGTTTTTCACTTTTAATTTTCATTTGGAATTTGGGAATTGGGATTGGATCTATTTGCTTTCTGTTTTCATTTTCTTTCTTCTGCAACTTCTACTTTCTGTTTTGGGTTTTTGAATTGAGATTGAAGAACTCCATTGATTTTGGATTTGAGAATCATCTTTGCTTTTCTTTCATATATTTTTGGGAATTGAAGAATTGGATCTAAGTTTCTTTGCTGTTTTCATTTTCATTTTCATTTTCATTTTCTTCTGCAATTTCTTTTCTGCTTGGTCAAGGGAGTAATTGAGATCTAGATATGCTTTCTGATCTCATTGCTCTTTTTTGATCTTCAATTTCTCTTTTAGAATTTCATAATTGAGTTAATTTTTCTTGCTATTTGTTTCTTCAAGCAATTTTACATTTCTGTTTGGCTGCTGAGCTGAATCTCTTCATCTCATAGCTCTCTGATTCACTTTATCTTGCATTTTCTTGTTCAATTCTGAATCCCAGTACCCAAATCCCTTTACTCTTCAAGCAATTTACATTTCTTAGCAATTTAGATTCAGCAATTTACATTTCTTTCACTTTAAGTTTCTGAAATTTACTTTTCTTGCAATTTAAGTTTCAGCTCTTTTACTTTCTTGCACTTTAAGTTTCTACAATTTACATCTTCAACACCTTTAGATTCAGCCAATTTTCATTTTGCACTTTTATTTACTTGCAATTTAGCTTCTGTTAATCAAGTTTCACTCAAATCATCAAATATTTGCTTAACTAAATTTATCACCTAACTAAAATTACTCAATCCATCAATCCCTATGGGATCGACCTCACTCTTGTGAGTAGTTACTACTTGATGCGACCCGGTATACTTGTCGGTGAGTTTGTGTGGAATCGTTTTTCCCTCATCAAGTTTTTGGCACCGTTGCTGGGGATTGATTAAGGTTGACAATGATTAAGTAGGGTGATAATCTAGATTAAGCATTTTCTTTTTATTTTTTTTACTAAGCACACTAACTGTTTGAGTTTTTGTTTAAGCTAACATTCACCTCACTCTAGCAGTATAGTGTTTTATCTTGGTTTCTGGTTTTGTGTTTTATGTCAGGAGGAAGAAGAGGTGAATCCACATCTTATAACCTTGACGAGAGAACCCTCCAAAGATTGAGAAGAGAAGCAAGAGGGAAATGAGTTATTGGTGAAGAGGAATCAACGGAGGAAGATCGAGTAATGGATGATAACATTCCAGATCCAACTGATGGTATGGCCAACAACAATGGCCAGCCTCAGAGAAGAGTCTTAGCATCCTACACTATTTCGAACCCAAAGAATTGTGGGAGTAGCATCCTGACCCCCAATGTCAATGCCAATAACTTTGAACTCAAGCCTCAATTGATTACCCTGGTTCAAAACAATTGTCAATATGGAGGAAGTGCTGCTGAAGATCCAAACCAACACCTCTCTGTGTTTTAAAAAATCTGTGACACTGTCAAAACCAATGGAGTCAATCCTGATATCTATAAGCTTCTTTTATTCTCATTTTCACTGAGAGACAAAGCCACACATTGGTTAGAAACCTTCCCTAAAGAGAGTATTACCTGCTGGGATGACTTGGTTAGCAAATTCTTAGCCAAATTCTATCCACCTCAAAGACTCATCGAGCTAAAAACTGATGTGCAAACCTTCAGACAGCAAGAAGGAGAGTCATTATATGAAGCTTGGGAGAGGTACAAAGCTCTAATCAGAAGGTGTCCAGAGGGAATGTTCAGTGAATGGGTGGAGTTGCAGAATTTCTATGAAGGCTTGTCCTTACCTTCAAGAAAAGCTTTGGATTATTCATCAGGAGGATCTTTGCAAATGATGAAAACTGCTCAAGAGGCACATGATCTCATAGACATGGTGGCCAACAATGAGTATTTCTACTCCTCTGAAAGGCAAGCAGCTCCAAAGAAGGGTGTATTTGAGCTTGAAGGAGTTGATACTATATTAGCTCAGAACAGACTCATGCACCAGCAGCTCCAACAACAAATTAAAACAATGTCAAAGAGGATGGATGGATTGCAACTCGCAGCAGTGAGCACAACTAACCAACCACCAGTGGTGTGGGGACAGCAAGAGGAAAACTATGAAGAGCAGCAGCAAGAGCAAGTGTAGTACATGCAAAATCAAGGTTCTGGATCAACTGACTTCCATGGAGATACCTACAACTCATCCTGGAGAAATCACCCCAATCTGAAATGGGGAGAGAGCCAAAACCAGCAGCCTTGGCAAAGAAACTCAAACCAAAACAACTTCAGAAACACAAACCATCAAAACCATCAAAACACTAACCAAAATCCATTCAGAAAACCACAAAACAACCAACCCCAATCCAGCTACTATCCATCCAATAACCCATCCACTAACCAAAATAACTATCACTCACCCTCAACATCCTATAATCAACCATAACCACCCCAGGAATCCCAAAGGATCTCCAACTTGGAGATGATGATGGAAAAGATGATCAAGCACCAGGAATTGGCCAACAAAAACCATGAAGCTTCACTGTGGAATCTAGAAAGGTAAATTGGTCAATTATCCAAACAAATAGCGGCTGAGAGACCAACAAATTCATTACCAAGTGACACCATTCCTAACCCCAAGGAAGAATGAAAAACCATCCAATTAAGGAGTGGATGAACCTTGGTAAACGACAAGAGGCCAGCTGAGAAAAAAACTAACAAGAAGCCTGTGGAGAATGATGTTGGCAACAAAAAGTAAGAAGGAGAAAAAGACAAGCAAGACCAAGAGAAGCTCAAGGAGAAAAAGGAACCTCAGGCTTTAAAAAAGGGAAAGCAAGCTATTGAGGAACAATCACAAGAGCAGAGGAAGGAGGAGAAGCCATACACTCCCTCCATTCTATATCCTCAAAGGTTTAACAGAGAGCTTAAAGATCAACAGTTCTCCAAGTTCCTAGAAGTGTTTAAGAAGCTAGAGATCAACATCCCACTTGCTGAAGCTCTGGAACAAATGCCTCTATATACAAAATTCCTCAAAGAGCTCATCAATAAGAAAAGGAGCTGGAATGAGAAAGAGACAGTGATCCTAACACAAGAATGTAGTGTTGTCATCCAAAGAGGTCTTCCTCCAAAGCTCAAAGATCCAGGAAGCTTCATCCTATCCTGCACTATAGGCAACAGAACATTGGACGAGGCTCTCTGTGACTTAGGAGCCAACATCAATTTAATGCCCCTGTCACTAATGAAGAAGCTTGCAATAGAGGAAGTCAAGCCCACCAGGATGTCACTCCAAATGGCTGACAGATCACTCAAGATACCAAATGGGGTTGTGAAAAATTTATTAGTGAAGATTGGAGAATTCATTTTCCCTGCTGACTTTGTTATCCTGGACATGGAAGAAGAGGGACACAGTTCAATCATATTGGGACGACCTTTCTTAGCAACAACAAGAGCCATCATTGATGTGGAGAAAGGGGAGATGACCCTCAGGGTGCATGATGAAAAGATGATCATCAATGTCTTCAAGGCCATGCAATATCCTCTAGAGAAGGAAAAGCACATGAGAGTGGAAATGATAGAAAAAGTGGAGGAGGAGCTACTGAAAGATGACAACCAGGAGGAATAAGAAGAGGAAATAGAAGTGGAACAAGAGTTCATAGAAGAGGAAGTGGTAGAGATCTCCTTTGAAAGCAAGGCAGAGGAGAAGCCAAAACAAGAGTTAAAACCTCTCCCCCCTTATCTCAAGTATGTATTTCTTGGAGAAGCAGAGGCCCTGCCAGTGATCATAAACTCCTCCTTGAACATAGAAGAAGAAATAAAGCTGATTGAAGTGTTGAAAGCTCACAAGACTGCCTTGGGTTGGACAATTAATGATATCAAGGGCATAAGCCCTGCCATTTATATGCATAAAATTCTATTGGAGGAAGATTTAAGGCCTGTAGTTCAACCTCAGAGAAGACTTAACTCAACCATGAAGGAGGTGGTTCAAAAAGAGGTGATGAAGCTATGGAATGCTGGAATCATATACCCAATCTCTGACAGCTCTTGGGTGAGCCCAGTATAGGTTGTGCCAAAGAAGGGAGGAATGACAATAATTTCCAATGAGAAGAATGAGTTAATTCCCACCAGAACAGTGACTGGGTGGAGGATGTTCATAGATTATAGAAGATTGAATGATGCTACAAGGAAAGATCATTTTCCTCTTCCATTCATCGACCAGATGCTGAAAAGATTGGCTGGCCATGCCTATTATTGCTTCCTGGATGGCTATTCTGGGTACAATCAAATAGTGGTGGATCCCAAGGATCAAGAAAAGACTTCCTTCACCTGCCCATTTGAAGTCTTTGCTTACAGAAGGATGCCCTTTGGACTATGCAATGCCCCTGCAACTGTTCAAAGGTGTATGCTTTCTATATTTTCTGACATGGTGGAAAAGTTTTTAGAAGTCTTCATGGATGATTTTTCTGTCTTTGGAAATTTATTTAACACTTGCTTATATCATTTAACTCTTGTTTTGAAAAGATGTCAAGAAACTAATCTGGTATTGAATTGGGAGAAATGCCATTTCATGGTTCCTGAAGGGATAGTTCTTGGGCATAAGGTTTCAAGCAAAGGTATAGAAGTTGACAAAGCAAAAATAGAAATCATTGAAAAGCTTCCTATACCTGTTAATGTGAAAGCAGTAAGGAGTTTTCTTGGACATGCTGGTTTTTACAGGAGGTTCATCAAAGATTTTTCAAAAATAGCAAAACCATTGAGCAATTCGCTAATGATTGATAATTCTTTCATCTTTGATGACAATTGCAAGCATGCATTTGAAACTTTAAAGAGAAAACTCATTACAGCACCCATTATCACACCCCCAGATTGGGAATTACCTTTTGAACTTATGTGTGATGCAAGTGACTTTGCAATTGGTGCTGTATTGGGGTAGAAGAAAGACAAACTGCATCATGTTATATACTAAGCTAGCAAGGTGTTGAATGAAGCACAGAAAAATTATACCAACACTGAGAAAGAGCTCAATTGTATATGCATTTGATAAATTTAGACAATACTTGATTGGTTCAAAGGTTATAGTATATACTGATCATGCTGCTCTCAAGTATCTCATGTTTAAACAGGATTCAAAGCCAAGGTTTATTAGGTGGGTGTTGCTGTTACAAGAATTTGACATTGAAGTGAGAGATAGGAAAGGGAATAAAAATCAAGTAGCAGACCATTTGTCAAGGATATCACAAGAAGCTGATCAAGCTCCACATTCAGTGAATGAAAGCTTTCCAGATGAACACCTCTTACAAATCCAACAAGCTCCCTGGTTTGCAGACATTGCAAACTACAAGGTTGGAAGGAAGATTTCCCAAGAATTCACCAAGCAACAAGTGAAGAAGCTGCTCAATGAGGCTAAAAAATTCTTATGGGATGAACCATTCCTATTCAAGAGGTACCCAGATGGAATGATTAGGAAATGTGTTCCTGAGAGTGAGATGAAATACATACTATGGCATTGTCATAGTTCAGCTTAGGGTGGACACTTTGGACCAGAAAGAACAGCTGCCAAAGTACTTCAAAGTGGATTTTATTGGCCAACCATCTTCAAGGATGCTAGAGAGTTTGTTCATCAATGTAATGAGTGCCAAAGAGCTGGAGGATTAACAAGAAAGAATGAGATGCCTCAGAACTACATCTTGGAGGTAGAACTCTTTGATCTTTGGGGAATAGATTTTATGGGCCCCTTTCCACCCTCATATTCTTTCAAATACATAATTGTGGCAGTAGAGTATGTCTCAAAGTGGGTGGAAGCCATAGCAACAATCACATGTGATGCACAAATTGTCCTTCAATTCCTTAAGAAGCACATTTTTACTAGATATGGAGTGCCTAAGGGTCTTATCAGTGATGGTGGTAGTCATTTTTGCAACAAACAGATGGAGAAATTACTTCACAAATATGGGGTGATGCATAAAGTAGCTACACCATATCATCCACAGAACAATGGCCAAGCAGAGCTTGCAAATAGGGAGTTGAAAAGGATTTTGGAGAAAACAGTGGGAAGCAAAAGAAAGGATTGGGCCAGAAAATTAGAAGATGCTCTCTAAGCATATAGAACAGCATTCAAAACTCCTATTGGGAAGTCTCCTTTCCAGTTGTTATATGGCAAATCTTGTCACCTTCCTGTAGAGCTTAAGCACAAAGCTTTCTGGGCCACTAAACTCCTCAACCTTGATTCTCAAGCAGCAGGAGAGAAGAGGTTATTGCGATTAAATGAGTTGGATGAGTTTAGACTGGAAGCCTATGAAAATTCTAAGATATACAAGGAAAAAGCTAAGAGATGGCATGACAAAAGGATCTCAAAGAAGGAGTTCAAACCAGGACAACAAGTGCTCTTGTATAACTCCAGACTCAAGGTTTTCCCTGGAAAACTCAAGTCTAAATGGACTGGTCCCTACTTGGTGAAAAAGGTTCTTCCTTATGGAAGCCTTGAATTGCTAGATGAAGCAACAAAGAACAATTTCACAGCAAATGGTCACAGGGCAAAGCATTACTTGGGAAGCCATTGGAACAAAGAGAAGAAGATTCAAAAATTTAACTGAGCAAGTGACGAGCGGATTTCTGCCAGTAAAGAAATTTTTATAAAAATAATCACGTTGTAGGTATAGCTTCTAAACCAGCAAAGAATCCTTTCGTACAAAAACTTTGGTTGTCACAAGTAACAAAACCCAAATAAATTTATAACCGAAGTATTTAAACCTCGGGTCGTCTTCTCAAGGAATTGAAGGGAAGTATGATTTATTATTGGTTATGAAAAAGGTATGTTTTTGGGTTTTTTTTGAAATAAGGAACAAGTAATTTAAATAGCAAGAAAAATAAATTAATAATTAGAAAAACTCTTGGCAAGGTATGAGAACTGGAGATCCCATCCTAGTTATCCTTATCAGGTGTGATGAGAATTAGCTTTTGCTCCCACTTAGTTAACCCTTACTAAATAAAGGAAAGTCAAGTGGACCAATTAACTTGATTCCTCAAGTCCTAGTCAACTCCTGTGGAAAGACTAGCTTTAGAGGGATCCAAGTCAATCAGCAGTTTCTAACTCTCAATCAACCGCTGAGTTTGATAACTCAAGTGTTACCAATTACTTAACCAAAACCAAAAGGAGAAAAGTCTAAATTAAATTGAAAGCATTATAAGTGGAATAAAACAATCATAAATCTGAAGTACCTCAAATTATATTAAATAGAATATTCAAATCTAACATGGAAAGATTCATAAGCCAATTTGGCAACATAAGTAATTAACAAATAAAAGCATTATAGTAACTAAAAATAGAAGAGAATATAAAATTAAAGGAATATTGAACCTGGAATGAAGTAATAACCATAAAGCAAAAGGAATCCTAATTCTAAAACCTAAGAGAGAGGAGAGAGACTCTCTCTCTAGAAAACTACATCTAAAACCTAAAATTGCATATTCTGAATATTGTATGAATTGTCGTTATTGATTCCCCCATTCTCTGGTTTCTATTTTGTGTTTCTGGACTTGGATTTGGGCCAAAAAAAGGTCCAGAAATCGTTGGGGGCAACTTCTACAACTTTCTGCACGTGGCGTCTGTCACGCGTGCGCGTGGGTCACGCGTTCGCATCATTTGGAGTTTTTCCTTGTCACGCGTGCACGTCAGTCACGCGTACGCGTCAGTTGTGTTCTGCTCTAGGCACGCGTCTGCGTCGTCCACGCGTACGCATCACTGCCATTTCGCGCTAGATACACGTGCGCGTCGCTGCGTTTTCTTCAAAACTCCATTTTTGTGCTTTCCTTCCATTTTTGTATGTTTCCTTTCTGTCCTCTAAGCCATTCCTGCCCTATGAAGCCTGAAAATACTTAACACACAAATCACGGCATCGAATGGTAATAAAGGATAATTAAAATTAATATTTTTTAAAGCATAGGAAACATGTTTTCACATATATCATAAAATAAGGAAGGAATTATAAAACCATGCAATCCATATGAATAAGTGGGTGAAGAATTGATAAAAACACTTAATTGAGCACAAGATGAATCATAAAATAGGGGTTTTTTTTTTTAATCTGAAACATAAATACAACATATATCAATGCACATAGTATTTTAATTTAAATTGGTTTCACATGAGCATGCTCCCAAATTTCTGATTATTTTATTAATTTAATCTTTTCCTATCAACTCATGTTCCCACGTTTCCCCACACTTAGTGGATTCACAATCCCTACCTTAAGCTAACCAAAGATTCAATTTAGGATTTTTAAATTGTTTTTCTGCTTAAGGCTAGTAATGTGGATATAGAACAGAAGGGGATTAAAAGGCTCAAGGGGGCTAACAAGGGTGACATAAAAGGGTAGGCTTATTTGGGATGAGTGAGCAAAAATAAGTCATGGCCTCAATCACATGCAAGTATGTAAATACATTCTATATTGGACATATAGACTGAAACAAAGTAAAGATTGCAAGCATAGAAAAGAATGGCGAAACACACAGGAATGAAATTTATGGTTAAGCGTAACCATACAATTAAGCTCAAAAACTCACAGGTTGTGTGTTCTTTGGCTCAAAAATCATATATCGGTTATGTATATCATGCAAGTAGAAATCAAGAGTTTCCATTCAACTCAATGTGAATCTTTGAATGGCTCTTATAAAAATCAGTATTTTCCTTGAAAAAATGTTGTCAATTAATCAACAATTATTGCTATATATATATATAGTGTGTGGATTGTTGTGATTCTGAAAAACTAAAGTTTCTAGTTTACTCTTTTTATTCTCAATTAAACCAAATTATCATATGCTAAAAATGGTAAACTAAACTAATTAATCCATATTTTCTATATCACAACTTAATAAGCTAAAAGTGCAAACTAAACTAAATATCTAAGATATATACAAATCAAAGTGTGAAATATAATAAAGTAAACAGAAATACAGTAAAAGAAAAAAATGTGCAAGTACTGAAAGACAGATAAGATAAAATAAAATAAAATACAGAAAAAGAAATAAAAATTGGATAAAGAGAGTCTAAAAGTGGTTCACCAAAAAAATTTGCCAGAGATAGCGACCTCCCCACACTTAAATAATAGCATCGTCCTCGATGCTCGATCAAGCTGGGTGTGAAGAAATGGCATCTTTAGAAGGATGTACTGCTGGTGTCTCGGTGGTGGCCTGAGGGTCTGCAGTCTGTATGAGTGTCGGAGGATCTGCCTGCTGAAGTGGAGGCTCTGCCTGTAGAGGGACCTCTGGATCTGTTGGCTGTATCTACGGAGGCTTCTCATACTAGGATTCTGCCTGCTGAGATGCTCCCTGCTGGTACTCTGCACGTGCCTCTGCCTCATGATCATCCGCCTCCTCCTCAGATGGCTCTGATGGTGTGTCAGGCTCGGAGGGGATGTCAGGGGTGCCGGACCGGATCATTAGCTTCAGATGCTCATAACACCGATTGTTGTGGAGCTCCATCCGATCCAGGCGCTCAAAGAGTCAGCGCACTAGGTGGTAGATGGGCTCTGAAGCAGGTGGAGGTGCTGTGGTGGTGGCTGGGACAGCAGGGGCTGAAGGGATAGCAGAAGATGTGGCTGCCTCAGCAGAAGCAATGAGAAAGGGTGGTCGGTAGCCCAAAGTCTAGAACTTCCTGCTGTGTGGGATAATCTTCTTACATTCGGCGGCAGGTGGCTTTTCATCAGCAATCTCCCAAGGCACCTCAGCTCGGCGGCCCATCTGAGTAATCAAATAAGGAAGTCGCAGAGTGCCTCAGACATGGACCTTAGACATATAATACCGGATAAATCTGGGAAGATATAGGTCCTTACTCTCCATTACATACCAAATGAGGGTAATCATGGCAGCTGGCACCTCTGTCTCATGAGTGCTCAGCATCACGTAGTTACTCAGAATCTGCTGCCAAAGCCGAGCCTCATCATTTAGATAGATAAGCTTTATTCCCTTTGGAGCAACTGTGGACTTGCCCATGACCCATGGGACAGTAGGATCAAGAGCTATAGTTCGTTTTACTGCGTCCCAGTCAAACCTCATGAATCTCATATCCTCTTCAGCCTGCTGATAACCATCTGGTTTATCTGATTTAGGTAGGAGCTGGAGGATATCTTCAATTGCTTCCTCAGTAACCAGTATCTACTTGCCTCTGAGCTGTACTGCATCCAGGGTCGTTTTAAAGTAATTGCAGTAGAATTCTCTGACCCAGGATGAATTAACCTCAGTCAAGTTCCTCTCCAGGAAGAACCAGCCTCTCTGTTTAATTTGTTCTGAGGTGTATTGTTTGAGTTCTTCTGAAATTTTGAGGGTCTTTTCCAGGTATAAATTCCTTGAAGTTTGAAAGACCGAATACTTGAGTTCACAGTATCTGTTGGTAAACTTGGCTGGGTCTGTGGCAGGCACCAACTGATCAGCCTTATCCTGCGGGGTAAAATTCTTTTTCCGCCAGGAATCATCATGGAGGATATCTAAGATGGTGGTAGAGGATTCTCCTCTTTTTCTTTTGCCTGTAGTTGCCTTGCCCTTTCCTTTGCTTTTAGGGTCAGTGATAAACCACTATTTTATGGTTTATCTTGTACTCAATTGAGTGGATTTTATCAATCTTTCATGCACTTATTCATATGATTTGCATGAGTTTACGTTTTCCTTCCTGATTTTATGTTATGATTGAAAACATGCTTCTTTGGTCTTAATTTTGATATGTTTAACCCTCTCTCATTACCATTAGATGCCTTGATATGTGTGTTAAGTGATTTCAGAGTTTACAGGGCAGAAATGGCTTGGAGGATGGAAATGAAGCATGCAAAAGGGGAAGGAATACAAGAAGTTGAAGAAACTGCAAAGCTGTCAGCCTGACCCTCTCGCACTAAAACTGTCGTAACTTAAGTTATAGAGATCCAAACGACGCGGTTCTAGTTGCATTGGAAAGCTAACGTCTGGGGCTTCGATTTGATATATAATATGTCATAGTTTCTCTGACGCTAGGTGACGCGAATGCGTGCCCCACGTGGACGTGTCGCAGTGACGAAAATCAACGTGGCAGATTTCTTCTCCAGCGATTTCTGGGCTGTTTTCGACCCAGTTTGTGGCCCAGAAAACACATATTAGAGGCTATAAAGTGGGAGAATCCATTCATTCATGAAGATCCTTCAATTATTTACTTTTCATAGTTTAGATGTAGTTTTTAGAGAGAGAGGTTCTCTCCTCTCTCTTAGGTTTTAGGATTAGGATTCCTCTTAAAGGATTTAGAATTTCAACTCTTCATCAGGTTCAATATTTCTTTTACTTTATATTTCTCTTTTACTTTCAGATACTTTAATGCTCTCCTTTAATTACTTATGTTGCCAGATTGGCTTATGAACTCTTTATGTTTAGATTGATTTTCTCTTATTAATGCAATTGAGGTATTTCAGATCTAACTGGAAGCTCTTGAGTTATCAACTATTCATGAATGGTTGTTATGTCGGCTAAATTGACTGGTATTCCACTAACTCTAGTCTTTCCTTAGGAGTTGGCTAGGACTTGGGAATCTAACTAATTAGTTCACTTGACTTTCCCTTGCTTTCATAAGGGTTAACTAAGTGGGATTAACTTCCATTCTCATAGGAGTAACTAGGATAGGACTTCCGAATTTTCATACCCTGCCAAGAGTTTATTTTACAGTTATTTATTTATTTTATTTTTCATTTAAATTACTTTTTCCTTACCTTTAAAACCCCCAATTTACAAAACTCATAACCATTAATAAGAACATACCTCCCTGCAGTTCCTTGAGAAGACGACTCGATATTTAAATACTTCGGTTATCAATTTTAAAGGGGTTTGTTACTTGTGACAACCAAAATGTTTGTACGAAAGGATTTTCTGTTGGTTTAGAAGCTATACTTACAACGCGATCATATTTTTATATTTTTTTACCGATAGAAAAATCCGATCGTCAAAATGGCGCCGTTGCCGGGGAATTGCAAACGTGTGCCTTATTATTGGTTATTGTAAATATTTACTTTTTGCTTGTTTATTTGTTTTTATTTTTTTTATTTTGTGCTTTTTCATAAATTAAGAGGTTATTGGTTTTTATTTAGTTATTAAATTTTTTTTTTTCAAAAATTTGTTCTTCGTGTTCATCTTGACCTTCAAGTTGTTCTTAGTTGTTTTCTTCGTTTTGATCTAAAAATTTTAAGTTTGGTATCATTTTATTGTTTTTCTCTTTCCTCATTAAATTCAAAAATTCAAAATTTAAAACTCAAATTTCAAATTTCAAATTTCGATTTTTAAAATTCAACTTAAAAAAAAATTTTAAAATTCAAAATTTCAAAATTTCAAATTTCAAAATTCAAAAATCAAAATTCAAAATTTTAAAATTCAAAATTCAAATTTCAAAATTTAAATTTCAAAATTCAAATCTTTTTTCAAAAAAATCATATCTTTTTCAAAATCTTATCTTATCTTATTTCAAAAATCAAATTTCAAATTTCAATATTTAAATTCCGAAATTCAAAATCCAAATTTAAAATTTTAAATTTAAAATTTTAAAAATCAAACCTTTTCAAAATTTAAATCTTTTTCCAAATTTTATCTTATATTGTTGACTTTTTCAAAATTCAAATTTCAAAATTTAAAAATTCAAATTTAAAAATTTTCAAATTTCAAATTTCAAAATTCAAATTTCAAATTTCAAATTTCAAAATTTAAAATTCAAAATTTAATTTTCAAAATTTAAATTTCAATAACCTTTTAATTTAAATTTGTTTTTATTTTCGTTTTTAATTTTTATTTGTTATTATGAGTTCTCACCCCTCTCGCTTTGAGTTTGGTTCTAATGCTGTTGTAAGGAATGGAAGCTATAACAGGAACATGCATCAAGGTCAGAACAATCAGAGATGGATGGAGCCACGAGGATCTGATCAACCCTTTAGGCAACAACACCTTCTAAACTACCATGGACAACGACCATTTACCAATGCATGTCGAGACAATAGTTATGGTGGACCCCTTGTAATTACCGACAAGCCCCATCATACGCCTATAACCCACCTCCTCAACACAGCTTTGAACCACCATACTCACAAGCCATCTACAACCATTCACCACCATATGACCCTAACCTATATCCACCACGCCAACCACCATATGAACCACACTCAGAACCACCACCTCAATATTCACCATCTCCATATCCTTATCAAGAAGAACCACCTTCCTATTATGAATCCTTTCTCCAAAATAATGAACCCTCATATCCACCCCAATCTCCAATGGATGACAAACTTCGTGGTCTTCTTCAAGGGGAAGCGAAGATGCAAAGGAGTATACTGGAACTCACTACTGCCTTAACTGAGGTAGTAAATATAATAGCTTCCCGACATCTGAGCACTCAAAGTACTCTCATGGCTGCATGTGGAGAATCAAAAGAAGAGCGTAGCATGAAGGAGACACTAGAAACTTCGGTGGACAATGAGGAACATGGCTTTATATTGGAACAAGTGGAGGAAGCCATAATAGTTGCAGAGGAAGAAGTGGTTGCAGACTTAGGAGATACGGAACCTCCATGGGAAAGTCCAGTCATAGAACCTCCTTCCAAGACAATTGAATTTGATGCCATAGTTGAAGACTTGGAAGAGGTTGGTCAAGAGATGGAGATTAAAGAAGAAGAAGAACAACCTCCCATGCCCTTGAAAAGAAATGAAGAGGAGATTAAATTGAAAGAAAGCTACCAAGAGGTAGAGTTTGATATTGAAGAAACTTGCAAAGAGGTGGAAGTTTTCAGAGAAGAGCACAAGGGAGTGGAGCTTGCAAATTCGTTAGAAATACCTCCCCCTAAGTTGCCATCATCCTTCACAACATTCAAGTGGGTAAAATTCATATCCCTTAGCTTTCTAATTCCACTTGAATATGGGCTACTAGAGACGGATGGTCAGCTTAAAGCTCTTTGTAGCATTAAGAGTAAGGGGAAGATGGTTAGTGGTTGGCAACGCAATCCTAGGTTTATTATAGTAGGTAGCTCACGGTTGAATTATTATGGTTGGAAGCTTTAAGTTTAAACGCAAAGGTTGGTGCAGAGCTCAATTGAATGGGTCTGGGAAGTTGTTTGGACGCTTCAGTGAGAATTCTAAGGCTGAACCACCCAGATGGAATCGTGATGATCAAATAGAAGACGGGTGTAGAAACAAGATTTGGGATCCAAGAATATATGAGGATCAACTTTGGGAGCTCAAAGCTTGTGAAGAACCCCATCAAAGCTTGAGGAATTTACTTAGTATTGATAGAGCTTATTGGAAGTCCAAGCATTGGTGGAGATTCCTGGATGAGTTCAAGCACAAGCCACCATAACAAAGGACTCACCAAATGTGCAACTTAAGGACTTTAACTAAAAGTGCTAGGTGGGAGACAACCCACCATGGTATGATCGTTCATTTTCTTCCATTTTGATTTTATTTCGTTTTGTTTGTTTTTGAGTTTTATTTTATTTTATTGAACCTGGAATTATTCATAACATTTGCATACTGCATTTTGCATTTTGCATAAAAAAAAGACGCACGCGACGAGGAAGCGTCGCTGACGCGTCCGCGTCACCAGTGCGTTTGGAAGAAAAGAAAAGTGAACAGAGAGTCATGCGAGAGCGTGGCTGGAGGCGTGCCTTTGGCACAAATTGATCCACACGACCGCATCACTGACGCGTCCGCGTCATGTGAAAAAAATGCCTCCCACGCGTCTGCGTCACCCACGCGAACGCGTGGCCTTGTAAAATCGACGTAAACGGGTGTATGGCAGTAAGTTATGATGGAGTGGAGCTGAAACCATGCTTGAAGCACAAGCCTTACCATGCGAACGCGTGCCCCACGCATCTGCGTCGTTTTGCAAATATGGCTATCCACGTGATCGCGTCAACCACGTGACCGCGTCACCCATAAATTTGGCGAAAAAAGTTTCGAACAGAGAGTTGCGCGAACACGAGGCTGCACTCGCGCCAATCGCACAAATTAGGCCACGCGATCTCGTGACCCACGCGTCCGCGTCACCTGACCTTATCGCACACCACGCGACCACGTCACTCACGCGACCACGTCACTCACGGGTCCGCGTCGCCTGCGCCGCACAACTCATCCAAATCAGCGCCAATTATCTTCTCTTTTCTTTTCTAATCCTAATTTCTTCTATCTTTTCTTTTTTCTTTCTTACTTTATTTCTTTCACTTCTCATTCCTTTTCACCTTCATTCTATTTTACTTAATTTATTTGCATATTTCATTCATTGCATTTTAATTTAATGCATATTTTTCTTTTCTTTTTTAAATTCATTATTTTTCCTTTAGTGTTGATTTTCTTATTTAACTGTTGCATCTTCTCTTGAATTATTTTGGGTGCTTAGTGACTTGTTTTATTCTGGTTAGGTAATATTATTTAAATGGTTTAATTACTCTGTTGATCCCTATAGTTTTACCAAATTTTTAATTAGGTCCCTATACTTTTTTTCCTTTTAATTGAGTCCCTATACTGCTTTAATTTTGTAATTAAGTCCTTCCTAGTATAAAAAATATTAGAGTTAACTGAAAATTTTTTCGTAAATTGAAGGTATTTATAATTAAAAACTTAATTAAATCTTTGACCGCATGTATTTTGGTAAAAATATTATGTTAATTTTAACATTTTTATCTTTAAAAGTAAGTAATTATAAAATTAAAAATAGTGTAGGGACCCAATTAAAAAGAAAAAAAGCATAGGGACCTAATTAAAAATTTGGAAAAACTATAGGGACCAATAGAGTAATTAAACCTATTTAAATTAATGCCAATCTTTTATACCTGTATTACTTTTACATTGACATGAATTTATATTATCTCTCCTTACCCACACTCTCTTCCCTATTGTTGCAAATTTTTGCACTCTTGATTTGCCATGTACTTCTAATGTTTTCTCACTTGCATGTTGTAGCTGCCATGTAATTGAGACCCTCATTATTTGGCATTAACCCAACCATATTTTATTTTATCTTTATTTCTGAGTTACTGTTCCTCTTTTTCTCTTCTTTCAGGCTGGCCACCGAAGACGGAAAAAGGGAAAAACTTCTAAAAAGGGAGACAAACAAGTCCATCTGCACAATCCTTGAAGAAAAGCATCAGTTGGAACAATCCATCCACCTGCACATCTCAGCATGCACCGAGGACGGTGCAATCTTTAAGTGTGGGGAGGTCGATACCGATTTCCATGGGTTAGTTATTTCCCATTTTCAACACCAATATTAATTTGTTAGTTGTTGCATTTGCATGTTTGATTGCATGTTTATTTAATTTTAGTGCATATTTTACCACCGCTTGGTTGAAAAATAATAAGTTTCTTTCTAGGACCCTATTTTTGAAAAATTTCACTAATTTAAATTAAAAGTTAAAAATTTTTGTGTTAAATTTGTTTGAAGTTGTATTTGGAACATGGTTTTTGAGCCAAAGAACACACAACCTGTGAGATTTTGAGCTTATTTACATGGTTACATTATTTAACCATAATATTTTTCTTGTGTGTTTTCTTCTCTATAATTGCAATCTTTACTTTGTTCCACTCTATATGTCCATTATTTAGTGTATTTACATGCTTGCATATGATTGAGGCCATTATTTGTTATTAGTCACTTCTCCCAAATAAGCCTACCTTTTACATCACCCTTGTTAGCCACTTTGAACTTTTTAACCCCCTTCTATTTCATAACCACATTACTAGCCTTAAGCAGAAAAACAAAATAAAAATCCCAAGTTGAATCCTTGGTTAGCTTAAGACAGATATTGTGTATAATTTAAGTGTGGAGAATTTTATGGGAACATGGGACGATATGAAAAAGTAGGAAATTAAATTGAATAAGTTATTTAAAAATTTAGGAAGCATGCTCATGTGAAATCAAAATAATTAAATTACCATGTGTATTGAAAAAAAATATTAAGTAATTAAATAAGGGGATACAAAAAAAAAAGAGAGAAAAAAGTATAATAATATTACCCCAAATGCAAAATAAAAAGAATCAATGCACATGGGACAAAATTCAAAAATAAGTTTGATACATGAGCATGTAATACAAAAGTGGGAAAAATTTGGGTAGCTAGGTAAAGTATTTTAAAATTGTATAAAGTATGTATATGTTAGGTGAGATCTTAGACTAATCAAGGATTCACTTTATAAAGCTCACTTGGCCATACATATACCCTTACCTTTGCCTCAGCCCCATTACAACCCTAAAAAGACCTCATGATGTTTGCATTGGTACATTAAATATTTGTTGATTGGTTAGATGAAGAACAAAGTTTAGAAAGCATGATTAGAGAAGAGTAGAGTGAATTACCCTATACACTTGAGAGACTAGAGTGATATACACTACCAATGAGGGTTCAATGCTTGATTCTATGTTCCCTGCTTTCATGAGCTATCTTCTTACAAGTTTACTTGTCTTTTATTGTATAATTTGAATTAGTGAAATCTGATTTATGTTTATCTTGGAAGACTTATTTACTTTTAACCAAGTAGGTAGAAACATTTTTCATGTAGTTGCATTCACATAGATAGGTTGCATTGCATACTCCCTATCATTCCTCTTCACTCCTTTATAGCTTCTCTTGAGCTTAGCATGAGGACATGCTAATGTTTAAGTGTGGGGAAGTTGATAAACAATTATTTTATGGTTTATCTTGTGCTCAATTGAGTGGATTTTATCAATCTTTCATACACTTATTCATATGATTTGCATGGCTTTACGTCTTCTTTTCAGATTTTAT
Source organism: Arachis ipaensis (assembly GCF_000816755.2). Classification (NCBI taxonomy): domain Eukaryota; kingdom Viridiplantae; phylum Streptophyta; class Magnoliopsida; order Fabales; family Fabaceae; genus Arachis; species Arachis ipaensis. The sequence continues at coordinate 110,266,354 of NC_029785.2, read as the reverse complement.
GCTATGATTGAAAACATGCTTCTTTGGTCTTAATTTTGATATGTTTAACCCTCTCTCATTACCATTAGATGCCTTGATATGTGTGTTAAGTGATTTCAGAGTTTACAGGGCAGGAATGGCTTGGAGGATGAAAATGAAGCATGCAAAAGGGGAAGGAATACAAGAAGTTGAAGAAACTGCAAAGCTGTCAGCCTGACCCTCTCGCACTAAAATTGTCATAACTTGAGCTACAGAGGTCCAAACGACGCGGTTCCAATTGCGTTGGAAAGATAACGTCCGTAGCTTCGATTTGATATATAATTCCAAAGTTTCCCTGACGTTAGGCGACGCGAACGCGTGCCCCACGCGGACGCGTCGCAGTGACGAAAATCATCGTGGCAGATTTCTTCTCCAGCGATTTCTGGGCTGTTTTCGACCCAGTTTGTGGCCCATAAAACACATATTAGAGGCTATAAAGTGGAGAATCCATTCATTCATGGAGATCCTTCAATTATTTACTTTTCATAGTTTAGATGTAGTTTTTAGAGAGAGAGGTTCTCTCATCTCTCTTAGGTTTTAGGATTAGGATTCCTCTTAAAGGATTTAGAATTTCAACTCTTCATCAGGTTCAATATTTCTTTTACTTTATATTTCTCTTTTACTTTCAGATACTTTAATGCTATCCTTTAATTACTTATGTTGCTAGATTGGCTTATGAACTCTTTATGTTTAGATTGATTTTCTCTTATTAATGCAATTGAGGTATTTCAGATCTAAGATTCTTATTTAGCTTTTTATATCATTGGCTTTAATTGATTAACTGGAAGCTCTTGAGTTATCAACTATCCGTGACTGGTTGTTATGTCAGCTAAATTGACTGGTATTCCACTAACTCTAGTCTTTTCTTAGGAGTTAGCTAGGACTTGGGAATCTAACTAATTAGTTCACTTGACTTTCCCTTGCTTTCATAAGGGTTAACTAAATGGGATTAACTTCCATTCTCATAGGAGTAACTAGGATAGGACTTCCGAATTTTCATACCTTGCCAAGAGTTTATTTTACAGTTATTTATTTATTTTATTTGTCATTTAAATTACTTGTTCCTTACCTTTAAAACTCCCAATTTACAAAACTCATAACCATTAATAAGAACATACCTCCCTGCAGTTCCTTGAGAAGTCGACTCGAGGTTTAAATATTTCGGTTATCAATTTTAAAGGGGTTTGTTACTTGTGACAACCAAAATGTTTGTACGAAAGGATTTTCTGTTGGTTTAGAAGCTATACTTACAACGCGATCATATTTTTATATTTTTTTACCGATAGAAAAACCCGATCGTCAGTCAGACATCCTGAAAAGCAGAAGTTCTAGGATACAGTTTAAGAAACTAAAGCAGAAAAATAGGTAAGCAAATAGGATTTTATTAATGTCAGCATGGAGGGGCAAAAGAGTAATAAAAGAGCAATAAAAGCATGGAGTGAGTTAAATAATTGTAATATATTGGACTATATTCAAGTTAAAAGTTTGAGAATGAAAATCACAATCCAAAATCTATGATATGTGGAATTCTTGTTAATTAGGAACAATGGTAATCATGCCTTGAAATGGTTTGAAAGTTGTTAGGTAAAAACCAAGAGAGAAGTTAGAGAGTTAAAGCAATTAAGAGTTAAAAAGTGAAGTCAAAGTAAGTGGCATGGTGTTGTGGTTCTTTAATTAATAAAAAATTTCACAAACTTGAATAATAAGTAACTCACATTCAAGTAAATATTGCAGATTATTGATGATAATTCATATAAAAGAATTGCAGAATAAAAGTAAAATCATCAATAAGGCGGTTTAATGAATAAGGGAATCAGAAAAAATAAGAAAGCTAGCCCAGTCATCCATGAATTGGCTTGGTTGAAACCAATTAGTGCGAAACTTGAATTTACGAAAACCAATTCATGAATAGTAGTTTATTGAAACAATTTAGAAAAAATTGGGCAGCATTCCGGCTAAAAATTGGACGCTCCCGGGTAATAAACATCAGTAGAAACAGTTCATATGATAATAAAGTAGTACAGAAAAGAGTAACAAATAGTAATTCACATGAGTTCAGAATAAACAAACTCAATCTGCATTAAAGAATGGGAAAGAACAGCATATGAACAGCATTATCATCACGGCAAATTCAAAATTACAAAACAGATAAAATAAGTAACAAAAATGGCGCAATTATCAGGCCTAAATCCACTAACCACATTCTAACTACCTAACCACCTAAAATCCACTACGATCATGCATCTCTAACTATCCTAATTTGAAAAAAAATGTAACTAACAAATTAACAGGGAAAGGAATCGTTGTTTGGCGGAACCTGGTGGGCAGAGGAACAGAATTTTGACTCAGAGAGATGGTGGTAGTGTGGTAGTGGTGCTGGCGACGCGGCAACGCGGGGAGGCGGCACGGCGGGAGTCCTTGGTGGAGGCAGGGCGGCGGTTCGGTGGTTGGGGAAGAAAGAGGGTTATGGAGGGGAGAAGAGAAGAAGGGGGCGAGGGGGGGGGGGGTTGAATGGGAGAAGAAAAGAGGGAAGGGGGTGGTTCGGTGAGGGTAGTGCGGTGGCGGGGGTGCGGCGAGGCGGGGGGCGGCGCGGTGGTGCTGGTCGGTGGTGGCAGAGGGGAAGAGAGAGTGCAGAGGGGAATGGGCGAAAGGGGACGCGAAATGGGTTAGGGTTTTGCGTCGAAGGGGGTAAGTGGATTCAAATCTACGCGGACACGTGGGTCACGCGATCACGTGGATGAGGTGGAAACGTAACGACGCGGACGCGTCATTGACGCGATCGCGCGAGTGAGGGATAATGAAAGTGACGCGTACGCGTCACTCAGAATTGTGCTAAACGCACAAATCCAGTGTCGTTTTGGCGCAACTCTCTGTTTCATTTGAGGGGGCAATAATTTCCATGCGACGCATACGCGTCGCTCACGCTTTCGCGTGGTGTGTGTGAAGGGGAAGTGATGCGTTCGCGTCACTGACGCGAACGTGTGGCCCAAATTGTGCCTATCGCATACCAGCCGCACGATTCCAGCCCAACTTTCTGGGCGTTGGATTGTGACGTCGATTTTGAGTCGACGCCCACCCATGCGCACGCGTGGGGTGCATTTTTTTTATTATGCAGTATGCAGAATGTAAAATGTAGATGCGGATGTCATGAATAAATCCAGGTACAATAAAATAAAATAAAATAAAATAAAAAACAAACAAAACGAAATAAAATTAGAATTGAAAAAGGAACGATCATACCATGGTGGGTTGTCTCCCACCTAGCACTTTTAGTTAAAGTCCTTAAGTTGGACATTCGTTGAGCTCCCTGTCATGGTGGCTTATGCTTAAACTCATCCAAAAATCTCCACCAACGTTTGCAATTCCAATAGCCTCCAGGGTCCTATACTAGGCAAGTAAAGCCTTTGAGCAAATTAAAGCAGGTTTTCAGACTCCAGGAGTGTTGACTATTAGGATAAATTCCAGGATCCCAAACCTTGCTTTTGTACCCATCTTTGTCTTGATCTACATTTTTCCAGCCGGGTAGTGCGGAATTTGAATTCTCACTAAGATGAGCAAACATCTTCCGAGACCCATTCAATCGAACTCAAAACCAATCCTTGTACCTCAAATTGAAGCGTGGAGCTTTATTGAATCTTGCATACCAGCTCTGAGTGTGAGCCATTTTCCTCTTACTCTTAAAGCCGCAAAGAGCTCTAAATTGGCCATCTGTTTCAAGCAAACCATATTCAAATGGAAAAGTAAAGGTAAAGGCTAAGGATTTTACCCACTTGAAGTTTGTATTGGGTGGTAATGGCCTTGGGATAGGTGTTTCCAGTGGTTTTGCAAGCTTTACTCCCTTGTATTCTTCTGTGAATTCTTCCACTTCTTTGCAAACTTCTTTAACTGCAACCACGTCTTAATCAAAGTCTTCGATATCTTCCTCATCACTCAAGTCATAAATTGGAGGTTGGGAAAAGTCTACCTCCACATCCTCTTCACATTCACTTGGGGAAGATTCTTCAGTCTCAAAGAGTTCACTTGCAGATGCAAGTTTATTATTAGGAGAACTTGATTCATGATGATCATTACCAAGGGAACTTGCTTCTTGAGCTGTTCCGTCCAGTTCTTCATAAGATATATGCTTCTGAGGTTGTGCACTATCCTCCTTAGCATCAATTGAAAACTGCTTGGCGAAATTCTCCACAATTCTTGATTCCCATGGATGTTCAGCATCTCCTAAGTCTTCAACCAATTCTTCTTCTTCGATAATTACGGTTTCCTCCACTTGTTCTAGTACAAAGTCATGCTCCGTACTGTCCACTTGAGCTTCTAGTATCTCCTTCATGCTACGTTCTTCATTAGATTGTCCACATGAAGCCATGGGGTTCCTTGAGTGTCCGAACATCGGAAAGCTAATCGATTGATCGCTTGATCCAATTAGTGAAGGGTTGCATGAAATTTATTCACTGTTTCTTTGAGATGTTCCTGTGATTCTCGGGTTGATGGATATGGACATTGTGCATATGGAAGTGGTGGTTCTTGGGAGTAATTGGATTGTAATTGGGGTGGGTAAGGGTTAGGGTTATATGGAGGTGAATGGTGGTGGGTGGTTTGTGAGTGTGGTAGTTTATAGCTATGTTGAGGAGGTGGTTCATAGGCATATGATGGGGCTTGTTGGTAACTACAAGGGGGTCCACCATATCTATCATCTTGGTACGCACCTCGGAATAGATCTTGACCATAGTATACTGGTGGGTGTTGGTTGTCACGAAGAGGTCCACCATAACTATTGTCTTGGCATGCATTGTAGAATGGTCGTTGTCCATGGTATCTTGGAAGGTGTTGTTGCCGAAAGGGTTGATCAGATCCTCGTGGCTTCTTCCATCTTTGATTGTTTTGACCTTGATGCATGTTCCTGTTATAGCTCCCATTCCTTGCAATAATATCAGAACCAAACTCAAAGCGACGGGGGTGAGAGTTCATAGTAGCTAATAAAAATTAAAAATAAAAATAAAAGCAAATAAACAAGCAAAATAAAATATTTACAATAACCAATAATAAGGCACACAATTGCAATTCCCCGGCAACGGCGCCATTTTGACGAGCGGATTTCTGCCAGTAAAGAAATTTTTATAAAAATAATCACGTTGTAGGTATAGCTTCTAAACCAGCAAAGAATCCTTTCGTACAAAAACTTTGGTTGTCACAAGTAACAAAACCCAAATAAATTTATAACCGAAGTATTTAAACCTCGGGTCGTCTTCTCAAGGAATTGCAGGCAAGTATGATTTATTATTAGTTATGGAAAATATATGTTTTTGGGTTTTTTTTTTGAAATAAGGAACAACTGATTTAAATGGCAAGAAAAATAAATTAATAATTAGAAAAACTCTTAGCAAGGTATGAGAAATGGAGATCCCATCCTAGTTATCCTTATCAGGTGTGATGAGAATTAGCTTTTGCTCCCACTTAGTTAACCCTTACTAAATAAAAGAAAGTCAAGTGGACCAATTAACTTGATTTCTCAAGTCCTAGTCAACTCCTGTGGAAAGACTAGCTTTAGAGGGATCCAAGTCAATCAACAGTTTCTAACTCTCAATCAACTGTTGAGTTTGATAACTCAAGTATTACCAATTATTTAACCAAAACCAAAAGGAAAAAAATCTAAATTAAATTAAAAGCATTATAAGTGGAATAAAACAATCATAAATCTGAAATACCTCAAATTATATTAAATAGAATATTCAAATCTAACATGGAAAGATTCATAAGCCAATTTGGCAACATAAGTAATTAACAAATAAAAGCATTAGAGTAACTAAAAATAGAAGAGAATATAAAATTAAAGGAATATTGAACCTGGAATGAAGTAATAACCATAAAGCAAAAGAAATCCTAATTCTAAAACATAAGAGAGAGGAGAGAGCCTCTCTCTCTAGAAAACTACATCTAAAACCTAAAATTGTGTATTCTGAATGTTGTATGAATTGTTGTTATTGATTCTCCCATTCTCTGGCTTCTATTCTGTGTTTCTGGACTTGGATTTGGGCCGAAAAAGGGTCCAGAAATCGCTGGGGGCGACTTCTGTAACTTTCTGCACGTGGCGTCCATCACGCGTGCGCGTGGGTTACGCATTCGTGTCATTTGAAGTTTTTCCTTGTCACGTGTACGGGTCAGTTGTGTTCTGCTCTAGGCACGCGTCCGCGTCGTCCACGAGTACGCGTCACTGCCATTTCGCGCTAGACACGAATCTGCGTCGTCCACGTGTGCGCGTCGCTTCCTTTTCCTCAAAACTCCATTTTTGTGCTTTCCTTCCATTTTTGTATGTTTCCTTTCTGTCCTTTAAGCCATTCCTGCCCTTTGAAGCCTGAAAATATTTAACACACAAATCACGGCATCGAATGGTAATAAAGGATAATTAAAATTAATATTTTTTAAAGCATAGAAAACATGTTTTCACATATATCATAAAATAAGGAAGGAATTATAAAACCATGCAATCCATATGAATAAGTGGATGAAGAATTGATAAAAATACTTAATTGAGCACAAGATGAATCATAAAATAGGGGTTTATCAGCAAGAATGAAGGATGTCAAGCTAGTGACATTAAAAGAGTGCTTCTTGGGAGGCAACCCAACCAAATGTAGTTTTCTTTTCTTAACTATTTCAATAAGAAGGTTAAGTAGTTTTATCTGTATTGCAAGGAGCTAAGTTTGGTGTTGCACACCAACATAATTCAAGGGTGAATGAAGGATGCTAAGTTTGGTGTTCCACCAAAAATCTCGTTTAAAAACACATTTCAACCCTCTGCATAGATGGTTGCTAGCTCCAAGCAATCAGGGAAATCACTAAACCATTTTCTGTCTTCTAGTCTTTAATTTTATTACCTTTAGCAAAAGCACATTGTTTTATTTAAGTGATGCATCATAGACAGTAGCAAGGGACTAAGTTTGGTGTTCCTTCACCAAAGTAAGTTCAAGAAACTACAATAGTTCATGCATGCTAACCATGTGCCTAAGTGCTTGGAAAAGCAAGCAACTTCTGATAATTATGCAGAAAAGATACTCAACCTCTTAAAAGAATCATCAACAAAGGAAAGGTGAAAGTAAGAGATGATGATGTCAAAAGGAAAGATGCAAGACACTCTTGAGGGGTTGTATTGTTACAAAATTCACTTTATTTTGAAATGTTCTGAATGAGAAGTTGTTGTTTGCCTTGATGTTTAGTTCAAATAATACAAATTTTGATGTTTGCACTAGTTTAAATGCTTGTTATCACTCATCTACTTTAAATTCATGTTTTGTTTTCCTTTTGCATCAATAAGAGAAAATGTTTGAAATAGAGAGTAAGTGGTCAATGTGGTAGGAATTAGAATGAAGTTTTGTGGTGGTAAATTGCTTGATTGGATGATAAGCTCAATAATAAAAGCTGCATAATAGAATGTTCTATGTAGTGTGAACTTAGTTGCTGTCATAAAAAAGAAGCAAAGTAAGAAAGAAAAAGAAAAGAAAAGAGAAGAATTGGCAAAGAAACAAACAATAAGGCTAGACACCAATAGCTTGGATCTTAGGACATATGTCTGTGGTGCTTTTTGTACTAGGATATGCTTGGAAAATTAGGTTCTGAGGAGTCTTTTAAAACTTGGTAACTTGGATTAACTAATCTGGGATTACCAACCGAAAGTCCATCATCAAGAGCAACCTAGATACAAAGCATTTAGTGATCCAAAGAGATGCTGGGCATCAATGTTCCTAAGAAGAATCATGAGCCAAGTGTCTGTAGTAAAGAAGCGTTGAGCAAAATTGAGCCAAAAGGCTACTGCAACACTTGACACTGAGTTATCATTGATAAATAAGCTTTCTAAGCAAAAGAAAGAGAGAAAAATAAAAAAGGTATCAACCAAAGAGCAAGGCATTATGACAGCAACTCTAGTGAACCCTCAAAGAAACATTTCTTATCTATCAGCAAAGAATAAGTGAGCTGTATTTTTTCTGCATAACACCCCATAGTCTTAATTCAATTATCTACTAAATAAGGACATGTATACTTCTCTGTTTCACTTCATTTCTTCTCATGTTTAGTGCTTGCTTGGGGACAAGCAAGATTTAAGTTTGGTTTTGTGATGACAAGTTATCTTATGCTAATTTTACAAGCATTTTTCATTAGCTTCATTAGGTTTTATGCACTTTCTTGCACAATAAGTAACTGGAGTGGATTTTCATGATTATGTTGAATCAATCAAACATCATTTAATTTACACAAAATCATAGGTTTTATGCTAGAATTAATTGATTTTATAAATGATGCAAGATCTTGTGATTTTGGTGAGACTTTGATGTATTTGTTTGGTTGATGAATAGGTAAAAAGATAAAGGAAAAGAAGGAGAAAGCACAAATTGAGATCAAACGGAGGAAAGAAGGATTTTTGGGCACACTTTGAAGTTTGAGCACGCTTTGGACCTTAGGCCACGCTTTAAAAAGCGTGGCCCATGATATTAAAGCGTTGCACTCAAAGCAAAACAAAGGAGTAGCGCTCAAAAGTGTGCACGTAGCGTTCACTTTTGTGAACGTTTTCGTGACACTCAACCAAGGGAGCAACCGTAGCGCACCAAGAGGAAGGCGCACCAAGACATGCCAAGGCACAGCGTTCAAAGAAGTGAACGCTACGTTGCCTTTCTTCACCTTTTTCGTGACTCTTGGCGAGGGAGCAAGGCGCATCAAAGCTCACAAGGAGCGTTCGAAATGGTGAACGTAGCGCTCCATCAAGATGCACCAAATGGTGCAGCAAAGGCCAAGGAGTAGCGTTCAAAGATATGAACGCTACGTTCACTTCTCTTACCTTTCTCGTGGAGCTTGGCTTGGAAACAAGGGAGCAAAGCCCAGCGCTCAAGGAAGGCAACGGAGCGCTACACTGGAGCTGCCCAACACGCACCAAAATTGCTAGTCAAGGAAGCAAGCATTTGAAAAAGTGAATGTGACGTTCACTAGAGCAAACGTTTTCGTGCTTCTCATGGGGAGGAAGGCTCAGCATCAAGTGTAGCGTTCATAATTTGAACGTAGCGTTCATAATTTGAACGTAGCGTTCATAATTTGAACGTAGCGTTCACTTAGTGAACGCTAGGCAAGAGGGCTTGGCACATGACAAGGCACACAAGGCAAGAGTGAACGTAGCATTCACAAAACCCAACTGAACGCTCCCCTGGGAGCTAACCACAAACACCATGACCCATGCCAATTGAACTAAAGCCAACCAGACCCATCTTTCTTCAAATCCAAAAATCAAAAGGCCCACTCCAAGCTTTGAAGACCAAAATAGAAAGTGTATATATAGGAGTTAATTTGATTTGTAAAGGACCCTTAGCTCATTTTAGTTTTTCACTTTTAATTTTCATTTGGAATTTGGGAATTGGGATTGGATCTATTTGCTTTCTGTTTTCATTTTATTTCTTCTGCAACTTCTACTTTCTATTTTGGGTTTTGAATTGAGATTGAAGAGCTCCATTGATTCTGGATTTGAGAATCATCTTTGCTTTTCTTTCATATATTTTTGGGAATTGAAGAATTGGATCTAAGTTTCTTTTACTGTTTTCATTTTCATTTTCCTCTGCAATTTCTTTTCTACTTGGTCAAGGGAGTAATTGAGATCTAGATCTGCTTTCTGATCTCATTGCTCTTCTTTGATCTTCAATTTTTCTTTTAGAATTTCATGATTGAGTTAAGTTTTCTTGCTATTTGTTTCTTCAAGCAATTTTATATTTCTGTTTGGCTGCTGAGCTGAATCTCTTCATCTCATAGCTCTCTGATTCACTTTATCTTGCATTTTCTTGTTCAATTCTGAATCCCAGTACCCAAATCTCTTTACTCTTCAAGAATTTACATTTCTCAGCAATTTAGATTCAGCAATTTACATTTCTTGCACTTTAAGTTTCTGCAATTTACTTTTCTTGCAATTTAAATTTAAGCTCTTTTACTTTCTTGCACTTTAAGTTTCTGTAATTTACTTCTTTAGCAGCTTTAGATTCAACCAATTTTTATTTTGTACTTTCATTTACTTGCAATTTAGCTTCTGTTAATAAAGTTTCACTCAAATCATCAAATATTCGCTTAACTAAATTCATCACCTAACTAAAAGTGCTCAATCCATCAATCCCTGTGGGATCGACCTCACTCTTGTGAGTAATTACTACTTGATGTGACCCGGTATACTTGCCGGTGAGTTTTTGTGGAATCGTTTTTTCCTCATCAGTGGGTCAGGCGTACTCGTCGCCTTGAGCTCACACCTAAGCGTACGCACGCATCACTGTGCATACGCACGGCTGCTGAATCTTCCAAACTCCATTTCTTCATGGTTTATTCTCTTTTGCAAGCTCTTTTTCTCACTTCTTCAACCCATACTTGCCTTGGAAACCTAAAATCACTTAACAAATACATCAAGGTACCGAATGGGATTGAAGTGAATAAAATTTAGCAATTAAAAGGCTTAAAAAATTATGTTTTCACTTTCAAACACAATTTAGGAAGAAATCATGAAACTATGCTATTTTAATGGATAAGTGCAAGAAAAATTAATGAAATCTACCCAAATAGAGAAAATAAATATCATAAAATATGGATTCATCAATATTCCAGACCAGATTTGTTGAAGGTAGATTTTGTTTTTGAAGAAGAGGCAATAAATTTTGTAGAAGAATTATCAAAAACTGCACTCTCTTTTATCATATAACCTAAACCAGATTTTTCAAACAACGGTCTTTGATTTGCAAGTAATTTGTTGAAGTTGTTAGAACTATGAGCAAATTTTACTAAATCTCTATTCAGTCTTTTAATAATCCCGTTTAACCTTTCATTTTCAGCAACAAGCTCTTGTGAAGGATTCACAATGTGCTTTCCTTTAAGTTTCTCAAGTTCAAATTTTAGAAATCTATTTTTTTTCAATAATGTCCAAAGCACATTTAGTTTCCTTCACCTTTTCTTTCAAAAACTCATTTTCATCTTTTAATATTTCTTTTTTAGATTTGCATTTATTGTATTTGTTCAGCAATTTTTCAGAATTGAGGGTGAGATCATCAATGATAACATGTAAATCATCTATGGATAGGTCATAATAATTTACCTCATCAAGTTGATCCTCACCAGCCATAAAGCAGATTTGAGCTTCACATTTTGAGTCTTCTTCCTCATCCGAATCGTTTTCAAGATCTTCCCAAGATGCGATGAGTACTCTCTTCTTTTCTTTCTTTCCGTTGTCCTCCTTCTTGAGTTTCTGACAGTTGTATTTGAGATGTCCAGCCTCCTTGCAATTGTGGCAAATAACTTTGCTCATGTCCTTTTCGTACTCCCTTAAGCTTGAGCTCTTGTACTTGCCTTTGTTCCTTATTAGCCTCCTAAGTCTCCTAGAAAAAAACACAAGTTCATCATATGAAAAACTGTCACTAGATTTATTCTCTTTTGGTTCGACTTTTGACTTAAGAGATATTTGCCTTTTTTTTTAGTCTTGGCTTGTGTGTGTGGTTTCATAAGCAAGAAGTTTCCCTCTTAGCTCATCATAGGTTATAGGACTTAGGTTGTTATTTTTGGCTAGGACAGTGGCTTTTGTTTCCCATTCCTTTGTGAGGCTTCTAAGGACTTTCCTCACAAGGGTTTGTTCTGTGTGAGTTAAACCCATAGCATCAAGGTTGTTGATTATGATTGAGAATCTCTCAAACATTTCATCAATACTTTCTCCATCCTTCATGTTGAACATCTCATACTCTTTTTGCAGCATATCAATCCTTGTTTCTTTGACTTGTTTGGTGCCTTCGTGTGTAACCTGGAGTTTTTCCCAGATTTCTTTGGCTGTCTTGCATCTAGGCACCTTTTGGTACTCCTCAAAGCTGATAGCACAGTGTAACAAGTTAATGGCATTAGCATTCAGTTCCACTTTCTTCTTGTCGTCGTCATTCCATTCAGTTTCTTCTTTTGTGGTCACCACTCCATCAGCACTTGTCTTTGTTGGAATCTTGGGGCCGCTCATAACAATTTTTCATATGTTGTATCCAATGGATTGGATGAAGATTTGCATCCTTTCTTTTCAGTAGGCATAGTTCTTTCCGTTGAAGAAGGGAGGCCTGTTGTTTGACTGACCTTCTGTTAGAGTGTAGACAACTGTGGTTGTGCCCAAGTTATTCACCATTGGACCTTTGCTCCAAGCTGTGAGGCTTGATTCTTGAGACCTTGGCTCCTGATACCAATTGAAGGTTACAGAAGGCTTAGAAAAGCAGGGGGGTTGAATCTATGATCTTCTTTTGCTTTAACATACTGATCCTTTGTTACCCAACGTAAACTTGATTTCTGTTTGAACTGTGCAGCGAAAAATTTAAGAGAAAATTTCGTTTTGTCTCATAAAAATAAGAAAACAGAACAGCGAGAGAGGGAAGAAATTGACACAATCATGTATCCTGTTTTAGTTGCTTTGTGCTATGCAACCTATATCTAGTCTCCACCACAACAGTGGTGGAATTTTCACTATAGTCAAACTATTACATACACCAATTTTCTAGGATTCACACAATCCTATTTGGACACACAAGTTTCTTCCTAAACTTGACTTGGTTATGCAAATACCTAACTCATTACACTAAGTGCTTACCCAACTTAGCAAGGAGAACTTCACTCGTACAAGACACAAGACAGAAAATTACAACCAAAGTAAATCTGAAATCACTCTTGGCTTGTCTCTCAAGTGTTTGACTTAGCCTTTTTCAGTCTTAGGCTTTTTCTCAATGTCTCTCTTTTAGCCTTTTACCTCTCAAAGATATTATAGAAAGATATACATTGAAACTGAAATACAAAACTGTAAAACATGAAGGAGATTGATGCATAACAACTTAAACACTATGACTAAAACCCAACAGCAGAACTCAAAACTTCATTCTTCATCTTGGCGGATTGCTCCCTTTAGTGTAGGTGAAATGCTTCCAAGACTTCAAAACTCAGTAGTAAGATTTCACACGCAACTCTCTATTCAGGTTCTCTCTCCTTATTCAAAGCAGAGAAACAATTTTCTTTTTATACCTTGTGCCGATTCACAGTTTAGATTTTTCCTTAAGTCAACTCTTTGAAGTCTAAGCTCTCTTAGCTTGTCATCTCACTTTCTTCATTTAACCCCTAAATTAGGGATTTCAAAGCTGGTTCTTTTTGCTTGATTGAAGACCTCAGAGCAGGAAAAAAGTTGTTCAATGGTAAACCCAAATCCAAACCCTTGAGATAGTGCTTTGTCCCCAAGAAATAATTTGAGCCTTTGATTCACAGCAATGATTATCAGAAATCACTTTCTCCATATATCCCAAATTGGCATTGTAGAACTTTGAAGAAGGAGTGAAGAAAATAAATTGCATGCAAATAGAAACAAATCACTTTTATCTTCTGACTTAGCTTAGCTTGCTTTGATTAGGGCGATTAGACATTTGCTTTTGTGATTTATCTTTCTCTTTCTTTCTTCTCTGGTGAATGAACCAAGAAGAAGCTTTCTCTCTTTCTTCATAAGTCCAACCAAAGCAATAAATGTGAACGTTGGCTTTGGATGGCTTCAACTTGAATGAGCAACTTGGGCTTGGATTGGCTTCTTTCCATTCAGCCTGAGTGATTTCTTTGTCACACGATATTTGGGCTTTGTTTGTGAATTTTGCACACTTTAGCAGCTTCTGTTTCTTTGTTCCATTTATTTGGGTTGCTGCTATTTTATTTCTTTGGCTTGCAATACTTAGCAAAAGCTGATCAAATAAACAATCAGGTATTTAACCCAATAAATTAATGTTTGTCATCAGCAATAAACTAATTGCATTCTTATCTCAATAACCCCAATTGGCCCTCACTCTTTTTCGAAACAGAATATTGCCTTTTTCGCTATCAATTCTTTCTATTTTGTTCATTCATTTTATTCTTTGTTCGCTTTTTAATGGTAATGCAAAAGTTCCAGGAAAAAATTCTGGTTTTATATTATGTTTAAATTAAAGAACAATAAATTCCCTGTGCGCTTCTTGTTTCAGCAAGATTTGTATAATAAGAACCAAAATCAGCATAAAATTCTTTCAATTAATTAGAATGTATAAATCCAATCAATTGATTTATTTCTCTAATCAATTGAATGGGTAATAAAATTGATTCAATTGCACACAAGTTGACTTTTCTCACAAAATAATCGATTGTTGTAAAAAAACCAATTAATCAATCGATTTTTAGACTCGATTAGTTTACAATCAGTTTTAAAAAATATTCCTCATGAATCAATCGATTGCTTTCTAAATAATATAAAAGAAAAGACTTCTGATTACTAACCAACCAATTTCTTCAATGAAAAAATTGACTGATTTTTTACAGATTGTAATTTCTTCAACTGCGAAGATCATATACCTGCCAATTTCTTCAACTAAAGGACTATTTGACAATTATTAAAAAGCTTAAAAAATATATTTTTTTACTAGGACCATTTAATAATACCGACGTTTTAGGACCATCAAAACTGGAGCTAGCAAACTCTGGCAATTACAATGTAGGCCGTAACAAAAAATGTCCAATAATATGAAAACCCATCCCACACCTTTCCCAAACCTAACCCTAGTTTCACTTTTCACTTTCACATACAATAAAATTCAAAAAACAACTGCACACCCACACTCCTTCCTCTTCTACTTTCACTCGTGTTGTCGCTTGATGAGCGGATAATTTATACCCTTTTTGGCATTGTTTTACATAGTTTTTAGTATGTTTTAGTTACTTTTTATTATATTTTTATTAGTTTTTTTGCAAAAATCACATTTCTGAATTTTACTATGAGTTTGTGTATTTTTCTGTAATTTCAGGTATTTTCTGGCTGAAATTTAGGGATCTGAGCAAAAGTCTGATTCAGAGGCTAAGAAAGGACTGCAGATGCTGTTGGATTCTGACCCTCCTGCACTCGAAGTAGATTTTATGGAGATACAAAAGCCCAATTGGAGCGCTCTCAATTGAGTTAGAAAGTAGACATCTTGGGCTTTTTAGCAATATATAATAGTCCATACTTTGCCCGAGATTTGATGGCCGAAACTGGCGTCTAAACGCCAACTAGAGACCCCTTTTCTAGCGTAAAACGCCAGAACTGGCACCAAAACTGGAGTTAAACGCCCAAACTGGCATCCAAGCTGGCGTTTAACTCTAGAAATGGCCTATGCACGTGTAAAGCTCAATGCTCAACCCAAGCACACACCAAGTGGGCCCCGGAGTGGATTTCTGCACTATCTGCACTTAGTTACTTATTTTCTGTAATCCCTAGTAACTAGTTTAGTATAAATAGCACTTTTTACTATTGTATTCGGATATCTAGGATCTTTTGACTTGGGAGGCTGGCCATTTGGCCATGCCTAAACCTTTTTCTTTTATGTATTTTCTACGGTGGAGTTTCTACACCTCATAGATTAAGGTGCGGAGCTCTGCTATTCTTCATGAATTAATGCAAGTACTATTGTTTCTCTTTCAATTCATGCTTACTTCTTCTCCAAGATATACTCTTGTACTTAATTCAGTTAAGTCAGAATGAAGGGGTGACCCGTGACAATCACCCACTATCTTTGTTACTCGCTTAGCCAAGATCCGTGTGCCTGACAACCACAAGCGATCTACATGATGTTCAACGTAGTCATTGGACGACAGCCAGAGTATATTCTCTTGGGTCTCTGATTCACAGACCGAGTCCGTGAGATTAGAACCTTCGTGGTAGAGGCTAGAACAATTGGTAGCATTCCTGAGATCCGGAAAGTCTAAACCTTGTCTGTGGTATTCCGAGTAGGATCTAGGAAGGGATGACTGTGACGAGCTTCAAACTCACGAATGTTGGGCGCAATGACAGTGTGCAAAAGGATAGAGAGATCCTATTCCGACGCTAGTGAGAACCGACAGATGATTAGTCGTGCGGTAGCTGTGCTTGGTATTTTTCATTCGAGACGAGAAATCCGACAGTTGATTAGCCATGCAGAAACCGTACCTGGTATTTTTCATCCGAGAGGATCATACAGCTTGCCATGGAAGGGAGCACGCATGATTGGAAGAAGACAATAGAAAAATAGAGGTTCAGAAGCAACAAAGTATCTCCAAACGCTTATCTGAAATTCCCATCAATGAAATTACATAAGTATCTTATTTTATTTTATGTTTTATTTATCTTTTAATTATCAAAACCTCATAACCATTTGAATCTGCCTGACTAAGATTTACAAGATGACCATAGCTTGCTTCAAGCCGACAATCTCCGTGGGATCGACCCTTACTCACGTAGGGTATTACTTGGACGACCCAGTGCACTTGTTGGTTAGTTGTGCGGAGTTGTGAAAAGTGTGATCACAATTCCGTGCACGAAGTTTTTGGCGCCGTTGTCGGGGATTGTTTGAGTTTGGACAACTGACGGTTCATCTTGTTGCTTAGATTAGGTAATTTATTTTATGTTTAAGCTTTTTATTTTTATTTTCGAAAAAAAAATTTAGTTTTCAGAAAATTCAAAAAAAAAAAAATTTAAGAATGAATTCTAGAGTTTCATGAGATATGTTGAAGTCTGGCTGGTTGTTAAGCCATGTCTAATCTTTTGGAATGAGGTTTCCACTTTCCATTGTAGAAAGGACATGTCTGTATTTGTTATGCTAAAGCTTGGCTTGTCATTTGGCCATGTCTAATTCTTTTGGACCGAAGCTTTAGACTGACATTGCACGAATCCTGGAATTCTTATTAAAAATTTTGAATTTCTTTATTTTCTTTTTCCAGAATAATTTCAAAAAAATACAAAAAAAAATTTAATAAAATCATAAAAACCAAAAAATTTTATGTTTCTTGTTTGAGTCTTGTGTCAAATTTTAAGTTTGGTGTCAATTGCATGTTTTTAATTTTTCTTGAATTTTCGAAAATTCATCATGTGTTCTTCTTTGATCTTCAAATTGTTCTTGATGATTTTCTTTGTTTGATCTTTACATTTTCTTGTTTTGTGTCTTTTCTTGTTTTTCATATGCACTTTCAAATTCATAGTGTCTAAACATTAAAAATTTTTAAGTTTGGTGTCTTGCATGTGTTTCTTTTCTTAAAAATTTTCAAAAATATGTTCTTGATGTTCATCATGATCTTCAAAGTGTTCTTGGTGTTCATCTTGACATTCAAAATGTTCTTGCATGAATTATTCGTTTTAATCTTAAATTTTTATGTTTTATGTCATTTTATTGTTTTTCTCTTTCTTCATTAATTCAAAAATAAAAAATAATATCTTTCCCTTATTTTACTCAAAATTTCAATTTAAAAATCTTATCTTTTCAAATCTTTTTCAAAAATCAAATCTTTTTATTTTTCTTCTTAATATTTTTGAATTTCTTAAATAAATTTTCAAAATCTTTTTCTTATTTTTTATTTCATATTTTCGAAAACTTTACTAACAATTAATGTTTTGATTAAAAAATTTCAAGTTTGTTACTTTCCTGTTAAGAAATGTTCAATCTTTAAATTCTAGAATCATATCTTTTAGTTTCTTGTTAGTCAAGTCATCAACCATCAACAATTGTTTTAAATTCTAATTTTATTTTATTTCTTTTAATATTTTTGAAACTAACTTAATTAATTAAATAAAGATAAAAATATTTTTCTTCTCCCTCTTTTTAAAATTCGAATACTCTCTCTCTCCTCTCCTTCTATTTATTTAATTATTTACTAACACTTCTCTTCTACTTATAATTCGAACCCTCTCCCTCTCTTTGTATTCGAATTCCTCTCATTCTCCCTCTACCTCATTCTTCTATTCTTCTATTCTTATACTCACATAAAAGAATATTTATACTATGACATAGAGGATTCCTCTTCTTTTCTATTATCTTCTTTTTCATATGAGCAGAAACAGGGATAAAGACATTCTTGTTGAAGCTGATCCTGAACCTGAAAGGACTCTAAAGAGGAAACTAAGAGAAGCTAAAGCACAACACTCCAGAGAGGACCTTACAGAAATTTTTGAAAAAGAAGTAGACATGGCAGCCGAACCCAACAACAATGGTGGAGATGCAAGGAAGATGCTTAGTGACTTTACTGCACCAACTTTTGATTTCTATGGAAGAAGCATCTCAATTCCTGCAACTGGAGCAAACAACTTTGAGTTTAAGCCTCAATTAGTTTCTCTAATGCAGCAGAATTGTAAGTTTCATGGACTTCCATTGGAAGATCCTCATCAGTTCTAAGCTGAATTCTTGCAAATCTGTGACACTGTTAAGACCAATGGGGTTAATCCCGAGGTCTACAGACTTATGCTTTTCCCCTTTGCTGTAAGAGACAAAGCTAGGATATGGTTGGACTCACAACCTAAAGAAAGCCTGAACTCTTGGGAAAAGTTGGTCAATGCTTTCTTGGCCAAATTCTTTCCGCCTCAAAAGTTGAGCAAGCTTAGAGTGGAAGTCCAAACCTTCAGACAAAAGGAAGGTGAATCCCTCTATGAAGCTTGGGAAAGGTACAAGCAATTGATCCGAAGGTGTCCTTCTGACATGCTTTCAGAATGGAGCATCTTATGTATATTCTATGATGGTCTGTTTGAATTGTCCAAGATGTCATTGGACCACTCTGCTGGTGGATCTCTTCATCTGAAGAAAACCCTTGTAGAAGCCTAGGAACTCATTGAGATGGTTGCAAATAACCAGTTCAAGTACACTTCTGAAAGAAATCCTGTGAATAATGGGATGATTCAGAAGAAAGGAGTTCTTGAGATTGATACTCTGAATGGCATATTGGCTCAGAATAAAATATTGACTCAGCAAGTCAATATGATTTCTCAGAATTTGACTGAAATGCAAGCTTCATCCGGCAGTTCTAAAGAAGCTTCCTCTGAAGAAGAAGCTTATGACCCTGAGAATCCTGCAATGGAAGAGGTGAATTACATGGGAGAATTCTATGGAAATACCTATAATCCTTCATGGAGAAATCATCCAAATTTCTCATGGAAGGATCAACAGAAGCCTCAACAAGGCTTTAATAATAGTAATGGTGGGAGAAATAGGTTTGGCAATAGCAAGCCTTTTTCATCATCTTCTGAGCAACAGACAGAGAATTATAAGCAGAGCCTCTCTGACTTAGCAACTATAATCTCTGATCTATCTAAGACCACTCTCAGTTTTATGACTGAAACAAGGTCCTCCATCAGAAATTTGGAGGCACAAGTAGGTCAGCTGAGTAAAAGAGTTATTGAAACTCCTCCTAGTACTCTTCCAAGCAATACAGAAGAGAATCCAAAAAGAGAGTGCAAGGCCATAACCATAGCCAAAGTGGCCGAACCTGGAGAGAGTAAAAAGGCAGTGATTTCCAATGAGGGAGACCTTGCTGGACGTCCACTAACTGTAAAACCCGATTAATTAACGGCTAATTAACCCATAAATGAGAATTTATTCTAGAAAGCCAAAAATGTGATTTTTATGGCTAAAGATGATAGAGGAGATTGAGACGAGAATTTCGGTACCAATTTTATAGAAATCGGACCAAGATTGGACCGAACGGGCCAAACCGGGCCAACCAGACCCAAAATGGGCCCTTGGCCCAACTAAACTAAGCCAAAACCCTAGTTTTTAGCACTCTCTCTCCTCATTTGTTACACACACACGCTGAAATGGAGTAAGAGAGGGGAAGAACACTCTCAAATTTCTATCTCTCACTTGATCTTCAAACCACCATAACTTTTGAT
Organism: Arachis ipaensis; assembly: GCF_000816755.2. Lineage (NCBI taxonomy): Eukaryota > Viridiplantae > Streptophyta > Magnoliopsida > Fabales > Fabaceae > Arachis > Arachis ipaensis. The sequence goes on along the minus strand of NC_029785.2, from coordinate 110,246,652 downwards.
CTAGAGCTCCGATCGCCACACCGTTTGTGGCCATGCGTTCATCGTGGAGAGCTCTACAAAACTCATAAAATAAATCTTGAGGTAAGTCACGTTTTTCTCTTCAAATTTCCAGCCTTGATTTCGAGTTTCATGAGCAAAAATATTGAGATTTTGGGCTCTTTGATGTTATAGGACCCAACTCTCTTGAAGGAGAAGGTTAATCTTGTCTCCTTAGACCTTGGGTGTGGTAAAATTCTCAAATCTAGTGTAATTTGTTGTTCTATGATGTTTGGGTATTGAGATGTTGTGTATGGGTATGATGATTGTGGCTTAGGTTGTGTATATGTGAATATTGGAGCTTGATTGAGACCTTGGAAAGCTTGAAAAGGGATTTTTGGTGGTAAAAATCTGTTCTTAGAGGTGTTGAGACCTAGAGAACTTGTGGACAAGTGGTTTGGAAGTGCTCCGATTGAGCTTGGAAATCGGCTAAGGTATGGTCTCGGTTTCTCGTATCTAATATGTAATGTGGTAGGAAATACTTAGGCTAGAGGCCCTAAGATAGGCATTGAATTGATGATGTTGTTGAATGGTTGAGATATATGATGTGATCATATATGTGATTATGAATATTGATGCCTTGATTGTGTGATATATGAGAAACTGCATGTTGTGATATATGCTTGATGAATGATTGAGGTTGAATTGGTGGGTGGTACCATGTTGATGGTGAGTATGATGATGATTATGTATAATGATGTTTGATTTATAAATGGTATTATCGGAAATTGGGATGAGGAAGGATGTGTGATATGATATTGTGTTTGCCCTGTAGCCATTTGATTGAGAAGTGTTAAAATGGTTGGACGGTGGTTTTGGGAATTTTGGTAAAGTGTCAATGTGTGAGTTGAGGATGGCTTGATGTTGATTTTGGTACATTTTGATTGATTTCGAAAAAGGCGAAATTGGCATGTTTTGGTTGATTTTGAAAAGAGTTGAAAATGATTTGTTTTGAAAATGGCACCTTGTGGTTTTGTATGAAAACATGGTTTTTTGGGCATCTTTTGACAGGACATAACTTGGACTACGGATCCCCGTTTTGTACCAAACTTGTTTAGAAATGAAATTGGATCCGGGATGTCCACACCGCTGGAAGAACGAGCAGAAAACAATTTAAAATAAGAAAGTTATGTCCGTCGGAAGATTGGGGGTTGAATTTGTGAATTCTGCAGCTTTTAACTTAGAAAATTTTTAGCAGAATGACCCTCCGCGCGTAGGCGCACTTGGCACGTACGCGCCGTTCTTCAAGAAAGCACCATCCACGCATGTGCGTGGTATGCGCGGGCGCGTCGATCCGCTGCACCAAATGGCAAGCTATTTTCCCGAGAGTTGTGCCAGTTTTGTGCCTGGGGCACAAGAGCACCCACGCGTACGCGTGGCTGACGCTTGCGCGTCGTTTGGCTATTTGTCAATCCACGCGTCCGCACGTATGACGCTTACGCGTCGATGAGTTTTGTGGCTATCCACGCGTGCGCGTGGAGTGCGCGTACGCGTGGCCCTGTTTTCATCCCAAAGTTGATTTTTGAGTTTTAAAGGCCAAATTTCATACTTCTAAGCTTCCGATCTCTCCACTTATGTCTTAAATCATTATGATATGCCTTGCAATGAGGCAAGGAGCTAGTGAATGTGGTAACTTGCGAGTGAAGCAAGGAAAAATGAATGATCAATGAGGATCAAAGATGATTATGTAAGATGCGGAGGATGGTGGTGGAAGTACTTGTTATGCCATGGACCGAAGGTCCGTAATTGTTAATGAATTGGTTGGTTATGGATTTAACCATGAGCCGGATGGCTGGATCATTGCTGTGTTACGGCGGAGCCATGATTATGGCTAAGTATAAATGCATATATACTGTTGAATGAATTGTGAATGTTTGCACTTCTACTATTGGAGATGAGGGTTTCCCTGGGAGGAAGCAGTGGCTAGCCACCACGTGCTCCAGGTTGAGACTCGAAGCTCTTTTGACCCTATGTCGTCAGGGTGACCGGGCATTGTGAAAGTCCCGGATGAGCTCACCCCCATAAATATTCACCTGTGAGGGTGATGGATATGGATCATGATTATGATCACGATTTGTTGAGTATAACTCGAGTTGGGGAGACACGACAGAGGGACAGTCCAATGGTTAGCTACCAGGGCTTGTCAGGTTGTCTCTATAACTGACTGATGATATCATCAGCCACTAGGGACAGGCATTCATCATATGCATACTATATGAATTGTTTGAGATTGCCTATTTGACTGCATATTACTTGCTAATTGTCTAAATGCCTTATCTGTTCCTATTTGTATATCTCTTGTTTGATTTAGCTGTGTTTGCTACTTTATACTCCTACTGGTGGTTGGGAGGTCTGAAGGAATTGGAAAGGGAAGTATTAGTTAGACTGAAGGATCTTTAGTCAGTTGCCACTTATGGTTTATCTTGTTTATAAGCTTTGATATTATCTGGAGGAAGTCCTAGGATTGCCTTTGGCTTTCCTCTATTATTACATGTTATATATGGGGAACTGTTACCATGCTGGGGACCTCTGGTTCTCACCCATGTGGATTTTGTGATTTTCAGATGCAGGACGCGAGGCTTCTCGTTGAGGCATGCTGGAGACTTCTGGATTAGTGAAGATCCTTGTTCTCGGGACTCTGTTTTAATTTTATGATTTCTCTTAGATACTTTTATCTCCATTGAATAATACAAACTGTGATGACTCCTCTTAGAGGGGATTTTGGAGACTAGGTTCTTTGTTTTTGCGTCCCTTTGGGTTTCCTTATTTTATTATATGTATATATTGCTATGCTCGGACCGGTTATCTTCGCATCCGGATTTGAGTTTTGATATTCCCATTTTTGACACTCTTTTGTATATATATAATCTCGCGTTAGCTTATCCCTGTTCGTTACGTTATCAATCGGAGTGTTGCGCTTTCGAGTTACGGTTTTTGTTTACCCCTTTTTCTACAAAGGCTCCTAGTTATAATCAATCATTCATACTACTATACGTACTAAATTTTAATTCTTGAGGTCGTAATACCTTGCCATCTCGGAATTATGACTTAAGCATAAGACTTTGTATGGTAGGGTGTTACATTATGGTATCAGAACAGTTCGTTCCTGTAGAGCCTGAGGGACGGACTGACTATGCTTCTGTGCATTCTCTGTATGTGTGTTATGTGCTGTTAGTATATCTACTTGATATAGTTGGCATAAATGTTCATGAGCATGCATTTGGGACTTTGAAGCACTAAACTTCTGATATTGAGACTGATCAACTTAATATTGATTTTTTGGTGTGTATAGGAACCAGATGGCGCCTCGTGGATGTGGTAGAGGCCATGGGAGAGGTCATATGAACGCTCGTGCTCCAGAGATTAACCCTAATGACCCGGTGAACTTTATGACTGCGTTGGAGAACATGGCTGCTGCTATGCAAGCCACTGCTGAGGCTCTTGGTCAACAGATGAACAACCATGGTAATGACGGAGGTGGAGTTCAGGGCCTGATGACACTGTCAAACTTTTTGAAGGTTAATCCACCTAAGTTCAAGGGAACCACTAGCCCGACTGAGGCCGATACATGGTTTCAGGCCATGGAATGAGCACTGCAAGCGCAGGTAGTACCTAAAGGGCAGCGTGTGGAGTTTGCTACCTATTTGCTCACTGGGGAAGCGTCGCATTGGTGGCAAGGAATCCGATGCCTCCTGCAGCAGGGTGATGATTATATCACTTGGGATGTCTTCCAAGAGGAGTTCTATAAGAAGTACTTTCCGACTTCTGCTAGGACGGCCAAGGAGCTTGAATTATTGCAGTTGAAGCAGGGTACTATGTTCGTATCTGATTATACTGACAAGTTTGAGGAGCTATTCAGATTCTCTCGTATGTGTCAAGGGACTCTGGTGGAATATGAGGAATGGAAATGCGTTAAGTATGAAGGAGGACTCCGGAGTGATATTTTCAGCTCAGGGGACCAATGGAGATCAGAACTTTCTCCGAGTTGGTAAACAAGTGTAGAGTTGCTGAAGAGTGCGTGAAGAAGGCGGCTGCTGAGAAAGGGATTCACAAAGGATCATTCTCATAGAACCGAGGGAAGAGCTTTGCACCTAGAGGTCCACCTTTCAAGAGGAGAGGTTCTTTTAGGAGGCCCAACAACAACAACTCCCAAGGAAAAAGGTTTGGGAAGCAGCCTCAGAATGATCAAGCTTGTACTAGGTGTGGAAGTCACCATCCGGGAGTACCATGCAAGGCCGGATGGGGTTTGTGCTACAATTGTGGAAAGGCGGGGCATAAAGCCGCAAATTGTCCGGAGAAGCAGAAACAAGGTGCTGGGAAAGCACAACAGACTGGTCGGGTGTTCACCACTTCAGCTATAGGTGCTGAGGAATCTGAGGCACTTATCCGAGGTAACTGTGAAATAGCTGGTCAAACTTTAAATGCTTTATTTGATTCAGGAGCACCGCATTCATTCATTGCATTTGAGAAAGCCCATGAGTTAGGATGAAAGATCGTAACCTTAGGTTATGACCTAAAAGTGTATAATGCTACCCATGAGGCCATGGTAACTAGGCTAGGATGCCCGAAAGTTTCGTTTAGGTTTAAGCAGCGTGATTTTGTCCATAATTTAATCTGCTTACCGATGATCGGTCTTGACCTTATCTTGGGATTGGACTGATTATCTGAGAACCATGTCCTGCTTAATTGTTCTACAAAGTCGGTGTACTTTATGATGGAAGATACAGGAGAACTGGTCGTGGTGAATAATTATTACTTGAATTCGATGATGGTGAACTGTTCCGGAATCGAATGTCAGGGTATCCTGTTGTTAACCGCGGGTGTTTCGGGTGATGATCAAAGGTTGGAAAAGATTCCGGTGGCGTGTGAGTTTCCGGAAGTGTTTCCCGATGACATTGATGAATTTCCACCTAACCGAGAGATCGACTTTGCTATTGAATTGGTGCTTGGGGCGGGACCAATCTCAAGTGCTCCTTATAGAATGTCACCGTTAGAGATGGCCGAGCTAAAGTCTCAGTTAGAGGATTTGTTGGGTAAGAACTTTATCCGACCAAGTGTTTCCCCGTGGGGTGCTCCAGTGTTACTGGTAAAGAAGAAAGATGGGAGTATGCGGCTCTGTGTGGATTACAGGCAGCTGAACAAGGTCACGATAAAGAATAAGTACCCATTGCCGAGAATTGATGATCTCATGGATCAGTTACAAGGAGCTGGGGTTTTCTCCAAGATCGATTTGCGATCCGGTTACCACCAGATAAGGGTGAGAGGTGAGGATATCCCTGAGACCGCTTTCAGGACTCGTTATGGTCATTATGAGTACACTGTAATGTCTTTTGGGTTGACGAACGCTCTTGCAGTATTCATGGATTATATGAATAGAGTGTTCTGTCCGTTTCTGGATAAATTCGTTGTTGTCTTCATTGACGACATAATAATTTATTCCAAGACTGAAGAAAAGCATGCGGAACACTTGAGGATCATGTTGCAGATCCTAAAGGAGAAGAAACTCTATGCGAAACTGTCTAAGTGTGAGTTTTGGAAGAGTGAGGTGAAGTTTTTGGGTCACGTGGTGAGTAAGAAGGGGATAGCTATAGATCCAGCTAAGGTGGAGGCTGTGATAGATTGGAAGCAACCAACCACAGTAACTGAGATAAGGAGTTTTCTGAGCTTAGCTGGCTATTACCGAAGGTTCATCAAAGGCTTTTCACAATTAGCCTTGCCATTGACAAAGTTAACCTGCAAAGACACTCCGTTTGTTTGGACTCCTGAGTGCGAGGAGAGCTTTCAGGCATTGAAGAAAAAGCTGACCACTGCACCTGTGTTGGTGTTACCCGAGCCGAACGAACCATTTGAGGTGTACTGTGATGCCTCACTAAAGGGTCTAGGGTGCGTGCTGATGCAGCATCATAATGTGGTGGCGTATGCCTCACGACAGTTGAGACCTCATGAAGTTAGTTACCCTACGCACGATTTGGAACTCGCTGCGGTCGTGTTTGCCTTGAAGGTGTGGAGGCATTATCTTTATGGGGTTAAGTTCCAAGTCTTCTCCGATCACAAGAGCTTGAAATATCTCTTTGATCAGAAAGAGCTTAATATGAGGCAGAGAAGGTGGATGGAATTATTGAAGGACTACGATTTTGAGTTGAATTACCATCCGGGAAAGGCGAATGTAGTGGCGGATGCGTTAAGTCGGAAGTCGTTATATGCGGCTTGGATGATGCTTCAAGAGGAGAAGTTGCTCAAGGGATTCGAGAGTCTAAAAATTGGTGCTTAAGAAGTATCTGGAACTTTGTGTTTGAGCCGATTAGAAATCTCAAGTGACTTTAAGTCCAAACTCCTAAAGGCCCATGAGAATGATGAAGCGTTATGGAAGGTGTTACCGGCTATTGAGCAAGGGAAACAGTGGAGAGTGTCGGAAGAAAAAGATGGGTTATGGAGATTCAAGGGTAAGATCATTGTGCCGGATATTGGCACTTTGAGGCAAGATATCTTAAAGGAGGCACACAAAAGCGGATTCTCCATTCACCCGGGAAGTACTAAGATGTACCATGATTTAAAGGCGATGTTCTAGTGGCCGGGTATAAAGAATGATGTGGCGGAATATGTTTCAAAGTGCTTAACCTGTCAAAAGGTAAAGATTGAACATCAAAGACCTTCTGGAATGTTACAACCTTTAGAGGTTCCTCAATGGAAGTGGGAAAGTATTGCAAAGGACTTTGTGTCAGGATTGCCAAGGACTAGGACTGGTTTTGATGCTATCTGGGTGATTGTGGACCGACTGACGAAATCAGCCCACTTTTTACCCATTCGGATGACTTACACCCTTGAGGAACTAGCACGGTTGTACATAAAGGAGATTGTGAGACTTCATGGCGTACCGGCTACTATAATCTCTGATAGAGATCCTCGCTTCACTTCGAGGTTTTGGGGTGCATTTCAAAAAGCTTTCGGAACCCGACTAAGCTTGAGTACGGCTTACCATCCTCAAACAGATGGTCAATCCGAGAGGACGATCCAAACACTAGAGGATATGTTTAGAACTTGTGTTCTGGATCAGCCGGCGAGTTGGGATCGATATATGCCGTTAGTGGAGTTTGCATACAATAATAGTTACCATGCGAGTATCGGAATGGCTCCGTATGAGGCTTTGTATGGGAGAAAATGTCAATCTCCGCTATGTTGGTATGAAGCTGGAGAGAAAGGCTTGTTGGGGCCAGAGATGATAGCTGAGACCACTGAACAAGTCAAGAAAATCCGAGATAGGATGCTTACGGTGCAGAGTTGCCAGAAGAGTTACGCCGATCAGAGGCGGAAGCCCTTAGAATTTGAGGAAGGAGATCATGTTTTCCTTAAGGTTACTCCAACCACGGGAGTAGGTAGGGCGATTAAAGCAAAGAAGTTGAACCTCATCTTTTGAACCTGCACGACGTGTTTCACATGTCACAGCTTCGGAAGTATACTCCTGATGCTAGCCATGTGTTAGAACCTAAATCGGTTCAGTTAAGGGAAGATTTGACGCTTCCAGTGGCTCCAGTCAGAATTGATGATACTAGTATCAAACGGTTACGTGGAAAAGAGGTTTCATTAGTCAAAGTGGCATGGAGTCGAGGCGGTGTTGAGAAACACACTTGGGAACTTGAGTCGGAGATGCGATCGGATTATCCGCACTTATTCTCAGGTAATTGAATTTGAATTTTGTGGGCAAAATTCCCAATTATGTGGGTAGAATGTAAAATCCAGTTAATTAATGGCTAATTAACTCATAAATGAGAATTTATTCTAGAAAGCCAAAAATGTGATTTTTATAGCTAAAGATGATAGAGGAGATTGAGACGAGAATTTCGGTACCAATTTTATAGAAATCGGACCAAGATTGGACCGAACGGGCCAAACCGGGCCAACCGAACCCAAAGTGGGCCCTTGGCCCAACTAAACTAAGCCAAAACCCTAGTTTTAAGCACTCTCTCTCCTCATTTGTTACACACACACGCTGAAATGGAGTAAGAGAGGGGAAGAACACTCTCTCAAACTTCTATCTCTCACTTGATCTTCAAACCACCATAACTTTTGATCTAGAGCTCCGATCGTCACACTGTTTGCGGCCACGCGTTCATCACGGAGAGCTCTACAAAACCCATACAATCAATCTTGAGGTAAGCCACGTTTTGCTCTTCGAATTTCCAGCCTTGATTTCGAGTTTCATGAGCAAAAATGTTGACATTTTGGGCTCTTTGATGTTATAGGACCCAACTCTCTTGAAGGAGAAGGTTAATCTTGTCTCCTTAGACCTTGCGTGTGGTAAGATTCTCAACCCTAGTGTAATTTGTTGTTCTATGATGTTTGGGTATTGAGATGTTGTGTATGGGTATGATGATTGTGGCTTAGGTTGTGTATATGTGAATATTGGGGCTTGATTGAGACCTTGGAAAGCTTGAAAAGGGATTTTTTTGGTGGTAAAAATTTGTTCTTGGAGGTGTTGAGACCTAGAGGACTTGTGGACAAGTGGTTTGGAAGTGCTCCGGTTGAGCTTGGGAAATCGGTTAAGGTATGGTCTCAGTTTCTCGTATCTAATATGTAATGTGGTAGGAAATACTTAGGCTAGAGGCCCTAAGATAGGCATTGAATTGATGATGATGTTGAATGGTTGAGATATATGATGTGATCATATATGTGATTATGAATATTGATGCCTTGATTGTGTGATATATGAGAAACTGCATGTTGTGATATTTGCTTGATGAATTATTGAGGTTGAATTGGTGGGTGGTACCATGTTGATGGTGAGTATGATGATGATTATGTATAATGATGTTTGATTTAGTAATGGTATTATCGGAAATTGGGATGAGGAAGGATGTGTGATATGATATTGTGTTTGCCCTGTAGCCATTTGATTGAGAAGTGTTAAAATGGTTGGACGGTGGTTTTGGAAATTTTGGTAAAGTGTCAATGTGTGAGTTGAGGATGGCTTGATGTTGATTTTGGTACATTTTGATTGATTTCGAAAAAGGCGAAATTGGCATGTTTTGGTTAATTTTGAAAAGAGTTGAAAATGGTTTGTTTTGAAAATGGCACCTTGTGGTTTTGTATGAAAATATGGTTTTCGGGCATGTTTTGATGGGACATAACTTGGACTACGAATCTCCGTTTTGTACCAAACTTATTTAGAAATGAAATTGGATCCGGGATGTCCACGCCACTGGAAGAATGGGCAGAAAACGATTTAAAATGAGAAAGTTATGTCCGTCGGAAGATTGGGGGTTGAATTTGTGAATTCTGTAGCTTTTAACTTAGAAAATTTTTAGCAGAATAACCCTCCGCGCGTAGGCGCACTTGGCGCGTACGTGCCGTTCTTCAAGAAAGCACCATCCACGCGTGCGGGTGGTGTGCGCGGGCGTGTCGATGCGCTGCACCAAATGCCCAGCTATTTTCCCGAGAGTTGTGCCAGTTTTGTGCATGGGGCGCAAGAGCACCCACGCGTACGCGTGGCTGACGCTTGCGCGTTGTTTGGCTATTTTTCAATCCGCGCATATAACGCTTGCGCGTCGATGAGTTTTGTGGCCATCCATGCGTGCGCGTGAAGTGCGCGTAAGCGTGGCCCTGTTTTCATCCCAAAGTTGATTTTTGAGTTTTAAAGGCCAAATTTCATACTTCTAAGCCTCCGATCTCACCACTTATGTCTTAAATCATTATGATATGCCTTGCAATGAGACAAGGAGCTAGTGAATATGGTAACTTGCAAGTGAAGCAAGGAAAAATGAATGATCAATGAGGATCAAAGATGATTATGTAAGTTGCGGAGGATGGTGGTGGAAGTGCTTGTTATGCCATAGACCGAAGGGCCGTAATTGTTAATGAATTGGTTGGTTATGGATTTAACCATGAGCCGGATGGCTGGATCATTGCTGTGTTACGGCAGAGCCATGATTATGGCTAAGTATAAATGCATATATGCTGTTGAATGAATTGTGAATGTTTGCACTTCTACTATCGGAGATGAGAGTTTCCCTGGGAGGAAGCAGTGGCTAGCCACCACGTGCTCCAGGTTGAGACATGAAGCTCTTTTGACCCTATGTCGTCAGGGTGGCCGGGCATTGTGAAAGCCCCGGATGAGCTCACCCCCACAAATATTCACCAGTGAGGGTGATGGATATGGATCATGATTATGATCACGATTTGTTGAGTATAACTCGAGTTGGGGAGACACGACAGAGGGACAGTCCAATGGTTAGCTACCAGGGCTTGTCAGGTTGTCTCTATAACTGACAGATGATATCATCAGCCACTAGGGACAGGCATTCATCATATGCATACTATATGAATTGTTTGAGATTGCCTATTTGACTGCATATTACTTGCTAATTGTCTAAATGCCTTATCTGTTCCTATTTGTATATCTCTTGTTTGATTTAGCTGTGTTTGCTACTTTATACTCCTACTGGTGGTTGGGAGGTCTGAAGGAATTGGAAAGGGAAGTATTAGTTAGACTGAAGGATCTTTAGTCAGTTGCCACTTATGGTTTAGCTTGTTTATAAGCTTTGATATTATCTGGAGGAAGTCCTAGGATTGCCTTCGGCTTTCCTCTATTATTACATGTTATATATGGGGAACTGTTACCATGCTGGGGACCTCTGGTTCTCACCCATGTGGATTTTATGGTTTTCAGATGCAGGACGCGAGGCTTCTCGTTGAGGCATGCTGGAGACTTCTGGATTAGCGAAGATCCTTGTTCTCGGGACTCTATTTTGATTTTATGATTTCTCTTAGATACTTTTATCTCCATTGAATAATACAAACTGTGATGACTCCTCTTAGAGGGGATTTTGGAAACTAGGTTCTCTGTTTTGCGTCCCTTTGGGTTTCCTTTGGGGTTTTCTTATTTTATTATATGTATATATTGCTATGCTCGGACCGGTTATCTTCGCATCCGGATTTGAGTTTTGATATTCCCATTTTGACACTCTTTTGTATATATATAATCTCGCGTTAGCTTATCCCTGTTCGTTACGTTATCGATTGGAGTGTTGCGCTTTCGAGTTACGGTTTTTGTTTACCCCTTTTTCTACAAAGGCTCCTAGTTATAATCAATCATTCATACTACTATACGTACTAAATTTTAATTCTAGAGGTTATAATACCTTGCCATCTCGGAATTATGACTTAAGCATAAGACTCTGTATGGTAGGTTGTTACACTAACCATTAAGGAGTCCCTATTGAGGAATCAAAGGAATCTGAGGCTCATACAGAGACCATAGAGATTCCACTGAACTTACTGTTGCCATTCATGAGCTCTGATGAGTATTCTTCCTCTGAAGAGGATGAAGATATTGTTGAAGAGCAAGTTACTCAGTATCTAGGAGCAATCATGAAGCTAAATGCCAAGTTATCTGGTAATGAGACTTGGGAGGATGAACCTCCATTGTTCATCAATGAACTGAATGCCTTGGTTCAACTGAATTTTCCTCAGAAGAAATTGGATCCCGAAAGGTTCTTAATACCCTATACCATAGGCACCATGACCTTTAAGAAGGCTCTGTGTGACCTGGAGTCAAGTATAAACCTCATGCCACTCTCTGTAGTGGAGAAACTAGGGATCTTTGAGGTACAAGCTGCAAGAATCTCATTAGAGATGACAGATAAATCAATGAAACAGGCTTATGAACTTGTAGAGGATGTCTTAGTGAAGGTTGAAGGCCTGTATATCCCTGTTGACTTCATAATCCTTGACACTGGGAAGGATGAGGATGAATCCATCATCCTTGGAAGACCCTTCCTGGCCACAGCAAGGGCTGTGATTGATGTGGACAAAGGAGAGTTAGTCCTTCAATTGAATGAGGACTACCTTGTGTTTAAGGCTCAAGGATCTTCTTCTGTAAACATGGAGAAGAAGCATGAAAAGCTTCATCCAATTCTCTCAATACAGAGTCAAACAGAGCCCCTACACTCAACTTCTAAGTTTGGTGTTGGGAGGCCACCATTAAGCTCTGAGTCTCTGTGAAGCTCTCTAAGAGCTCACTGTCAAGCTATTGACATTAAAGAAGCGCTTATTGGGAGGCAACCCAATGTTATTTAATTATATTTATTTTTATAGACATTTGTTTTCCATTGTCATGCTATGTTTTCTTTAGGTAGATGATCATGTGAAGTCACAAAAACAGCTGCAGAATTAAAGCGGAATAAAAAACAGCATAAAAAATAGCACACCATGGAGGACAGGCTTACTGGCGTTTAAACGCCAGTAAGGAAAGCAGAATGGGCGTTTAACGCCCAGTCTGGCAGCATTTTGGGCGTTAAACGTCAGAATTGGCAGACAGACTGGCGTTTAACGCCAGAAAAGGGTGTTTGGTTGGCGTTAAACGCTAGAAAGGGGCATCAGCCTGGCGTTTAATGCCAGAAAAGGTAGCAGAGATGGCGTTAAATGCCAGAAATGGCACACAGAGGGCGTTTAAACGCCAGAAAGGTGCAGGGACCAGAATTCCTTGACACCTCAGGATCTGTGGACCCCACAAGATCCTCACCTACCCCAACTCACTTTTTCTCCTCTTCACACCTTTCCATAACACTTTTCCCCAAATACCCTTGACCAATCACATCAATACCTCTTTCCCAAACACCATTCACCTATCAAGTCCTACCCTCTTTCCCATAATCTTTTCACCACTCACATCCATCCACTATTCCCCAAAAACCCATCATAAAATCCCACCTACCTCACCATTCAAATTCAAAACATTTCCCTCCCAAACCCAACCCCCTCTTACACGACTTCCCTCTCTCTCTTACCCTATAAATACCCCTCCTTACCACCTTCAATTTCACACATCATAACACTTAAACCCCCCTTGGCCGAAACCAAAACACCCTTCTATCTCCTCCATTTCTTCTTTTTCTACTCCTTTCTTTCTTCTTTTCCTCAAGGATGAGCAAACATTTTAAGTTTGGTGTGGAAAAAAGCTCTGCTTTTTGTTTTTCCATAACCATTAATGGCACCTAAGGCCAGAGAAGGGAAGGCAATTGCTTCCACCTCCGAGTCATGGGAAATGGAGAGATTCATCTCAAAAGTCATCCGACGTGAGGTTCGGAGAAGAGGATGGGAAGCTCTCACCAACCCCATCCAACAAGTCAGAATCTTAATGGTTCAAAAATTCTATACTAATGCATGGATCACTATGAACCATGATCAAAGTATGAACCCGAACCCAAAGAATTGGCTCACAATGGTTCGGGAGAAATACTTGGATTTCAGTCTGGACACTGTGAGGTTGGCACTTAACTTGCCAATGATGCAAGGAGATCCTCATCCTTTCACTAGAAGGGTCAACTTTGATCAAAGATTGGACCAAGTCCTCATGGACATCTGTGTGGAAGGAGCTCAATGGAAGAGAGACTCAAAAGGCAAGCCGGTTCAATTGAGAAGGCCTGACCTCAAACCCGTGGCTAGGGGATGGTTGGAGTTCATCCAACGCTCTATCATTCCTACAAGCAACCGGTCTGAAGTTATAGTAGACAGGGCTATCATGATCCATAATATCATGAATGGAGAGGAAGTAGAAGTTCATGAGATCATACCTCTAGAACTATACAAGGTGGCAGACAAGCCTTCCACTTTGGCAAGGTTAGCCTTCCCTTATCTCATCTGTAACCCATGCAATTTAGCTGGAATTGTCATAGAGGAAGACATCCTCATTGAAGAAGACAAACCCATCACTAAAAAGAGGATGGAGCAAACAAGAGAGCCCACTCATGGACCTCAACAAGAGCATGAGGAAGTTCCTCATCAAGATATCCCTGAGATACCTCAAGGGATGCATTTCCCTCCATAAAGCTATTGGGAGCAACTCAACACCTCTTTAGAAGATTTGAGTTCCAAGATGGAGCAACTAAGGATGGAGCACCAAAAGCACTCCATTGTCTTCCATGAAATCAGAGAGGACCAAAAGGCTATGAGAGAGGAGCAACAAAGGCAAGGAAGAGACATAGAGGAGCTCAAGCACTCCATAGGATCTTCAAAAGGAAGAACTAGCCGCCATCACTAAGGTGGACCCGTTCTTTAATTTTCTTGTTCTTATTTTTCTATTTTTCTTTTCTATGCTTTATGTTTTGTCTATGTTTTTGTCTTTATTACATGATCATTAGTGCTTAGTATCTATGTCTTAAAGCTATGAATGTTCTATGAATCCTTCACCTTTCTTAAATGAAAAATGTTTTCTGAAAAAGAAAAAGAAGTACATGAGTTTTGAATTCTATCTTGAAATTAGTTTAATTATTTTGATGTGGTGGCAATACTTTTTGTTTTCTGAATGAATGCTTGGACAGTGTATAATTTTGATAGTGAAGTTTGTGAATGTTAAAATTGTTAGCTCTTGAAAGAATAATGAAAAAAGAGAAATGTTATTGATAATCTGAAAAATCATAAAATTAATTCTTGAAGCAAGAAAAAGAAAAAGAAAATGCTTAGGGTCACGGCCAAGACTCATAAAGTAGCTGTGTTCAAGAATCAACATACTGAACTAAGAAAATCAATAACACTATCTGAATTCTGAGTTCTTATGGATGCCAATCATTCTGAACTTCAAAGGATAAAGTGAGAAGCCAAAACTGTTCAGAAGCAAAAACCTACTAGTCCCGCTCATCTGATTAAAACTAATCTTCATGGCTAGTTTTGAAATTTATTGTATTTTCTCTTCTTTTTATCCTATTTTGTTTTTAGTTGCTTGGGGACAAGCAACAATTTAATTTTGGTGTTGTGATGAGCGGATAATTTATACCCTTTTTGGCATTGTTTTTACATAGTTTTTAGTATGTTTTAGTTACTTTTTATTATATTTTTATTATTTTTTTGCAAAAATCACATTTCTAGACTTTACTATGAGTTTGTGTGTTTTTCTGTAATTTCAGGTATTTTCTGGCTGAAATTGAGGGATCTGAGTAAAAGTTTGATTCAGAGGCTGAGAAAGGACTGCAGATGTTGTTGGATTCTGACCATCCTGCACTCGAAGTAGATTTTCTGGAGCTACAAATGCCCAATTGACGGGATCTCAATTTCTTTGGAAAGTAGACATCTTGGGATTTCCAGAAATATATAATAGTCCATACTTTGTCCGAGATTTGATGGCCCAAACTGGCGTCTAAACGCCAACCAGAGACCCTTTTCTGGCGTAAAACGCCAGAAATGGCACCAAAACTAGAGTTAAACGCCCAAACTGGCATCCAAGCTGGCTTTAACTCTAGAAATGACCTATGCACGTGTAAAGCTCAATGCTCAGCCCAATGCTCAGCCCAAGCACACACCAAGTGGGCCCCGGAAGTGGATTTCTACACTATCTGCACTTAGTTACTTATTTTCTGTAACCCCTAGTAACTAGTTTAGTATAAATAGCACTTTTTACTATTGTATTTGGATATCTAGGATCTTTTGACTTGGGAGGCTGGCCATTCAGCCATGCCTAAACCTTTTTCTCTTATGTATTTTCTACAGTGGAGTTTCTATACCTCATAGGTTATGATGCGGAGCTCTGCTGTTCTTCATGAATTAATGCAAGTACTATTGTTTCTCTTTCAATTCACGCTTACTTCTTCTCCAAGATATACCTCTCGTACTTAATTCAGTTAAGTCAGAATGAAGGGGTGACCCGTGACAATCACCCACTATCTTCGTTACTCGCTTAGCCAAGATCTGTGTGCCTGACAACCACAAGCGGTCTACATGATGTTCAATGTAGTCATTGGATGACAGCCGGAGTATATTCTCTTGGGTCTATGATCCACGAACCGAGTCCGTGAGATTAGAACCTTAGTGGTAGAGGCTAGAACAATTGGCAGCATTCTTGAGATCTGGAAAGTCTAAACCTTGTCTGTGGTATTCTGAGTAGGATCTGGGAAGGGATGACTGTGACAAGCTTCAAACTCACGAATGTTGGGTGCAGTGACAGTGTGCAAAAGGATAGAGAGATCCTATTCCGACGCTAGTGAGAACCGACAGATGATTAGCCGTGCGGTAGCTGTACCTGGTATTTTTCATCCGAGACGAGAAATCTGACAGTTGATTAGCTGTGCAGAAACTGTACCTGGTATTTTTCATCCGAGGGGATCATACAGCTTTCCATGGAAGGGAGCACGCATGATTGGAAGAAGACAATAGGAAAGCAGAGGTTCAGAAGCAATAAAGCATCTCTAAACGCTTATCTGAAATTCCCACCAATGAAATTACATAAGTATCTTATTTTATTTTATGTTTTATTTATCTTTTAATTATCAAAACCTCATAACCAGTTGAATCCGCCTGAATAAGATTTACAAGATGACCATAGCTTGCTTCAAGCCGACAATCTCCGTGGGATCAACCCTTACTCACGTAAGGTATTACTTGGACGACCCAGTGCACTTGCTGGTTAGTTGTGCAAAGTTGTAAAAAGTGTGATTACAATTCCATGCACCATCACTCTAGATCATGCGGTTGCACCGCCGCCTCTCAATTGGTGTTGAGGACCCTCTCACCACAACAACAAGACTGCTTGTCATCTCGCCAGCGACAACGACCACAACCCCACAAAAGGAGTCCAATGTGACGTCACTGCCTCGCACAACCCTACTGCCTTCCTCGACCCGGTGATTACCGTTCTCTTGACAAGGCAACTGCCCGCGTCTCCTTCTCATCGAAGATGACGTCAACAACCACGCCCACCTGCATTAACAACATCGTCTCTTCTCAGTAGTCCATCACTACGCCATGCCCAACCACACCGTCCATCAGCCCTATGCCGGCCCTTTTCCCCGTGAGTCGATTGTCGTGAAAGATCGACAAAGAACTCCCTCGCTACCAAGTGCAACGAATACATTCAAAGGTAACTATGGGATTTTTCTTTTTTTTTAAATTCAGATGGTTTTTTTTTATTAAACTTAGGGTGTTTCTTTTGTTAAACATGAGATGTTTCTTTTGTTTGACTTTGGAATTTTTTTGTAAAATTTGGAATGTTTCAATTGTTAAACTTTGGAAGTTTTCTTTTCTTAAATTTGGAATGTTTCTTTTGTTCAATGTAGGTTGGCCCGGCGCAACGCACAGAGGTGTAGCAGCGGAGGGCATAATGGCAGCGCGACAGACGGTTAAAAATGAGGTACTGGCGATGCAATGAAAAGGTGTTTCTTGTTGATAAAGCGGTTACTCGATAATAGTGTGAAGGATTACGTTTCACTAATCCTAATTTGGTGGCGCTAATCCTAATTATTTAAAATTCTATTTTTTAAAAAATTTAAAATATTATTTTTTTAAAAAGCTAGCTCAAGTCGGTGATGCGAAATTTTGCAACACCACAACTCGGCAAGTGCACCGAATCGTAACAAGCAATATTACAGTGAGTGAGTTATTGTTCTCACGAGGATTTAAGGACTAAGCAGCAATGATTAATTGACTATTCTAATTAGACAAATCAAGAAATAGAGGAATGAGTGAGGAATTATAACAAATGTGTAAACAGAGGCAATAAAATAGCAAACAATGAGTGAATGAAAACAGTGATAGTGAGGATGTTAAGGTTTCAGAGATATTCACTCTTTAGAAAAATAATTTTTGTGTTCATTTATTTGAGTTATGCAAAGATTCATCGCGACAAATCATAAATAATCAAATTCCAATTCCTTGGCAATTCAATTTCTCTTTAACCTAATCAATCACTAATTTCTTAGTCAATTATTTAAGAAAAAAGGTTAAGTACAAAACCGATTTAGTTTCAAATAAGATTCAAGAATAGTCCTTAGGTTGAATTTTATGTCAATTATCCAAACTAGTCCTAAACAATTGAAACTTACAAGACGTAATGATTTCCAAAAGTCTTCTAATCCGAATTTTATGTTACTTATTCAAACTAGAGCAACTGAAAATTACAAAGTGTCAAACACTCTGAAACACTATTCCTAGTTAAATCAAAAAGTCGTGAAAAAGAGTTTTCAAGCTAATTTAGATATTACTTTTTCCAAAACAATATTTAGAATCCGAAACAGAGTTAGAATATTTTCCAACAATTCTAAATCTTTAGGGATGAAGAACGAAAACTCAATTATGAAATAAATCAAAGCATAAACCTCAAATAAAGTAAAATACTTAGATTAATAATCTATAAAAAAATGAACAGAGTTCCTAACCTTAACAGAGGAGATTAGTTGTCATGGTGGAATGAAAATAAAACTGTAAAGTGTGGTGGAAACTGGGGTGTCCATAGACAAAGTCTTAGGACTTCTTTAAAACCTAAACAATAACCTAGAATTTAATTCAAACTAAATCAAAGAGAAATCAAATCTAATTCAAATCAAATCTTTTCTTAATGACTCTTAACTTATTAGTGATCTTCCTTGTAATTTGAAATTCAAAACCTGATGTCTTGCTTAGTGGAAATCATGGGCTTCAACTTAATCTTGGGCCAATCAAAGAGAGCACTTGAAGTTGGAAATATTAGTGAAAGAATCAGATGTCCTTGGAGGTGGTCCAAGCCATGCGTTAGCCACAAGGTGGCATGTATAACATCCTATTACCCTAAGCCTTACCTGTAAGACCCGGTTAATTAACGACTAATTAACCCATAAATGAGAATTTATTCTAGAAAGCCAAAAATGTTATTTTTATGGCTTAATATGATAGAGGAGATTGAGACGAGAATTTCGGTACCAATTTTATAGAAAACGGACCAAGATTGGACCGAACGGGCCAAACCGGTCCAACCGGACCCAAGATGGGCCCTTGGCCCAACTAAACTAAACCAAAACCCTAGTTTTCAGCACTCTCTCTCCTCATAACACACAAACACACACTGAAATAGTGGAGAGGAAGGGAAGAATACTCTCTCAAGTTCTATCTCTCACTTGATCTTCAAACCACCATAACTTTTGATCTAGAGCTCCGATTACCGCACCGTTTGCGGCCACGCATTCACCGCGGAGAGCTCTACAAAACTCATACAATTAATCTTAAGGTAAGCCACATTTTGCTCTTCGAAATTCCAGCCCTTGTTTTCGAGTTTCATGAATGAAATGTTGAGATTTTGGGCTCTTTGATGTTATAGGACCCAACTCTCTTGAAGGAGAAGGTTAATCTTGTCTCCTTGGACCTTGGGTGTGGTAAGATTCTCAACCCTAGTGTAATTTGTTGTTCTATGGTGTTGGGTATTGATATGTTGTGTATGGGTATGATGATTGTGGCTTAGGTTGTGTATATGTGAATATTGGAGCTTGATTGGTGATTTTGGAAAGCTTGGAAGAGGGTTTTGTGTGATAAAATATGTTCTTGGAGGTATTGAGACCTTGAGGGCTTGTGGACAAGTGGTTTAGAAGTGCTCCGGTTGAGCGTGGGAAATTGGCTAAGGTATGGTTTCGGTTTCTCGTATCTAATATGTAATGTGGTAGGAAATACTTAGGCTAGAGGCCATAAGATAGGCATTGAATTGATGATGTTGTTGATTGGTTGAGATATATGATGTGATTATATATGTGATTATGAATATTGATGCCTTGGTTGTGTGATGTATGAGAAAATGCATGTTGTGATATATGCTTGATGAATGATTAAGGTTGAATTGGTGGGTGGTACCATGTTGATGGTGAGTATGATGATGATTATGTATAATGATGGTTGATTTGAAATGGTATTATTGGAAATTGGGATGAGGAAGGATGTATGATATGATATTGTGTTTGTCCTTTAGCCATTTGATTGAGAAGTATTAAAATGGTTGGATGTGGTTTTGGAAATTTGGTAAAATGTCAATGTGTGAGTTGAGGATGGCTTGATGTTGATTTTGGTACATTTTGATTGATTTCAAAGAAAAGGGATGAAATTGGCATGTTTTGATTGATTTTGAAAGGAGTTGAAAGTGGCTTGTTTTGAAAATGGCACTTTATGGTTTTGTATGAAAACATTGTTTTTGGGCATACTTTGATGGGATATAACTTGGACTACGGATCTCTTATTTGTGCCAAATCTATTTAGAAATGAAATTGGATCCGGGATGTCTATACCGTTCGAAGAACGGGTGAAAAACGATTTAAAATGAGAAAGTTATGTCCGTCGGAAGATTGGTGGTTGAATCTGTGAATTTTACAGCTTTTAACTTAGAAAATTTTTAGCAGAATGACCCCCCGCACGTAGGCGCACTTGGCGCGTACGCGCCGTTCTTCGAGAAAGCACCATCCACGCGTGCGCGTGGTGTGCGCGAGCCCGTCGATGCGCTGCACCAAATGCCCAGCCATTTTCCAGAGAGTTGTGCCAGAGTTGTGCCAGTTTTGTGCCTGGGGCGCAAGAGCACCCACGAGTACGTGTGGTTGACGCTCACGCGTCGTTTGGCTATTTTTCAACCCGCGCGTCCGCGCGTATGACGCTTGTGCGTCGATGAGTTTTGTGGCCATCCACGCGTGCGCGTGGAGTGCGCGTACGCGTGGCCCTGTTTTCATCCCAAAGTTGATTTTTGAGTTTTAAAAGCCAAATTTCATACTTCTAAGCCTCCGATCTCACCACTTATGTCTTGAATCATTATAATATGCCTAGCATGAGAAAAAGGGCTAGTGAATGTGGTAACTTGCGAGTGAAGCAAGGGGAAAAATGAATGATCATTGAGGATCAAAGATGATTATGTGAGATGCGGAGGATGGCGGTGGAAGTGCTTGTTGTGCCATGGGCCGAAGGGCCGTAATTGTTAATGAATTGGCTGGTTATGGATTTAACCGTGAGCCGGATGGCTAGATTATTGCCATGATACGGCGGAGCCATGATTATGGCTAAGTATAAATGCATATATGCTGTTGAATGAATTATGAATGTTTGCACTTCCACCATCGGAGATGAGGGTTTCCCTGGGAGGAAGCAGTGGCTAGCCACCACGTGCTATATGGATCATGAATATGATCAAGTTTATGATGAGTATAACTCGAGTTGGGGATGCGCGACAGAGGGACAGTTGGTGCACGAAATTGTGATCTCAAGCAACGGCATCAAAAACTCTGTACGCACGTCTTAATAAATTGTTTTTTTCATTCACAACTTCGATACAACTAACCAGCAAGTGCACTGGGTCGTCCAAGTAATAAACCTTACGTGAGTAAGGGTCGATCCCACAGAGATTGTTGGTATGAAGCAAGCTATGGTCACCTTGTAAATCTCAGTCAGGCGGATATAAAATAGTTATGGAGTTTTCGAAAATACATAATAAAATAAGGATAGAAATACTTATGTAAATCATTGGTGAGAATTTCAGATAAACACATAGAGATGCTTTCGTTCCTCTGAACTTCTGCTTTCCTGCTGTCTTCATCCAATCAGTCTTACTCCTTTCTATGGCTGGCTTTATGTAAGGACATCACCATTGGCAATGGCTACTTTTGATCCTCTCTGGAAAATGGTCTGATGCGCTGTCACTGCATGGCTAATCGTCTGGAGGCATCACCGTTGTCAATGGGTGCATCCCATCCTCTTGTGAAAATGGTCCAAATGCTCTGTCACAGCACGGCTAATCATCTGAGGTTCTCGATCATACTGGAATAGGATTCACCCTCCTTTTGCGTCTGTCACTACGCCCAGCACTCGTGAGTTTGAAGCTCGTCACAGTCATTCAATCCCAGAATCCTACTCGGAATACCACAGACAAGGTTTAGACTTTCTGGATTCTCATGAATGCCGCCATCAATCTAGCTTATACCACGAAGATTCTGATTAAGAGATCCAAGAGATAATCATTCAATCGAAGGTAGAACGGAAGTGGTTGTCAGGCACGCGTTCATAGGGAATGATGATGATTGTCACGTTCATCACATTCATGTTGAAGTGCGAATGAATATCTTAGAAGCAGAATAAGTTGAGTTGAATAGAAAAACAGTAGTACTTTGCGTTAATCTTTGAGGAACAGCAAAACTCTACGCCTTAATCTATGGAGTGCAGAAACTCTACCGTTTGAAAATACATAAGTGATGAAGGTCCAGGTATGGCCGAGAGGCCAGCCCCTAAAACGTGATCAATAGATCAAAATATGATCATAAGATGTCAAATACAATAGTAAAAAGTCTTATTTATACTAAACTAGTTACTAGGGTTTACAGAAGTAAGTAATTGATGCATAAATCCACTTCTGGGGCCCACTTGGTATGTGCTTGGGCTGAGCTTGAATGTTACATGTGTAGAGGCTCTTTCTGGAGTTGAACGCCAGTTTGTAACGTATTTCTGGCGTTCAACTCTGGTTTGTGACGTGTTTCTGGCGTTTAACTCCAGACAGCAGCGTAGAACTGGCGTTCAACGCCCTTTTACGTCGTCTAAACTCGACCAAAGTATGGACTATTATACATTTCTGGAAAGCCCTGGATGTCTACTTTCCAACGCAATTGGAAGCGCTCCACTTTGAGTTCTGTAGGTCCAGAAAATCTACTTTGAGTGTAGGGAGGTCAGAATCCAACAGCATCAGCAGTCCTTCTTCTACCTCTGAATCTGATTTTTGCTCAAGTCCCTCAATTTCAGCCAGAAAATACCTGAAATCATAGAAAAAACACACAAACTCATAGTAAAGTCCAGAAATGTGAATTTAACATAAAAACTAATGAAAACATCCCTAAAAGTAACTTTTGCTCTTGCCTCTTGGTTTTAAGAGCTTTTGGCTTTTTCTGCTTGCTTTTTCTTTTTTATTTTTTTTTCGCCTATATATTTTTTTTTCTGCAAGCTTTGTTCTTTGCTGCTTTTTCTTGCTTCAAGAATCATTTTTATGATTTTTCAGATTATCAAATAACATGTCTCCTTGTCATCATTCTTTCAAGAGCCAACATATTTAACATTCTTAAACAACAACTTCAAAAGATAATTAAACTAAGTTCAAGCATTCATTCAGAAAACAAAAAGTATTGTCACCACATCAATATAATTAAACTAAGTTCAAGGATAAATTCAAAACTCATGTACTTCTTGTTCTTTTGAATTAAAACAGTTTTTATTTAAGAGAGGTGATGGATTCATAAGACATTCATAACTTTAAGGCAAAGTTACTAAATACTAATGATCATGTAATAAGACACAAACATAGATAAGCACTTAACATAGAGAAAACGAAAAACAGAGAATTTAAGAACATAGATGGTGGCATTTCCTTCTTGAGGAACCAATGATGTCCTTGAGCTCTTCTATGTCTCTTCCTTGTCTTTGTTGCTCCTCCCTCATTGCTTTTTGATCTTCTCTAATTTCATGAAGGATGATGGAGTACTCTTGATGTTCCACCCTTAATTGTCCTATGTTGGAACTTAATTCTCCTAGGGAGGTGTTGATTTGCTCCCAATAGTTTTGTGGAGGAAAATGCATCCCTTGAGGTATTTCAGGGATTTCTTGATGATGAGCTTCTTCATGTGCCTGTTGAGATCCATGAATGTGCTCTCTTGTTTGCTCCATCCTTTTCTTAGTGATGGACTTCTCTTCCTCAATGGGAATGTCTCCTTCTATGAAAGCTCCAGCTGAGTAACATAGATGGCAAATAAGATGAGGAAAAGCTAGCCTTGCCCCAAGAGAGGGCTTTTCGGCTATTTTGTAGAGTTCAAGGGAGATGACTTCATGAACTTCTACTTCCTCTCCAATCATGATGCTATGGATCACGATGGCCCGATCCACAGTAACTTCAGATCGGTTGCTAGTAGGGATGATGGAGCGTTGGATGAACTCCAACCATCCTCTAGCTACAGACTTGAGGTCCAGTCTTCTTAGTTGAACCGGCTTGCCTTTGGAGTCAATCTTCCATTGAGCTCCTTCCACACATATGTCCATGAGGACTTGGTCCAACCTTTGATTAAAGTTGACCCTTCTAGTGTAGGGGCGTACATCTCCTTGCATCATAGGCAAGTTGAACGCCAACCTCACATTTTCCAGACTAAAATCTAAGTATTTCCCCCGAACCATGGTGAGATAATTCTTTGGGTTCGGGTTCTTACTTTGATCATGGTTCCTAGTGATCCATGCATTGGCATAGAACTCTTGAACCATTAGGATGCCGACTTGTTGGATGGGGTTTGTTAGAACTTCCCAACCTCTTCTTTGGATTTCATGTCGGATCTCCGAATACTCATTTCTCTTGAGTTTGAAAGGGACCTTGGGGATCACCTTCTTCTTGGCCACAACATCATAGAAGTGGTCTTGATGAGCTTTGGAGATGAATCTTTCCATCTCCCATGACTTGGAGGTGGGAGCTTTTGTCTTCCCTTTTCCTTTTCTAGAGGATTCTCCGATCTTGGGTGCCATCAATGGTAATGGAAAAACAAAAAGCTTATGCTTTTACCACACCAAACTTAGAATATTGCCCGCCCTCGAGCAAGAGAAGAAAGAATAGATGAAGAAGAAGAAGAAATGGAGAAGAGGGAGAGAGAGATGTGTTTCGGCCAAGAAGGGGAAGAGAGGGTTATGTTGTGTGAAAATGAAGAAGAATGGAGGGATTTATATAGTGGGGAGAGAGGGTGTTAGGTTCGGCCATTTAGGGTGGGTTGGGTGGAAAATTGATTTTGAATTTTGAAGGTAGGTGGAGTTTATTGGGTAGGTTTATGGGGAAGAGTGGGTGGATGTGAGTGGTGAAGGGTTAATAGGGAAGAG
>NC_029785.2:110220481-110221996 GCF_000816755.2 Arachis ipaensis | reverse complement strand
AGGCATGCAATATACCCTTGCACACAACTCTGGGCGTTCAGCGCCAGATTGGTGCTTGTTCTGGGCGTTGAATGCCCATTTGTTGCTCATTTCTGGCGTTGAACGCCAGAACCATGCTTGTTCTGGGCGTTCAGCGCCAGCTCTTCTCCAGGGTGCAATTATGGCGTTCAAACGCCCAGATGCTGCCCATTTTGGGCGTTCAGTGCCAGAACCATGCTCTGTTCTGGTGTTGAACGCCAGCCAGATGCTTCTTACTGGCGTTTAAATGCCAGTGAGATCCTCCTCCAGGGTGTGATTTTTCTTCTGCTGTTTTTGATTTCGTTCTCAATTTTTTTATTTTTTTTGTGACTCCACATGATCATGTACCTATAAAGACATATAACTAATAAAAATATAATTAAATAAAAATTGGGTTGCCTCCCAACAAGCGCTTCTTTAATGTAAATATCTTGACAGTGGGCTCTCATGGAGCCTCACAGATGTTCAGAGCATTGTTGAGACTTCCCAACACCAAACTTAGAGTTTGACTGTGGGGGCTCTGGTTGACTCTGTAGTGGGAGAAGCTTACTGTGTCTCTTTTCCATGTTTACAGAAGGATGACCTTGAGTTTTAAACACAAGGAAGTCCTCATTCAATTGAAGGACTAATTCACCTCTGTCAACATCAATCACAGCTCTTGCTGTGGCTAGGAAGGTCTTCCAAGGATGATGGATTCATACTCATCCTTCCCAGTATCTAGGATTATGAAATCAGCAGGGATGTAAAGGCCTTCAACTGTTACTAACACGTCCTCTACTTGTCCATAAGCTTGTTTTCTTGAATTGTCTGCCATCTCTAATGAGATTTTAGTAGCTTGCACCCCAAAGATTCCCAGTTTCTCTATTATAGAGAGGGGCATGAGGTTTATCCCTGAACCAAGGTCACTCAGAGCCTTTTCAAAGATCATGGTGCCTATGGTACAAGGTATTACAAACTTTCAGGATCCTGTTTCTTCTGAGGCAATGTCAGTTGATCCAGATCACTTAGTTCATTGGTGAACAAGGGAGGTTCATCTTCTCAAATCTCAATACCAAATAATTTGGTATTCAGCTTCATGATTGCACCAAGGTACTTGGTAACTTTCTCTTCAGTAACATCCTCATTCTCTTCAGAAGATGAATACTCGTCAGAGCTCATGAAGGGCATAAGGAGGTTCAATGGAATCTCTATGGTCTCTAGATGAGTCTCAGATTCCTTTGGTTCCTCAGAGGGAAACTCCTCATTGATCACTGAACGTCCTAGGAGGTCTTCCTCACTGGGATTCACGTCCTCAACCTCCCTTATAGGTTCGGCCATGGTAATTAATTCAATGGCCTTGCACTCTCCTTTTGGATTTTCTTCTGTATTGCTTGGGAGAGTACTAGGAGGGATTTCAGTGATCCTTTTACTCAGCTAGCCCACTTGTGCTTCCAAATTTCTAATGGAGGACCTTGTTTCATTCATGAAACTTACAGTGGCCTTAGATAGATCAGAGAC
>NC_029785.2:110118596-110220302 GCF_000816755.2 Arachis ipaensis | reverse complement strand
CAATTCAGAAAGACCATCAATATATCCAGGATGGTCCATTCTGAAAGCATGTCAGAAGGACACTTTTTGGTCAGTTCTTTGTATCTCTCCCAAGCTTCATAGAGGGATTCACCTTCTTTCTGTCTGAAAGTCTGAACATCCACTCTAAGCTTACTCAGCTTTTGAGGAGGAAAGAACTTGGCTAAGAAAGCCTTGACCAGCTTATCCCAAGAGTTCAGGACCATCAATATATCCAGGATGGTCCATTCTGAAAGCATGTCAGAAGGACACTTTTTGGTCAGTTCCTTGTATCTCTCCCAAGCTTCATAGAGGGATTCACCTTCTTTCTGTCTGAAGGTTTGAACATCCACTCTAAGCTTACTCAGCTTTTGAGGAGGAAAGAACTTGGCTAAGAAAGCCTTGACCAGCTTATCCCAAGAGTTCAGGCTATCCTTAGGTTGAGAGTCCAACCATATTCTAGCTCTGTCTCTTACAGCAAAAGGGAAAAGCATGAGCCTGTAGACTTCAGGATCTACTCTATTAGTCTTAACAGTATTACAGATCTGCAAAAATTCAGTTAAGAACTGAAAAGGGTCTTCAGATGGAAGTCCATGAAACTTGCAGTTTTGCTGCATCAGAGAAACTAATTGAGGTTTCAGCTCAAAATTGTTTACTCCAATAATGGGGATGGAGATGCTTCTTCCATGTAAATTGGAATTAGGTGCAGTAAAGTCACCAAGCATCCTCCTTGCATTATTATTATTTTCGGCTGCCATCTCCTCTTCTTGTTCGAAAATTTCTGAAAGGTGCTTGCTGGATTGTTGTAATTTAGCTTCTCTTAGTTTCCTCTTCAGAGTCCTTTCAGGTTCTGGATCTGCTTCAACAAGAATGTTCTTGTCCTTGCTCCTGCTCATATGAAAAAGAGGGACAGAAAAATAATAATAATAGGGGTCCTTTTTACCACAGTATAGAGGTCCCTATGTAAATAGAAGAAAAGAAGAAGAAAAAAATTCGAAAACAGATGGAAGAGGGGGTTCGAATTTGGGTGAGATGAAGTGTTAGTAGATGAATAAATAAATAGAAGGAGATAAGAGAGAGAGAGAATTTTCGAAAATAATTTTTGAAAAAGAGTTAGTGATTTTCGAAAATAGTTTTTGAAAAAGGTTAGTAATTTTTCGAAAATTAAAATCAAAAATTAAAATAATTAGTTAATTAAAAGAAATTTTGAAAAAGAGGGAAGATATTTTCGAAAATTAGAGAGAGAGGGAGTTAGTTAGGTAGTTTTGAAAAAGATAAGAAGCAAACAAAAAGTTAGTTAGTTAGTTGAAACAAATTTGAAAATCAATTTTGAAAAGATAAGAAGGTAAGAAGTTAGGAAAGATATTTTAAAATCAAATTTTTGAAAAAGATAAGATAAGAAGATATTTTTGAAGAGATATGATTGAAATTAGTTTTGAAAAAGATTTGATTTTTAAAATTACAATTAATGACTTGATTCACAAGAAATCACAAGATATGATTCTAGAACTTAAAGTTTGAATCTTTCTTAACAAGTAAGTAACAAACTTGAAATTTTTGAATCAAAACATTAATTGATGATGTTATTTTCGAAAATTATGTGATAAAGATAAGAAAAAGATTTTTGAAAAATATTTTTAAAATTTTCGAAAATAACTAAAAAAAATGAAAAAGATTTGATTTTTGAAAAAGATTTTGAAAAAGATTTTTTGAATTGAAAATTTGATTTGACTCATAAGAAACAATTGAATTTTAAAAATTTTTGAAAAAGTCAATCCAAATTTTCGAATTTTATGAGAGAAAAAAGGAAAGATTTTTTTTATTTTTTTTTAATTTTTAATGATGAAAGAGAAAAACATGAAAAATGATGCAATGCATGAAAATTTTGGATCAAAACAATGAATGCATGCAATAATGCTATGAATGTCAGATGAACACCAAGAACACTTTGAATGTCAAGATGAACATCAAGACTTATTTTTGAAAATTTTTATATGCAAAGAAAACATGCAAGACACCAAACTTAGAAATCTTTGATGCTTAGACTCTATACATGAAAAACACCATACAACACAAAACAAGAAAACATCAAGATCAAATAAGAAGACTTACCAAGAACAACTTGAAGAACATGAAAAACACTATGAATGCATGAATTTTTTGAAAAATACAAGATGAACATGCAATTGACACCAAACTTAAAATCTGGCTCAAGACTCAAACAAGAAACACAGAATATATTTGATTTTTATGATTTTTTATTTTTTTTTGGTTTTTTTTCGAAAATTATATGAAAAATAAAAATAAGGATTCCAAAATTTTTAATATGAATTCCAGGAATCTTGCATTCTTAGTCTAAAGCTTCAGTCCAGGAATTAGACATGGCTCACTAGCCAGCCAAGCTTTCAGTGAAAGCTCCGGTCCAAAACACTAGACATGGCCAATGGCCAGCCAAGCTTCAGCATGAAATTACATCCATTGAGGTGATTATTTGAAGCCCCAGTCCAAAAGAATTTAGACATGGCTTTACAGCCAGCCAGGCTTCAACATGCTTCATGAAACACTAGAATTCATTCTTAAAAATTCTGAAGAAAAATATATTTTTGAAAAGAAATTTTTTTTTTCGAAAATAAAGGAGAAATTTTTTTTGAAAGATTTTTTTGAAAACTTTTTGAAAACAAAATAAGAAGAAAATTACCTAATCTGAGCAACAGGATGAACCGTCAGTTGTCCAAACTCAAACAATCCCCGGCAACGGCGCCAAAAACTTGGTGCACGAAATTGTGATCTCAGGCAACGGCGTCAAAAACTCTGTACGCACGTCTTAATAAATTGTTTTTTTTCATTCACAACTTCGATACAACTAACCAGCAAGTGCACTAGGTCGTCCAAGTAATAAACCTTACGTGAGTAAGGGTCGATCCCACGGATATTGTTGGTATGACGCAAGCTATGGTCACCTTGTAAATCTCAGTCAGGCGGATATAAAACAGTTATGGAGTTTTCGAAAATACATAATAAAATAAGGATAGAAATACTTATGTAAATCATTGGTGAGAATTTCAGATAAACGCATAGAGATGCTTTCATTTCTCTGAACCTCTGCTTTCCTGCTGTCATCATCCAATCAGTCTTACTCCTTTCTATGGCTGGCTTTATGTAAGGACATCACCATTGGCAATGGCTACTTTTGATCCTCTCTGGAAAATGGTCCGATGCGCTGTCACTGCATGGCTAATCGTCTGGAGGCATCACCGTTGTCAATGGCTGCATCCCATCCTCTTGTGAAAATGGTCCAAATGCTCTGTCACAGCACGGCTAATCATCTGAGGTTCTCGATCATACTGGAATAGGATTCACCCTCCTTTTGCGTCTGTCACTACGCCCAGCACTCGTGAGTTTGAAGCTCGTCACAGTCATTCAATCCTAGAATCCTACTCGGAATACCACAGACAAGGTTTAGACTTTCCGGATTCTCATGAATGCCGCCATCAATCTAGCTTATACCACGAAGATTCTGATTAAGAGATCCAAGAGATAATCATTCAATCGAAGGTAGAACGGAAGTGGTTGTCAGGCACGCGTTCATAGGGAATGATGATGATTGTCACGTTCATCACATTCATGTTAAAGTACGAATGAATATCTTAGAAGCGGAATAAGTTGAGTTGAATAGAAAAACAGTAGTACTTTGCATTAATCTTTGAGGAACAGCAGAGCTCCACACCTTAATCTATGGAGTGCAGAAACTCTACCTTTTGAAAATCCATAAGTGATGAAGGTCCAGGCATGGCTGAGAGGCCAGCCCCCAAAACATGATCAATAGATCAAAATATGATCATAAGATGTCAAATACAATAGTAAAAAGTCTTATTTATACTAAACTAGTTACTAGGGTTTACAGAAGTAAGTAATTGATGCATAAATCCACTTTCGGGGCCCACTTGGTGTGTGCTTGGGCTGATCTTGAATGTTACACGTGCAGAGGCTCTTTCTGGAGTTGAACGCCAGTTTGTAACGTATTTCTGGCGTTCAACTCTGGTTTGTGACGTGTTTCTGGCGTTTAACTCCAGACAGCAGCGTAAAACTGGCGTTCAACGCCCTTTTACGTCATCTAACCTCGGCTAAAGTATGGACTATTATATATTGCTGGAAAGCTCTGGATGTCTACTTTCCAACGCAATTGGAAGCGCGCCATTTTGAGTTCTGTAGCTCCAGAAAATCCACTTTGAGTGCAAGGAGGCCAGAATCCAAGAGCATCAGCAGTCCTTCTTCTACCTCTGAATCTGATTTTTGCTCAAGTCCCTCAATTTCAGCCAGAAAATACCTGAAATTACAGAAAAACACACAAACTCATAGTAAAGTCCAGAAATGTGAATTTAACATAAAGTTTATATATCTTGTTTAGATACTTTTATCTCCATTAAATAATATAAACTATGATGACTCCTCTTATAGGAGATTTTTGGAGAGTAGGGTTCTGTATTTGAGTCCCTTTAGGTTTCCTTTGGGTTTTCCTTATTTTATTATATGTATATATTACTATGCTCGGACCGGTTATCTTCGTAGCCGGATTTTGAGTCTTGATATTCCTGTTTTTGACACTCTTTTGTCTATATATGATCTTGCGTTAGCTTATCCTTTGCTCGTTACGTTATCGATCGGAGTGTTGCGCGTTCGGGTTACGATTTTTGTTTACCCCTTTTTCTACAAAGGCTCCTAGTTATAATCAATTATTCATACTACTATACGTACTAAATTTTTGTTTTAGAGGTCGTAATACCTTGCCATCTCTGAATTATGACTTAAGCATAAGACTCTGTATGGTAGGGTGTTACATTATGGTATCAGAGCAGTTCGTTCCTGTAGAGCCTGAGGGACGGACTGACTATGCTTCTGTGCATTCTCTGTATGTGTGTTATGTGCTGTTAGTATATCTACTTGATATAATTGGCATAAACGTTCATGAGCATACATTTGGGACTTTGAAGCACTAGACTTCCGATATTGAGACTGATCAACTTAATATCGATTGTTTGGTGTGTATAAGAACCAGATGGCGCCTCGTGGACGCGGTAGAGGTCATGGGAGGAGTCGTAATAATGCTCGTGCACCGGAGAATAACCCTAATGACCCGGTGAACTTTATGACTGCGTTGGAGAACATGGCTGCTACTACGCAAGCCACTGCTGAGGCTCTTGGTCAACAGATGAACAACCATGGTAATGACTGAGGTGGAGTTCAGGGCCCGATGACACTGGTGAACTTTTTGAAGGTTAATCCCCTAAAGTTCAAGGGAACTACTAGCCCAACTGAAGCCGATACATGGTTTCAGGCTATGGAACGAGCACTGTAAGCGCAGGTGGTACCTGAAGGGCAGCGTGTGGAGTTCGCTACCTATTTGCTCACTAGTGAAGCGTCGCATTGGTGGCAAGGTATCCGACGCCTCCTGCAGCAGGGTGATGATTATATCGCCTGGGATGTCTTCCAAGAGGAGTTCTATAAGAAGTACTTTCCGACTTCTGCTAGGACGGCCAAAGAGCTTGAATTGTTGCAGCTAAAGCAGGGTACTATGTCCGTATCTGAGTATACTGACAAGTTTGAGGAGCTGTTCAGATTCTCTCATATGTGTCAAGGGACTCCGGTGGAATATGAGGAATAGAAGTGTGTTAAGTATGAAGGAGGACTCCGGAGCGATATTTTCAGTTCGGTGGGGCCAATGGAGATTAGGACTTTCTCCGAGTTGGTGAACAAGTGTAGGGTTGCTGAAGAGTGTGTGAAGAGGGCAGCCACTGAGAAAGGAAGTCACAAAGGATCATTTCTACAGAATCGAGGGAAGAGTTTTGCACCTAGAGGTCTGCCTTTCAAGAGGGGAGGTTCCTTTAGGAGGCCCAACAACAACTACTCACAAGGGAAAAGGTTTGGGAAGCAGCCTCAGAATGATCAAGCTTGTACTAGGTGTGGGAGTCATCATCTGGGAGTACCATGCAAGGCCGGATGGGGTTTGTGCTACAATTGTGGAAAGGCGGGGCATAGAGCCGCAAATTGTCCGGAGAAGCAGAAACAAGGTGTTGGGAAAGCACAACAGACTGGTCGGGTGTTCACCACCTCAATTGTGGGTGCAGAGGGATTCGAGACACTCATTCGAGGTAACTGTGAAATGGCTGGTCAAACTTTAAATGCTTTATTTGATTCGGGAGCATCGCATTCATTCATTGCATTTGAGAAAGCCCATGAGTTAGGGTTGAAGATCATAACCTTAGGTTATGACCTAAAAGTGTATAATGCTACCCATGAGGCCATGGTAACTAGGCTAGGATGCCCGAAAGTTTTGTTTAGGTTCAAGCAGCGTGATTTTGTCCATAATTTAATCTGCTTACCAATGATCGGTCTTGATCTTATCTTGGGATTGGACTGGTTATCTGAGAACCATGTCCTGCTTGATTTTTCTACAAAGTCGGTGTACTTTATGCCGGAGGATACAAAAGGGCCGGTCGTGGTAAATAATTATTACTTGAATTCGATGATGGTGAACTATTCTGGAATTGAATGTCAGGGTATCCTGTTGTTAACCGCGGGTGTTTCGGGTGATGATCAAAGGTTGGATCAGATTCCGGTAGTGTGTGAGTTTCCGGAAGTGTTTCCTGATGATATTGAGGAATTTTCACCTAATCGAAAGGTCGAGTTTGCTATTGATTTGGTGCCTGAGGCGGGACCAATCTCAAGTGCTCCTTATAGAATGTCACCGTTAGAGATGGCCGAGCTAAAGTCTCAGTTAGAGGAATTGTTGGGTAAGAACTTTATCCGACCAAGTGTTTCCCCGTGGGGTGCTCCAGTGTTACTGGTAAAGAAGAAAGATGGAAGTATGCGACTCTGTGTGGATTACAGGCAGCTGAACAAGATCACCATAAAGAATAAGTACCCATTGCCGAGAATTGATGATCTCATGGATCAGTTACAAGGAGCTGGGGTTTTCTCCAAGATCGATTTGCGATCCGGTTATCACCAGATAAGGGTGAGGGGTGAGGATATACCTAAGACCGCTTTCAAGACTCGTTATGGTCATTACGAGTACACTATAATGTCCTTTGGGTTGACGAACGCTCCTGCAGTATTCATGGATTACATGAATAGAGTGTTCCATCCGTTTCTGGATAAATTCGTTGTTGTCTTCATTGACGACATACTAATTTACTCCAAGACTGAAGAGGAGCATGCGGAACACTTGCGGACCGTGTTGCAGATTTTAAAGGAGAAGAAACTCTATGCGAAACTGTCTAAGTGTGAGTTCTGGAAGAGTGAGGTGAAGTTTTTGGGTCACGTGGTGAGTAAGAAGGGAATAGTCGTAGATCCAACTAAGGTGGCAGCTGTGATGGATTGGAGGCAACCAACCACAGTAACTGAGATAAGGAGTTTTCTGGGTTTAGCTGGCTATTACCGAAGGTTCATCAAAGGCTTTTTGCAATTAGCTTTACCGTTGACAAAGTTAACCCGCAAAGACACTCCGTTTGTTTGGACTCCTGAGTGCGAGGAGAGCTTTAAGGCATTGAAGAAAAAGTTGACCACTGCACCTGTGTTAGTGTTACCTGAGCCGAACGAATCATTTGAGGTGTACTGTGATGCCTCATTAAAGGGTCTAGGATGCGTGCTGATGCAGCATCATAATGTGGTGGCGTATGGCTCACGACAGTTGAGACCTCATGAAGTTAGTTACCCTACGCACGATTTGGAACTCGCTGTGGTCGTGTTTGCCTTGAAGGTGTGGAGGCATTATCTCTATGGGGTTAAGTTCCAAATCTTTTCCGATCACAAGAGCTTGAAATATCTCTTTGATCAGAAAGAGCTTAATATGAGGCAGAGAAGGTGGATGGAATTATTGAAGGACTATGACTTTGAGTTGAATTACCATCCGGGAAAGGCGAATGTAGTGGCAGATGTGTTAAGTCGAAAGTCGTTATATGCGGCTTGGATGATGCTTCAAGAGGAGAAGTTGCTCAAGGGATTCGAGAGTCTGCAAATTGGTGCTCGTGAAGTATCTGGAACCTTGTGTTTGAGCCGATTAGAAATCTCGAGGGATTTTAAATCTGAGCTCCTAAAGGCTCATGAAAATGATGAAGCGTTATGGAAGGTGTTACCGACTATCGAGCAAGGAAAACAGTGGAGAGTGTCGGAAGAAAAAGATGGGTTATGGAGATTCAAGGGTAGGATCATTGTGCCAGATGTTGGCACTTTGAGGCAAGATATCTTAAAGGAGGCACACAAAAGCGGATTCTCCATTCACCCTAGAAGTACTAAGATGTACCATGATTTAAAGGCGATATTTTGGTGGTCGGGTATGAAGAATGATGTGGCAGAATATGTTTCAAAGTGCTTAACTTGCCAAAAGGTAAAGATTGAACATCAAAGACCTTCCGGAATGTTGCAACCTTTAGAGGTTCCGCAATGGAAGTGGGAAAGTATTGCAATGGACTTTGTGTCAGGATTGCCAAGGACTAGGACTTGTTTTGATGCTATCTGGGTGATTGTGGACCGACTGACAAAATTAGCCCACTT
The DNA here is from genome assembly GCF_000816755.2 of Arachis ipaensis. Classification (NCBI taxonomy): domain Eukaryota; kingdom Viridiplantae; phylum Streptophyta; class Magnoliopsida; order Fabales; family Fabaceae; genus Arachis; species Arachis ipaensis. Next base: position 110,211,752 of record NC_029785.2, on the reverse strand, counting down.
TTTACCCGTTCGGATGACTTACACCCTTGAGGAGCTAGCTCGGTTATATATAAAGGAGATTGTGAGACTCCATGGTGTACCTGCTACTATAATCTCTGATAGAGATCTTCATTTCACTTCGAGGTTCTGGGGTGCATTTCAGAAAGCCTTTGGAACCCGATTAAGCTTGAGTACAGCTTATCATCCTCAAACAGATGGTCAATCCGAGAGGACGATCCAAACACTAGAAGATATGTTGAGAGCTTGTGTTTTGGACCAACCGGTGAGTTGGGATTGGTATATGCCGTTAGTAGAGTTTGCATACAATAATAGTTACCATGCGAGCATCGGAATGGCTCCGTATGAGGTATTGTATGGGAGGAAATGTCAATCTTCGCTATGTTGGTATAAAGCTGGAGAGTCGCCAAGTTAAGAAAATCCGAGATAGGATGCTTACGGCGCAGAGTCGCCAGAAGAGTTACGCCGATCAGAGGCGGAAGCCCTTGGAATTTGAAGAAGGAGATCATGTTTTCCTGAAGGTTACTCCAACCACAGGAGTAGGTAGGGCGATTAAAGCGAAGAAGTTGAATCCTCGGTACATTGGTATATTTCAGATCCTGGAGAGTATTGGACTGGTGGCATATCGGATGGCTCTACCACCGCATCTTTCGAACCTGCACGACGTGTTTCACGTGTCACAGCTTCGGAAGTACACTCCTGATGCTAGCCATGTGTTAGAACCTGAATCGGTTCAGTTAAGAAAAGATTTGACGCTTCCAGTGGCTCCAGTCAGAATCGATGATAATAGTATCAAACGGTTGCATGGAAAAGAGGTTTCATTGGTCAAAGTGGCATGGAGTCGAGGCGGTTGATGAGCAGATAATTTATACGCTTTTTGGCATTATTTTTAGTATATTTTTAGTACATTTTAGTTAGTTTTTATTATGTTTTTATTAGTTTTTAAATAAAAATCACTTTTCTGGGCTTTACTATGAGTTTGTGTGTTTTTCTGTGATTTCAGATATTTTCTGGCTGAAATTGAGGGACCTGAGCAAAAATCTGATTCAGAGGCTGAAAAAGGACTGCAGATGCTGTTGGATTCTGACCTCCCTGCACTCGAAGTGGATTTTCTGGAGCTACAGAATTCCAATTGGCACGCTCTTAATTGCTTTGGAAAGTAGACATCCTGGGCTTTCCAGAAATATATAATAGTCCATACTTTGCCCGAGAGTTGATGGCCCAAACAGGCATTTCAAGTCAGCTCAAGAATTCTGGCGTTTAACTTCAGAACTGGCACAAAAGCTGGAGTTAAACGCCCAAACTGGCATAAAAGCTGGCGTTTAACTCCAAGAAATGTCTCTACACATGAAAGCTTCAATGCTCAGCCCAAGCACACACCAAGTGGGCCCCGGAAGTGGAATTTTACAATAAACACCCTAGCTTACTCATTTTCTGTAACCATAGGTCACTAGTTTACTATAAATACTACTTTCAGTGATTCATATTGTACCTCATGACACATTACACGTTTCATTTTGTATCTTCTACGGCATGAGTCTCTAAACCCCATGGTTGGGGGTGAGGAGCTCTGCTGTGTCTTGATGGATTAATTCAATTACTACTGTTTTTCCCATTCAATCATGCTTGTTCTATTCCAAGATACCACTTGTTCTTCAACCTGATGAATGTGATGATCCGTGACACTCATCACCATTCTCACCTATGAACGTGTGCCTGACAACCACCTCTGTTCTACCTTTGATTGAGTGTGTATCTCTTGGATTCCTTAATCAGAATCCTCGTGGTATAAGCTAGAATCCATTGGCGACCATTCTTGAGAATCCGAAAGGTCTAAACCTTGTCTGTGGTATTCTGAGTAGGATTCAAGGATTGAATGACTGTGATGAGCTTCAAACTTGCGAGTGTTGGGTGTTAGTGACAGACGCAAAAGAATCACTGGATTCTATTCCGACATGATCGAGAACTGACAGATGATTAGCTGTGCTGTGACAGAGCGCGTTGAACATTTTCACTGAGAGGACGGGAGGTAGCCATTGATAACGGTGAAACCCAACATACAGCTTGCCATGGAAGGAGCCTTGCGTGCTTGAAGAAGAAGACAGTAGGAAAGCAGAGATTCAGAAGATGGAGCATCTCCAAAACCTCAACCTGTTCTCCATTACTGTAAAACAAGTATTTATTTCATGTTCTTTTACTTTTTACAATTAAATCTCAGAGTTATTGATATCCTGACTAAGAGTTACGAGATAACCATAGCTTGCTTCAAGCCGACAATCTCCGTGGGATCGACCCTTACTTACGTAAGGTATTACTTGGATGACCCAGTGCACTTGCTGGTTAGTTGTGCGGAATTACAAAAGTGTGATTGTGATTTCGTGCACCAGCGATGTTGAGAAACACACTTGGGAACTTGAATCGGAGATGCGAACGGATTATCCACACTTATTCTCAGGTAATTGGATTTGAATTTTGTGGGCAAAATTCCCAATTAGGTGGGTAGGATGTAAGACCCGGTTAATTAACGGCTAATTAACCCATAAATGAGAATTTATTCTAGAAAGCCAAAAATGTTATTTTTATGGCTTAATATGATAGAGGAGATTGAGACGAGAATTTCGGTACCAATTTTATAGAAAACGGACCAAGATTGGACCGAACGGGCCAAACCGGTCCAACCGGACCCAAGATGGGCCCTTGGCCCAATTAAACTAAACCAAAACCCTAGTTTTCAGCACTCTCTCTCCTCACAATACACAAACACATGCTGAAATAGTGGAGAGGAAGGGAAGAACACTTTCTCAAGTTCTATCTCTCACTTGATCTTCAAACCACCATAACTTTTGATCTAGAGCTCCGATTACTGCACCATTTGTGGCCACGCGTTCACCGTGGAGAGCTCTACAAAACCCATACAATCAATCTTAAGGTAAGCCACATTTTGCTCTTCGAAATTCCAGCCCTTGTTTTTGAGTTTCATGGATGAAATGTTGAGATTTTGGGCTCTTTGATGTTATAGGACCCAACTCTCTTGAAGGAGAAGGTTAATCTTGTCTCCTTGGACCCTGGGTGTGGTAAGATTCTCAACCCTAGTGTAATTTGTTGTTCTATGGTGTTGGGTATTGATATGTTGTGTATGGGTATGATGATTGTGGCTTAGGTTGTGTATATGTGAATATTGGAGCTTGATTGGTGATTTTGGAAAGCTTGGAAGAGGGTTTTGTGTGATAAAATCTGTTCTTGGAGGTATTGAGACCTTGAGAGCTTGTGGACAAGTGGTTTAGAAGTGCTCCGGTTGAGCGTGGGAAATCGGCTAAGGTATGGTTTCGGTTTCTCGTATCTAATATGTAATGTGGTAGGAAATACTTAGGCTAGAGGCCCTAAGATAGGAATTGAATTGATGATGTTGTTGATTGGTTGAGATATATGATGTGATCATATATGTGATTATGAATATTGATGTCTTGGTTGTGTGATGTATGAGAAAATGCATGTTGTGATATATTCTTGATGAATGATTAAGGTTGAATTGGTGGGTGGTACCATGTTGATGGTGAGTATGATGATGATTATGTATAACGATTAAATCTATTTAGAAATGAAATTGGATCCGGGATGTCTATGCCGTTCAAAGAACGGGTGAAAAACGATTTAAAATGAGAAAGTTATGTCCGTCGGAAGATTGGGGGTTGAATCTGTGAATTATGCAGCTTTTAACTTAGAAAATTTTTAGCAGAATGACCCCCCGCGCGTAGGCGCACTTGGCGCGTACGCGCCGTTCTTCGAGAAAGCACCATCCACGCGTACGCGTGGTGTGCGCGAGCGCGTCGATGCGCTGCACCAAATGCCCAGCCATTTTCCAGAGAGTTGTGCCAGAGTTGTGCCAGTTTTGTGCCTGGGGCGCAAGAGCACCCACGCGTATGCGTGGTTGACGCTCGCGCGTCGTTTGGCTATTTTTCAACCCACGCGTCCGCGCATATGACGATTGTGCGTCGATGAGTTTTGTGGCCATCCACGCGTGCGCGTGGAGTGCACGTACGCGTGGCCCTGTTTTCATCCCAAAGTTGATTTTTGAGTTTTAAAAGCCAAATTTCATACTTCTAAGCCTCCGATCTCACCACTTATGTCTTGAATCATTATAATATGCCTAGCATGAGAAAAAGGGCTAGTGAATGTGGTAACTTGCGAGTGAAGCAAGGGGAAAAATGAATGATCATTGAGGATCAAAGATGATTATGTGAGATGCGGAGGATGGCGGTGGAACTGCTTATTGTGCCATGGGCCGAAGGGCCGTAATTGTTAATGAATTGGCTAGTTATGGATTTAACCGTGAGTCGGATGGCTAGATTATTGCCGTGTTACGGCAGAGCCATGATTATGGCTAAGTATAAATGCATATATACTGTTGAATGAATTATGAATGTTTGCACTTCCACCATCGGAGATGAGGGTTTCCCTGGGAGGAAGCAGTGGCTAGCCACCACGTGCTCCAGGTTGAGACTCGAAGCTCTTTTGACCCTATGTCGTAAGTGTGGCCGGGCACTGTGAAAGGTCTGGATGAGCTCGCCCCCGTAAATATTCACCAGTGAGGGTGATGGATATGGATCATGATTATGATCAAGTTTATGATGAGTATAACTCAAGTTGGGGATGCACGACAGAGGGACAGTCCAATGGTTAGCTACCAGGACTTGTCGGGTTGGCTCTATAACCGACAGATGATATCATCAGCCACTAGGGACAGGCATGCATCATAAGCATACTACATGAATTGTTTGAGATTGCCTATTTGACTGCATATTACTTGCTAATTACCTAAATGCCTTATCTGTTCCTATTTATAAATCTCTTGTTACCGTGCTGGGGACCTCTGGTTCTCACCCATGCGGATTTTGTGGTTTTCAGATGCAGGACGCGAGGCTTCTCGTTAAGGCATGCTGGAGACTTCCGGATTAGCGAAGATCCTTTGTTCTCGAGACTCCGTCTTGGTTTATATATCTTGTTTAGATACTTTTATCTCCATTAAATAATACAAACTGTGATGACTCCTCTTATAGGAGATTTTTGGAGAGTAGGGTTCTGTATTTGAGTCCCTTTGGGTTTCCTTTGGGTTTTCCTTATTTTATTATATGTATATATTGCTATGCTCGGACTGGTTATCTTCGCAGCCGGATTTTGAGTCTTGATATTCCTGTTTTTGACACTCCTTTGTATATATATGATCTTGCGTTAGCTTATCCTTTGCTCGTTACGTTATCGATCGGAGTGTTGCGCGTTCGAGTTACGGTTTTTGTTTACCCCTTTTTCTACAAAGGCTCCTAGTTATAATCAATTATTCATACTACTATACGTACTAAATTTTTGTTTTAGAGGTGGTAATACCTTGCCATCTCTGAATTATGACTTAAGCATAAGACTCTGTATGGTAGGGTGTTACATTACCTCATGCTGTAAAGCAAAGGATAATAAAGTACCACGAAAGTTCTAAAGCTTTTATTATAAAATATATTTTCAGGAATTTATATAACTAGAAGCCCGATAAAGGAAATAAGCTCAAAGTCGCATAAAGCGGAATTACAAAATGCAAAGCATTCACACACGATATCTAAATGCGTAGGCAAGATAAATGTAAGACCCAGAATCTTTGAAAAGTCTTTTTATGATCAACTCTTAAATCATATGGTTATTTATAGCCTTAATTTCAGAAATTATTTTATTAAGGGTAATTAAGGCAAGTTTCGATTTATTGAATTTGAGATAAGTTATGATTATTATCCAATTTTATAATTATTGGATTGTAAGACCCAGAATCTTTGAAAAGTCTTTTTATGATCAAGTCTCAAATCATATGGTTATTTATAGCCTTAATTTCAGAAATTATTTTATTAAGGGTAATTAAGGCAAGTTTCGATTTATTGAATTTGAGATAAATTATGATTATTATCCAATTTTATAATTATTAGATTATTTCCTATATTTGAATTATAAAGTTGATAGTTATGAAATAATAAGGATTTTATACGATTTGGATTAGATAAGTAATATTTTAAATATTACTATTGCTATTTTGGAAAAATGAAGAAAATAAGTATATTATTTCTAATTATTTGGTGGGGACATTTTATTGAAAATAATTTGTAAAATTGATGGGCAAATAGTATTTCTATACATTATTATTGTTGGATTAGAATTTATTTCTAATTACTATATTATCCCTATTTTTAAGTGAAATTACCATAATGCCCTTAACCCTAATTTTATTCAAAAACCCTAACCCTATGACCCGGTTCCCTTCACCCACACTCAGCAGCAATAGCTGCTGCCTCTCTACCCTAGACACCCATACGTAGAGGCAAATGGAAGAAAGAAAGAAATAGAGAGGGAAGGGAGAAACAGGATCCGTGGAAGGAGGAAGAGAAGAGGAGGGAGGAGGCTGCGCCGGCGCGCTGGGTTTCACCACCGCCGTCGCGTCGTCGCTGCCCCTGCTAGCTGCCTCCATTTCACGAGAGAGAGAGAGAGAGAGAACCGTTAGGAAGGAGGAGACGCCGCCGAGGTGCCATTGTCGTTCCTTCGTCGCCGCCGCGACTGTTAGCCGAGCCGTCATCTCTAGCCTGTGCCGTTGCCAGTCGCGCGAGAGGGAGACGCGCCGTGAGGGAGAGCCGTCACGTTTCTGCCGTCGCCGGTTCACACGCCGCCGCTGTGCTCCTTGCCGCAGCGCCGCCGCTGGAAGAGGAGGGCCCGCCAGTTTTGCCTCTCACTGACCGCCGCCGTTCCGCCGTCGCCGTCAAGGGGTTCTGCCAAGAGAGAGAGGACCAGCGTGCGTGAAGGGGAGAGGTCCGAGGCTGAGACGGTTCCCGTCACTGCCGTCTGCCTCTGTCACTACCGACCTGCTTCTCCGCGGTGCTTAGCTGGAGCTTCTGCTACTGTCGCCGGAGTTCTAAGGCCACCGGAACCACTGTCGGAGCTTCTGGCTGCTTTTGCCGTCGCCGGAAAAGTCTATCGGTAAGGATCTTAAGTTGGTTCCCCTTTCCGTTGAGTTTCTAGAAACCTCACTGTCACTGCATATGGTTCAGGTCATCGCTGCCGCTTGAGGTGGCTGCCGGGATGCCGCCAAACCGGTTCGGAGACGGCCGCTGCTTCGGTTCAGCCGTTCCTTCTTCGGTTCGGTAAGTGCTTAGATTCGAAAGCCTTTTAGTTACCGTTCTGTTATCATACACTGAGGTTTGTGGCGTTAATTGCTATAGGATTGAGTTTCGGTTGTTGTATGTTGCGATTCGAGTTGTTGAGACTGTTGCGAAAGTGGCTTGGAGCTGAGGTTTTGGTTGCCGTCAGTTCGGGTTGAGGCGGAAAGGACTTGATGAGGCATTTGGGTTATGGAATTGCGTTTTGAGGTAGGGGCGCTTTCCAAAAACTATATTCTTATATATTAGGATTATTACATATAGATACTGATGTGAGAAAATGTGTATTTGGTGATTGTATCGGCCTTTTGTATCATTTGATTGACTCGAATGTTTATGAATGTTGGTTTGGCTGAGTTGTTGTGCGACTTTGTGAAATGTAATGTTTTGAAGCTGATTCTTTAAATATTTGAAATCTGAGTTTAATCCGTTGAGGATTGATTTGAATTGAGTTGATTATTTTGATGATGTGAAAGATAGAATAGTTTTATTTACTTGAACCGAGAATCCATGATTTTAATAGTTTCAATGAATTTTAAGGAAATGATATAGGTTGACCTTCCCTAAAGACTTGGGACTCTGCCGAGAAACTTTTGTTATAAAATCCCATTGTTGTATGGGTGATTTTGAATACTTTGAAATAAATCCTTAACTTGCCATGGTTTTGGAAGTTTTGGAAAGAGAACGCCGAGAGTGGCTTTGTTTTAAAAAGGGAACTCACTTTGAGTAAATTTGGCTTATGAGCCTGAGATGATTTGAGAAACGAGTGATTTATGGCTTAAATGCCGGTTTTATGGATTTGATGACATTGGGTGGTGGAAGTGCTGTTTTGTTATGGGCCGGAATAGCTGTGTATGATATTGATTTATGGCTAATTGCCGAATGGGTTGTGAGCTGTATGGCTGATTATGAATTATGAATTTAAGCCGAAGGGCTGTATTTATTGATAAATTGGCTGGTTCTGGATTGAACCGTGAGCCGGATGGCTGAGATGGATGGTGATCCATGGTTGAGTACAAATGCATGTATGCAATTGAATGAATTGTGAATTTAAGCCGGATGGCTGAAATGAATGTTGTATGCCAGTATGCTTGAGTTTTCTCTCTAGTTGTAAGGGTGACAGGGCACCGATACCCTCTAATGGCGACAGGGCGCAGATACCCTCTAATGGCGACAGGGCGCAGATACCCTCTAAGGATAATAATGCGCAACAGAGAGACTGTGTCCGGGTTAGCTACCGAACGCGTCAGGTTGGCTTCGTAACCGACTAATGATATCATCAGCCACTAGGGACAGGCATGCATCATATGCATCTTTGTGACATTGCTTGGGTGTGCATATTATACTTGGTTTGCCTATGAGATTAATTGCTAATTGTTCTACCTGCAATAACTGTTTGTTTGTGCTTGCATCTTTCTATTTGTGTTTGCTACTGGGACTCTGTTGGACTGTGGTGATTGGTTGATGGTTGGATTGTTTGGGCCTAGGGCCGTGGTTGGAATGAGATGAACCGATGATTGATTTCGGTTTTGTGTTTCTGGTTTGGAATAAAATATGAAAGGCTATTTTGGTTTCGCATAGATAAACCGTTTTGAAAGGCTTTTGAGTTTTTGAGAATTGAACGGTTCTTCTTTCAGAAAGATTTTTAGACTTTACTTTTATTGTAAACCGTTATTTTTGAAAAGGAGGCATAAGACGGTTATTAATCACTGGTACGGTTTATCTTCACGTATCCTATTACAGTAATTCCTAAAAACCCTCTACTGAGAACCCTTTCGAGGATGATGTTCTCACCCCCTTACATTTTTCCCACTAGATTTTAAATCATCGAAAATAATTAAATTGTTGATTAATTACTCTTGTGAAAAACTAAATACTAAAAGTAGTTAGGTAGAATAGGTAGATTATAATTGTATTGGTTAATGCTTGTAATATTATATATATATATATATATGGATGTGCTCTTTGTGAGTTGTTGTAAGTGTATTGTATGTATGATGTATAACAAAAGTATTTTGGGAGTGGTATTGCGGTTTAAAGTTTCAAACAGGTTCATATTTTAATATTAAATAGTATAAGTGTCGTCGTAATGTCCGAGCTATCAGAGTTGCGCAGCCGAAAGCGTGAGCTTTGGTAGTTAGGGTGTTACATTATGGTATCAGAGCAGTCCTTCCTGTAGATCCTGAGGAATGGACCGACTATGCTTCAATTGCATACTCTGAGCATTTGTCATGTATTAGGTCTTGTCGACTGACGAAAATTAGAGCTTTATGCACATGACGGTCTATTGATTAACGCCATTAGTCTTGCATTACATAATCCCTGATATTAAGTTTGGCCGGCTTAATACTAGTGAATTATGTATATGAAAGCACTAATGGGTTATCATAGATGATATACGAGTTTTGAGTAAAGCGAATCGCGGGTTTTGGGAACGCTAGAAACTATTTCTCGAGGCTATTCAGTTGTGTGTCTTAAATTCTGTTCGAGTCGACCTGTTCTTTCGTATCCTAACTTGAAGTTCTTGGTTGTTAGTCCTTTTGAAAAGTAGTTTGATTTTTCAACTTTATTCCTCTATTCATATGCATTCCTGTTTGATCTTAATTGCATATGCTTGTTTGGAATCCTTGTTGCACCTATCTTCCTCTGTTTGAGTTCTTCTTGATTCACGTGTTCCTTGATGTAGCCTTGAACTTGTCTTAATGTGCCGTGACTTTTAAATCCGGATTCCGAGTTCATTCTTAGAGAACTTGTTGATTTAGTTTTCCTCTTACTTGACAGTGATTACAGCTAATTTTGAGATTTTTATAAAAATTGCTATTGACTAAATATACACTTATCTATACGTGGAACTTAGAAGATTTCTTATACAGTTTAACAACTATTTATTTCTAATACCTCACCTGTACTTTTACTGGTTTGCGGAACCGCATTTACTTCAAATACAATTTGACTTTCTAGTAATTTTACTATGGTTCCAATGGACATCTTTATTTGATTATGTATTTGGGTATTTTCAGAATTCTGGAAAGAAAGGGGATTTCTTGCTTTATCCCGGTTGAGTTTCGTTTGATAAACTTTACTTAATTCATGTTAATTTGAGTTTGATTTAGCATACTACATGGCTTATGCCATTGTTGTTCTTTTGAAAATGTTGGACTCATAACTTTCTTCTTATGAGCGGACTCGTTCCTTCTTAAGCTTTTCACCTCTATGAATGTCATACGTGATTCTGTTTTTAACTAATCTTTTACATCTTGTGAACATTACCATTGATCTTGGTTTGTCCTCTCTTGTGAATCTCATCCTTATGTGAGTCAGTTTGATTCGTTTCAAATTAGTGCATTGTTTATTCTCTCATTTTCTCTACAAGAGTTTTTAGTCAAAGATTTATCATTGAGAAATTACAAATGATTGAGTTGTCTTTTTCTATGACTTTTGTATTCTTTTTGATCAATTGAAAGCTTGTTTGATGACTCATGCCTAGTGAATCTTGTTTGAACTACTTTGATTTGAGATCCTTTCTTGCAAGGCTTGACTCCTTTTTAGTACATCTTAAACTTCTTGAATGTTCTTCTGAGATGGTGATTTTAAGAACACTTTTGGAGTCTTGTTTTGAACTTTTTAAAGAAGTTTTGAATTCTCTTGTAAAAGGTTTTAAACGGAATTTATTTTCTGTTGCTTGATTTAGATTGAAACCATTGTTCAATTTTGACGAAGTTAATTTAAAGTTGGGATGCGCTATTTTAAATGAATTTTTGAAGAACTTCCTTGTTTAGTGGAAACCGGTTCGTTTGTAACACACCACTTATTTCCTTTACCAAATTGTAAGCAAATTTTTACTTCGGAGTCTCTTTTCTAAAAAGAGTTTAACTTCCTCTTTCGTACTTACTATAAATGTTATACACGCTTGTTTGAATATGGACTTTGGGAGTTTCTGAACAAGCATTTGATTTCTCTCCTGAGTTTTGTGAATTACTTTTGGTTAAGATTGTGCACTTAACTAATTTTCTAAAATATTTGATGAAAATATTTTAGCTCTTAGCCAAGCCGGTGTGCATCTTGTTTTTAAAACTCTACATGATCTATTTCAACATGAAATTTTATTGAAGTGAAGCCACGTTTATGCTAGGGCTACTCTCTTGAAGAATGTTTGTTGCTCAACTTTTCTTCTAGACTGCAAAGTGGTTTTTTTGCAAGTTTTCGACTCTTTCATGAACAATGTATTCGAAAGTATTTTTAATCATGCTCGAGTTCTGTGAGCTTTGTCTTGGGTTTGAAATATTCTCTTCTGTAAATCTCATGCCTCCTCGACTTAGCTTGAGTTTGTTTTAAACTAATGCGCTGATTTTCTGCTTATTGGTCCTATTGAATTTCTTTGATCCAAGGGTTATTTTTGAAGTTGTCAATGAAATTGTGTCTAGCAAACTTCATTGCTTGAGCATCCTTGTTTATCTGGAATTGGATATATTCTTTCAAATCTATGAGTATCGTCTTTGACAATTGTCTCCCCTTTCTAAGATCTCGTACTCTTCTGAGTAGACTCAAGAATTGTTTTGATATCACGTGCGATCTGTAGATATAGTAACGCGATGTGTTAGTTCTTTAAGACGTGATGTGTGCATACGAAAGTTGAAGCGGTAGGTGTGCAACGTTAAGAGTTGTGGGTGTTTTATTCCTTGTGAACAGGTTTGCGATCGTTAAGCTTATGATCGGATATGGGGATTGTAAAGTGCTTGGTGGAGTTGCGAGATTGAAGTTCTAAAGTGGGAACGAGATTTGTCAGTGAACATTATACCGCTGTTTAAATACCAACATGCTTTGCAGCCTTTTACCACACTAATTACCACTTTGCTTTGTGAACGCCTATCTTGATTTGCACCCTATTTTGGCACCTCAAGTTTTTGTGAGGCATTGAGATCATATGACCTTGTGCATTGAGCCTATCTTATAACGTTTGCTTTACAATCACACTCCTGCCTTTGTATTTTTATGCATACGACCATCCAAGTATTTGAAAACCGTATATATGTTTATATTTTGAGATATTTTTGCTTCTTCCTCAAATGTGTTCAAGGGTGGACTGTTATGAATTTTCTTTCGTTTTGTATCAATTTTCGAGGGCAAAAATTTTTATAAGGTGGGTAGAATGTAAGACCCAGAATCTTTGAAAAGTCTTTTTATGATCAAGTCTCAAATCATATGGTTATTTATAGTCTTAATTTCAGAAATTATTTTATTAAGGGTAATTAAGGCAAGTTTCGATTTATTGAATTTGAGATAAGTTATGATTATTATCTAATTTTATAATTATTGGATTATTTCCTATATTTGAATTATAAAGTTGATAGTTATGAAATAATAAGGATTTTATATGATTCGGATTAGATAAGTAATATTTTAAATATTACTATTGCTATTTTGGAAAAATGAAGAAAATAAGTATATTATTTCTAATTATTTGGTGGGGACATTTTATTGAAAATAATTTGTAAAATTGATGAGCAAATAGTATTTCTATACATTATTATTGTTGGATTAGAATTTATTTCTAATTACTATATTATCCCTATTTTTAAGTGAAATTACCATAATGCCCTTATCCCTAATTTTATTCAAAAACCCTAACCCTATGACCCAGTTCCCTTCACCCACACTCAGCAGCAATAGCTGCTGCCTCTCTACCCTAGACACCCATACGTAGAGGCAAATGGAAGAAAGAAAGAAATAGAGAGAGAAGGGAGAAACGGGATCCGTGGAAGGAGGAAGAGAAGAGGAGGGAGGAGGCTGCGCCGGCGCGCTGGGCTTCACCACCACCGTCGCGTCGTCGCTGCCCCTGCTAGCTGCCTCCATTTCACGAGAGAGAGAGAGAGAGAGAGAGAGAGAGAGAGAGAGAGAGAGAGAGCCGTGTCGGGAAGGAGGAGACGCCGCCGAGGTGCCATGGTCGTTCCTTCATCGCCGCCGCCACTGTTAGCCGAGCCATCATCTCTAGCCTGTGCCGTTGCAAGTCGCGCGAGAGTGAGACGCGCCGTGAGGGAGAGCCGTCACGTTTCTGCCGTCGCCAGTTCACACGCCGCCGCTGTGCTCCTTGCCGCAGTGCCGCCGCTGGAAGAGGAGGGCCTGCCAGTTCTGCCTCTCACTGACCGCCGCCGTTCCGCCGTCGCCGTCAAGGGGTTCTGCCAAGAGAGAGAGGACCGGCGTGCGTGAAGGGGAGAGGTCCGAGGCTGAGACGGTTCCCGTCACTGCCGTCTGCCTCTGTCACTACCGACCTGCTTCTCCGCGGTGCTTAGCTGGAGCATTTACTACTGTCGCCGGAGTTCTGAGGCCACCGGAACCACCGCCGGAGTTTCTGGCTACTTTTGCCGTCGTCAGAAAAGTCTATCGATAAGGGTCTTAAGTTGGTTCCCCTTTCCGTTGAGTTTCTGGAAACCTCACTATCACTGCATATGGTTCAGGTCATCGTTGCCGCTTGAGGTGGCTGCCGGGCTACTGCCAAACCGGTTCGGAGACAATCGCTGCTTCGGTTCAGCCATTCCTTCTTCGGTTCGGTAAGTGCTTAGATTTAAAAGCCTTTTAGTTACCGTTCTGTTATCATACGCTGAGGTTTGTGGTGTTAATTGCTATAGGATTGAGTTTCGGTTGTTGTATGTTGCGATTCGAGTTGTTGAGACTGTTGCGAAAGTGGCTTGGAGCTGAGGTTTTGGTTGCCATCAGTTCGGGTTGAGGCGGAAAGGACTTGATGAGGCGTTTGGGTTATGGAATTGCGTTTTGAGGTAGGGGCACTTTCCAAAAACTATATTCTTATATATTGGGATTATTACATATGGATACTGATGTGAGAAAATGTGTATTTGGTGATTGTATCGGCCTTATGTATCATTTGATTGACTCGAATGTTTATGAATGTTGGTTTGGCTGAGTTCTTGTGCGGCTTTGTGAAATGTAATATTTTGAAGCTGATTCTTTAAATATTTGAAATCTGAGTTTAATCCGTTGAGGATTGATTTGAATTGAGTTGATTATTTTGATGATGCGAAAGATAGAATACCCTTGAAATTCAGCCTGGGTTACTTTAATTGATTTGGTTTTGATTTCTCTTAAATCACTAATTATCTGGACTTAACGGGATATGTGACATATAATTGTCTTATATTTGGGTAATTAGGGTTTTTGTGGTATATAAACTAGAATTGGACTTAAACTTCTAATTGAAATTAAGCAAGGAATTAGTGGTTAACTAGGTTAGAGGAGACTAAATTACTAAGGAATTAGGGGTTTAGTCATATATAGTTTGCCATGAATTGAATCTTGCATGATTAAAATAGTTGATAAGAAAAGTTAATCCGGAAGATAAACAACTCCGAAACCTTAACTATTTTCTCATATATATTTCATAACCCATTTACTGCTTGCTTTCTAATTCTCTGAATTTATTGTTTAATGTTATTGAACTCTCAAACATCATTTTCTGCTTGTCTGACTAAGTAAATCACTCAACCATTGTTGCTTGATCCATCAATCCTCGTGGGATCGATCATCACTCACCTGAGATATTATTTGGTACGACCCAGTGCATTTGCCGGTTAGTTTGTGGACTTTAAATTCCGCATCAAGTTTTTGGCGCCGTTGTCGGGGATTAACTGTGATTGACAACTATTCGTTGTTTGATTGCTTAGATTAGATAATTTTTCCTTTAATTAGTTTTTTTTTGGATTATTCATTTTTATTTTCCATTTCTTTTTTCCTTTTTTTCTTTTCGTTTGCGTTCCCCCTGTCTCCTGTCTTATTTTCATTTTCTTTTTATTTTTTTTCTCTAACTTCAATTTTGATTTTTTTCAAAACTTTCTTTTGTTCTTTTTTTTTATTTCTATTTTCCTTTTAATTTTTATTTCTTTTATTAGTTTCTTAATTATTCAGTTTATTTTCTTTGTTTTAGTTTTTTTATTTTCGTTTTCTTTTTTATTTTATATTCTTTTTTTCATTATTTTTATTTTTTTATTTTATTTCTTTTGATAAAAAAATTTATATATAATTTTTTAAACATAAAAATAAAAATAAAAATAAAAATAAAAATAAAAATCTTTTTAAGTTTGGTGTTTCCTAGTTAGTTTTATTTTAATTTTTTTAATTTTTAGAATTCTAATCTTTCTTTTTTGCTTTTCTGTTTATCACATGGGTTACTACTCACACCCAAGGAGTGATTCATATCATTATGGATGGAGGAACTACCTAGATTTCGGTTGGCAAGGTCAAGAACAAAGAGATTTCAATGTCCCATATCTTATCCATCAAGAGCCATCATCTCTGGACACATTTATGCAAAATTTCCCAACCACACCTCCTAATTTTTCATATCAAAATTCTTCACCACTTGAGTATGCCTCAATACAAAATTTATTTCAAAACCCGTATAGTTTATTTCACCACCCACAAAACTCACTCCGCTATACACAAATCCCCTTTCAAAATTCACAAAATTCATTTCATAACTCACAAAATCCATATCAATTCCCTCAAAATATTTTCACCACAACCTATGCACCTCTACATGCTCATAAAAAATCCTCTCTGGCATTTGCACTAGAACAACTCTTCCAGACATGCGCCTCAACTGGCCAACTCATTGAGTTCTTAAGGGAAGAGGCCAGAGAAAGGATTGAAAATATGAAAGCCTCAAGAAGAAATCTAGAAGTACAAATGAGTCCAATGGCACACCATTCTGCTGAAAAACATACCAATGTCTTCCCTAGGCTAGGGGAAGAAAACAATGCCATAAGCTTGAGGAGTGGAGTAATGTTTAGCAAGAAGGATGAATACCAAATTTTGGATGAAAATGAGGAATTGGAAGAGCAAGAAAAAGAGACCCATGTACCAAGTGAAACCCCAATGAAGAAGGAAGTTGTAAGGGAGGAAAATAATTATGAGAATTTACACTCCAATGAAGCAGAGAGTGGCATAGAGGGTGAGTTCATTGAACCACCAATTCAAGAAGTTCTTGATGAAGGGTACACTCCACCCATCACACAACAACCAAGTCTTGAAATTAGAATGGTGAAGGCAATCAAAAAAAGCACTGAAAAGGGGATTGTGACCAAGAAAAAAAGACAGTATCCATGAAAAAGAGAAGGTCAGCAAAAAGCAATCCAACCTCTACCCCAACAAGAAAGGTGAATTAAGCTAATAACAATAAAAGAAATCTTGTTTGGAGGAATTCAAGTCTAAGGGCACTAATTTTCGCCTCTCCTCCCTTGGAGTCATTTCTTTTAACCAACTGGAAGAAGAGAAAGAAAATTCGACAATCAAGTGTCAAGCTAGTGATGTTAAAGAAGCGCTTGTTGGAAGGCAACCCAATATTCCGTATCCTTATATTTTTTTTGTTTATTTTCAATTTATTTAGTTTGTTTTAATTTCTTATCATTTTCCTTCTTTTTAAGTATGTTTTGATCATGCAGAGTGTGTAAAACAGGAACAATTTTTCTTTGCTTAGGGACAAGTAAACTTTTAAGTTTGGTGTTGTAGAGCGCGCTCTCTGTTTATCTTATCATCAATGGTACCAAAGAGAGGTGAATCATCTTCACGGAAGAGCACAACCTGGGGAATGAGATGGCTGGTGCACGAATCCCCACATTTCGTATAACTGTACCAGCAAGTGTACTGGGTCGTCCAAGTAATACCTGAGCGAGTCAGGGTCAATCCCACGAGGATTGTGGTTTGAAGCAAGCTATGGTTATCTTACAGATCTTAGTCAGGCAGATAGAAGAGTTGTAGGTTTGAATTTGGTTAAAAGCATAAAAGGAATGAAAAGTGTATAAAATACTTTGTGAATTTGAATGTAACCAGTGATAAGAAGATGGTTAAGGCTTGGAGATGCTTTGTCCTTCTAGATTAACTCTGGTATTACTGTGTTCTTCAATTGTGAATGATTTCTTCTATGGCAGGCTGTATGTGATCAACGCCATACAGCCGCGGTTGTCAATCTCCTCCAGATCTGAACCCCAGGGTTAGTGCGGATCCATTCTAATTGAGGGTGAAGCTATTGCAGTCCATTCTCCTTAATGATCCTACTCAAAACGCCACAGACAAGGTCAAATCTTCCGTCTAAGAGATGTATAATCAAGCTAGCGGTTCGATGCTTTCCAGTCACGTATTCACACGAACCCAAGAAGAACACGGGTGGTTGTCAGGCACATGGTCTTAGTATAAAGAACGGAGATGATTGTCACAGGTCATTCCATTCATCAAGTTGAAGAACGAAGATACATCTTAGAATTGAATCAAACATGGATTGAAGAGAAACAGTAATACTTTTATTAATCCATAAAACTCAGCAGGGCTCCTCCCCTAAACCTAGGAGGTTTAGAAACTCATACTAATAGGAAACACAATGATACACAAAAATATGGCATAGAGGTCCCTATGATTATGTAAAATATCCCTTAAATACTAAACTAATGACTAAGGATTACATAAGAAAGGGTAAAACAGTCTTTTAGTGCTAAAATCCACTTCTGGAGCCCACTTAGTAAGTGTTTTGGCTGAGCTTTGATGAGATCCACGTGCTAGGAGGCCTCTAGGGCGTTGAATGTTGGCTAGGGGGTCCTCTTTGGGCGTTTGGATGCTGGTCTCCTCCTTTGGGCGCTGGACGCCTGGAATGGGCAGGAGGCTGGCGTTTGACGCCAGTTTTGGGCCTTCAATTCTGAAGCAAAGTATGGACTATTATACAATATTGAAAACCTCTAGAAGTGAGCTTTCTATAGTCGTTAAGAAAGCTCCATAAGGACTTTTGTAGCTCCAGAAAACCTCTTTCGAGTGCAAGGAGGTCAGATCCGGACAACATCTGCAGTGCTTTCTCTGTCTCTGAATCAGACTTTTGCTCCAGCTCCTCAATTTCAGCCAGAAAATATCTGAAATTATACAAAAACACACAACCTCAAAGTAGAATCCAAAAATATGATTTTATCACTAAAACCTATGGAAACTTAATAAAACCTAAACAAAACATGCTAAAAACTATATGAAAATGATGCCAAAAAGCGTATAAAATATCTGCTCATCAATGGCCACCAGGATAACTGAGGTGGTTGAGTTTCTTTTATTTTATTTCCCTTTCTGTTCTTATTTTGTTACCTCCTGTTTTCTGTTGCTTTGATTGCCTGCATGATCTTTAGTACTTTTAGTTCCTAGGTTTTAGTTTCATTCAGTTGCCTTTTGTTTTACTTTATTTGAAAAGACGTCTCATGTACCGCTCACTGAGCTTGAATCTAAAAAAAAAAGAAAAAAAGTGATGTATTACATGAGAAATTGAGTTATATTTAAGATTAGTCTTATTTGCTTAGATGTGGTAGTATTTATCTGTGACTTTGAATGCATGATATGAACAGTGCATATTTGAATTTGAATAAAAGGATGTTGATGCATGAGGAATAGAAATTTAGATAACTATTATGGATTCTCTGAATTAAACAAAATCTTAATCCTTGAAACAAAAAAAATAGCGAAATGAAAATAAAGAAAAGCAAGGTCCAAAGCTCTGAGCATAAATGACTAGGAAGTTCAAATATGATTAAAAGCTCAAAGAGTTATTTTTCTAGCCATATGCTTGTGGTGTGAATGTGTCAAGTAACTCTTGAGACAGAGCACTAAGAGTCAAGGCCAGCTGGAAATACAGAATATGCCAAAGGCTTTGAGCACTACTGTCTGGGAGTAATTGAAAGAAAAATCAGAACTCGAAGAGAATTCCCCAGTTAAGTGCTTATGGTATTTTTTTTTTTCAAATAAAGCTAGAGACAAAACATTTAAAGTCACGGCTAGGATCAAGGTGCAAAGAACTAAAGAAAAAGAATAAAAGAAAATTTGTTGTGTTCAAGAATTAATCCAAAGTAAAAAGGCCAATGAATTTATAAGACTATCCGGATTCTAATTCCGAATGATAGTGACATCCCTTAGATTCAAAAGATAGTGAGATGCCAACACTATTCAGTGTTTTAGTGTTATAAACCCGACTTTGAGAAAGACAGGAGCTTAATTGAGCACTCACTTCTCATACAAATTCACATCCTAAGTTTATATTAGTTTTGGTTGCTTGAGGACAAGCAACAATTCAAGTGAATTTGCATTTGAATTGTCAAGTTTAATCAAGATTTAAATGCTCTTTATCCACTATGAATGCTACTTTGAGTTATGTGTAATTTGGTTTATTTCAGGTAGCATTCAGATAGATTTGACAAGGTTTGTGTAAAAGAAAAGGAAGAAAGTGAATGATGCTATCAACCCTGACCTCCTTGCACTCCAATAGAAATAACTTGAGTTACAGATGTCCAATTGATGCAGTTCCAGCGGTATTAGAAAGCTAACTTCTAGATCTTTCCAATGATATATAATAGTATATACTTTTTCTCCAGTATGTATGGACTTGGTGGCGCATAACTTAGGATTTCCCAAGTTAGACGCCGAATGAAGAAAATACAATCCATCACGTTCGGGTGCAGCCAAGCCTAACTTGGAATTTTAAATTCCAAGTTAGGCACCAATCATCAAGTTAGCAATGGTCCCATGCCTATTTGAGCTATGCAACGATATTTTATTTGATTTTAATTAAAACTTTTATTTTAATTACAAAAAAGAAAAGATATTATTTAGTTTTAGAAAATATATTTTACATTTATTAGAATTAGATAAAGAAAGGGAAAAGATTCAGCCCTTCGGGCTATCTTCTTTCTTACGCACCTCATTCTACAGTTTACAGTTTTTCAGAATCCTTGTTTTCTCTCTGAGCCATGAGCAACTAAACCTCCACTGTTCAGATTAGGAGCTCTGTTTATTGATGGATTGATATTATTACTCTTCTATTTTAATTAATGTTTTGATTTCAATTTCAAAAATTTGTTTTCGTTCTTCATCTTAAGGATTTGGGTAGATCAGAAGAATAACCCTTATTCTATTTGAGTTCTTGTGAACATTGGAAAAGTAATTTACTTGAACAACAGTTTGAAAATAATTTCTCCTAAATTACTAATTATCTGGACTTAACAGGATACGTGACATATAATTCTCTTATATTTGGGTCATTAGAGTTTCTATGGCATATAAACTAGAATTGGACTTAAACCTCTAATTGAAATTAAGTTACCAAAGAATTGGCGGTTAACTAGGTTAGAGGAGACTCAATTACTAAGAATTAGGGTTTAGTCATATATAGTTTGCCATGAATTGAATCTTGCATGACTAAAATAGTTGATAAGAAAAGTTAATCCGGAAGATAAACAACTCCGAAACCTTAACTGTTTTCTCATATATATTGCACAACCCATTTACTGCTTGCTTTCTAATTCTCTGAATTTATTGTTTAATGTTATTGAACTCTCAAACACCATTTTCTGCTTGTCTGACTAAGTAAATCACTCAACCATTATTGCTTGATCCATCAATCCTCGTGGGATTGACTCTCACTCACCTGAGGTATTACTTGGTACGACCCGATACACTTGCCGGTTAGTTTGTGGACTTTAAATTCAGTATCACTAGTCAATATATACAATAGAGTTTTATAAAAGGTTTACTCCTATCTCTCAAACTTATAAACAAAAGCCTCTAAGGTAACAAAGTTATATTTATACAAAAGATGAGAGAATAATTACAACAGAAGTAAAGCAGAACAAGATAAAAGAGAAACCATTCTCCGCTCTGTCACTATGTCCACAAACTCAACGAGGTGGGTTGCGACCTGCATCTGAAAAATAACAACAATATATGGTATGAGAACTGGAGGTTCTTAGTATGGTAACAGTGCCCAATATGTAAGATATAAGGTTCCGAGGTACCAAAGGCAATCCTAAAACTTCACATCAATATAGTTATATTGAAGCTTAAAATAAATAATTAACTTAAACCGTAAATAGGGTAATCTAATCTTAGGAGATTTCTAACTAATACTAAATCACACCGCTGTATCCCACAGCCTTCGCCAACCTACCCTCCTCGAAATCTCATCGCCACCGCCTACCTAACCTCCTCGCACCAATCAATCACAGATAATGCAAGTAAGTAAAATATAAGTAGTATACATATATAGCAGGTAAATCAACTAGCATTAGGCATGTTATTCAAATAGGTATAACTCAAGTAATCAAAGCAAACAAGCATGTAGAAGATGCATATGATGAATGTCTATCCTGTTTGGCTCGTGACATCACTTGTCGGTTCAAAATGCCAACCCGACACATCCCCGGGATGTCGCCTTTTTGCCACGATCAGGGGTATAGTGCCCTGCTCACTCTTTCTAGTACCCAACACTTTATCTTGCGCCCCATGAGTTATAGTGCCCGACACACTCTTTTGGGTTATAATGCCCTTGTTCACTCTGGCAGCAGAAAGGTTATGTGAGCGGAAGACTACAGTCCTCATATCTCAACGTAGGCGGGAGACTGTCTCGGCCCCTACGCCGGCACCGCTACCTCGATAAGCAGGAGACTGCCACAGCCCTTGTCTAAGGTGCATTGCAACTTACCAAATCAATGCATTCACGTGAGCGGGAGATTGCCACAGTCCTCACATCCGAATGCTAGTGGGTGACTGTCACAGCTCCCACGACAGAGAATAATGCATATCACAATCACATACTCAATCTCAGAGATCACTGTTCATAGCACAAGTTTGCTTATACCTATCTCATTAACCATAATCATTCATATTTCTCAATTCATTGTCACCTCAATAATCTGCCCAGACACTCAAGTTATTCCATCCACAGAACTTCCCAAGCCTAGTCACCGTCTTCTAAACTTATAACAGAAATTTATCAATTTAATTTA
This sequence comes from Arachis ipaensis, assembly GCF_000816755.2. Taxonomy (NCBI): domain Eukaryota; kingdom Viridiplantae; phylum Streptophyta; class Magnoliopsida; order Fabales; family Fabaceae; genus Arachis; species Arachis ipaensis. The sequence goes on along the minus strand of NC_029785.2, from coordinate 110,189,764 downwards.
CTAACTCACCTCTAATAGTCTTAAGACCTAATTACTAGTTAAAAATCTTAAATGGTAATTAAATAAATTTAGAAAGCTAGATAATCCTTGAAGAGGTGAAGAAAACCATTTTTCAGCAAAACAGGAGTTTCAAGTTTGAAAAATTCTTTACCTAGACAGCACGCTATCTTGTTCTTAGAAAATTCACCAAAAATCATATTTTCACTTGATGAATCTGAAATTTTCCAGAAATAAATTAGACTTATAGAGTTTTAATCCAGATCAAAGAGTTATACGGATTACAAGTTTGCTTTCAAAAACTAGTTTTGCTGTCAACACAGCTAAGAGCTCTATTTTTAAAACAAACACAACTTCTAAAAAATTTATTAAAGTCTGAAATTTTTATACAAACAAAAAAATAGTTCCAGTTTCAATTTATTTTTAGTTCCAATAAAAAATGTGATCAGGTTTAGGAGATATAAGTTTGGAAAGTTGCTAGTTTGATTATGCAGCAGCAGAAAATCAACATTAAAGTAACAAACTTCAAAAACTCATATCTCCTAATCTAACTGTTAAAAGTTAACCAAATTTTGTATGATTGATCTACACATCACAAAGATTCAATAAAAATTAATCCCATTCAATTATGATGATTAGATCATTCTCAAAAAACTTTCGAAGTTGCTTCCAAAAAATCAGTTTATGTAGAATTTTGCCAAACACAGGTTTTTTTTTTTACTAAACCAAACCTCAATATCACAATTCTCACTTTTAAACCATTCCACTCACATACCAAAACTCTATCAATACCATTTATCCCTCTCCATCCTCAATTCAACCTATCTCATGCATTTAATTTCATAATTCTCATCATAAAGTTCCATTCACCACATCAATTCACATACACATAACAACAACTAACATTTTACAACCACAACTCTCACTCACCACATCAATTCACATGCACAAAATAACATTCAACATTTCACAACCACATGAGCCTTGCTCAATCAATCCTTTACCTCAATCATCAATTTATCGTGATAAATTCTCTAATTTTTCATCATCTATCAATAACAACATCATCAATCATCAACACATCAACAATCACCCATTATTAACATCATAATTTGTCCAATCATCACAATCATCATAATCATCAATATTCATATCCCACCATATATAACTCCTTCAACCTTCATCAAAATCATCATCAACCATATCATTTACATGCAATTAATTATACAACAACATCATTCAATCCTATCTTAAAGGCCCCTAGCCTAACATTATATATTACATAAAGAAAACCGAAGTCATACCTTGGCTGATTATCAATATGCACCAAAATTACCAATTGATCACAACCAAGCCCAATCAAGCCACCAACTCAACTCTACTTGCTCCCAATATCACAATTATCAAGCTATACATAATTAATTCATAAATATCAATACTTAGGGTTTCAAAATACACAATTTCACAAGGATGGAGAGTAATCTTATCTTACCCACAGTAGATTGGGATAAAACCCAACAACTTTTCACTAATGGGTGGCACCTAAACAACCAAAATATAAAAATATACTCAAAACCAAAACCTAAATTTTGAAATTCTTAAGGGTTGAGAACTGGACAAGGATTTTCAAAAAGCTTACCATAATACCTAGCTAGAAATAACGGGCTTGGCAAGAGCTTCGCGGGGCCGCAAACCATTCGCGAATCGGAGCACCATAACTCGAGTTATGGTCACTGGAAGTTGATTGTGAATAGTGACCAAACCCTTTTGCTCTTTTCTCTCTCAATGCACATTGTCTTCAGCCTTCTTTGTGCTGAATGTGGCTGTCTTAGCCACTTAAGTGAATGTATACATGTTGGGCTTGGGCCTAACTTGGACCCGGTCCAACTCGTTAGCATTTTTAGCTCATTTGGTCCAATTTTAGGTCAAACCTTTAGAATAGTGCTCGGCTTTTAATTCTAAATATTTTTCTAAGTTTTCCTATAGTTTTTATTGTTCTCACACAGTACCAGACAGACTTAAGCCGGTACTGCCAGCTAAATTACTGGTACACATTTTTACACAATTTTTCGCAAAAAATTACATTTTTCAACTCGAAAAATTCTACTGAATCCAAATCTTACCTTTAAATTTTTTAAATTAATACTTCTAATTTTTTTGACCTATTCTGGACATTAAATTATTATTTATTTTAATTAAACGTTTAGATTAAATTTGGTTCTTACAGCATGCGTGAGACGCAGGCCCAAATTTAAATCTTGGAGGCCTATGGAGTGTTGTGTGATACGCAGGCTAGCTTGCGTGAGATGCAAGGATAGCGGGTAGCCCCTGGAAGTAAGGTTTGGAGACTGCGTGAGATGCAGGGAAGGCAAGTGAGGCACAGGGAAGCGTGAGCTTGAGATGGGGCTGCGTTCAACATAGGAGAAGGCTGCATTAAACGCATGTCAACTATAGACTCTTATACATTATTGGAAAGTTCTAAAAGCTAGTTTTCTAATGCCATTAGCACTGATTTATTTGGACCTCTATAGCTCAAGTTATGATCACTCGAGTATGAAGAGGTCAGGGTGACATCATAACAAATTCTCTTTGCACTTTTCTTCAATTCTTGGTTCTCTGAGAGGTTGCTTCCTTTTGCATGGCTTCTTCCTTGGTTCTCCCAGGGACTTCTTTGGTTGTCCTTATTCTCCTTTGTTCTAGCCTAAAATCTTTCAATAACTTTCTAAACATATCAAGGCATAAGACAACTCCAAGAAATATTGATTAAAGTACAAAAATCTCAATTATAACAAGGAAATCACTAACTTTATTCAAAGAATTAATAAAGAAAACTACTAAAGATGCTCATGCATCACAACATCAAACTTAAGATCTTGGTTGTCCCCAAGCAAGAAAAGAACTATGCACAAAGGAGTCCTCTAAATTGAAGTGGGTTAAAGAATTGCTTTGTAATATCTCAGTGAGTGAAGATCAAGTGACAGTATAGTAACTCTGATTTGTGTGATCAAGTATAGATTCTAGTGCTTGCTAGGCTTACAATTGAAAGTTTTAGAACTTAGAAATTTCATTCGGATGATATTATAGAGGTCTCTTTATATGTTTTCACCTTGAGATAGCTTTTCACTTTTCTTGTTGTTATCATTATTTTCTTTTCTAAGCTATACTTATTTTCTTTTCTTAGCTCTTTTTGGGGTTGATTTTCACGACTTTGAATCTAAATGTTCTATCTGAAGGCGGATTTTTAAGATGAGTTTTCAATCGATACTCCTGAACCAGTTGGTTCAAGGTATCAGTTGTTGAAGTACCCCTCGGATTTACTTGCTCAAGCGTCTCTCTTTGACACAGTCGCACCACAAGCACTTAACTAGAAAAACAACTCTTTGAGATTTGTTTCCTTTTAACCTTCCTAGCCATTGGTGCTCAGAGCCTTGAGCCTTATTTTTTGTTTTTGTTTTTCTTTTCTTGCTGTTTCTTGGTTTTATAGATTTTTGAGAACCTCCATAATACTTCTCTAAACTTCATTCCATACTTTAAAGCTCTACGTGCAAGTTTTCACAAACATGCAACCTCATTACATAATCACACTATCATACCTCCACTTTTCTTAATCTAACTTGTCCCAAATTTTAAAAAATTTCTTCAAATTTTTTCATTTAAAAGCTCTTTATTGCATACTTAAAGATATTGAGTATATGCAATTTCAAAGGTAAGGTAAAATGAAGAAGTATGAATCATGATTATCAAAATAGATGCAAGATATAAGAAATAAAAACTCAAAGATAGAGTTACCTCCCACTTCATCATCTTCTAGACTATGTAGAGCATAGCCTCCAACACCAAACTTAGAGTGGTTGCTTGTCCTCAAGTGATGAGCGGATATTTTATACACTTTTTGGCATCATTTTCATATAGTTTTTAGCATATTTTGTTTAAGTTTTATTAAGTTTTCATAGGTTTTAGTGTAAAATTCACATTTTTTATTCTACTTTGAGTTTGTGTGTTTTTATGCAATTTCAAATATTTTCTGGCTGAAATTGACGAGTTGGAGCAAAAGTCTGATTCAGAGACAGAGAAAGCATTGCAGATGCTATCCGGATCTGACCTCCTTGCACTCGAAAGAGCTTTTCTGGAGCTACATACATCCAAATGGAGCTTGCTCAATGGCTATGAAAATCTAACATCTAGAGCTTTCCAGCAATGTATAATAGTCTATACTTTTCTTCAGAATTGAAGGCCCAAAACTGGCGTTCAACACCAGCCTCCTGCCCTATTCTGGCGTCCAATGCCCACAAGGAGGAGACCAGCGTCCAAACGCCCATAAAGAGGACCCCCTAGCCAGCGTTCAACACCCTAAAGGCCTCCTAGCTCGTAGATCTCAATCAAGCTCAGCCCAAACAGTCACCAAGTGGGCCCCCGAATTGGTTTTAGCACTAAAAGACTATTTTACCCTTCCTATATAATCCTTAGTCATTATCCTAGTATTTATTTGAGAACTTTTACATTATTCAGAACCTTTTAACACTTTAAAAGTTTTTATGATTGTATTTTCTATCAGTATAAGTTTCTAAACCTCCTAGATTAAGGAGAGGAGCCTTGCTGAGTTTTATGGATTAATAAAAGTATTACTATTCTATTTCAATCCGTGTTTGATTCTCTATTCTAAGATGTATCTTTGTTCTTCATCAATATGAATGCGTTGAACTGGCATAAGGTTATCACATTCTATATGGGTTCAGAGTAAGTCTTTCATCGGACAATGATGAACCACCAGCTTGATTATATATCTCTTAGACGGCTAATCCACGACTTCGTTGGGGACTTCTCGAGACATCAGTTCAGCCGAGGTATAGGGAGATTAGAGTCTTTGTGGTATTGACTAGAACCCAAAGGCACATCATTCTCTGATTCGGAAGATTCGACCTTGTCTGTGGCATTTTGAGTAGAATCATTAAGGAGAATGGACTGCAATAGCTTCATCCTCAATCAGAATGGATCCGCACTAACCCTGGGGTTCAGATCTGAAGGAGATTGACAACCGCGGCTGTATGGCGTTGATCACATACAGCCTACCACAGAAGAAATCATTCACAATTGAAGAACACAGTAATACCAGAGTTAATCCAGAAGGACAAAGCATCTCCAAGCGTTAACCATCTTCTTATCACTGGTTACATTCAAATTCACAAAGTATCTTATAAACTTTTCATTCCTTTTATGCTTTTAACCAAATTCAAACCAACAACTCTTCTATCCACCTGACTAAGATCTGCAAGATAACCATAGCTTGCTTCAAACCACAATCTTCATGGGATCGACCCTGACTTGCTCAGGTATTACTTGGACGACCCAGTGCACTTGCTGGTACAGTTACACGAAGTGTAGGGATTCGTGCACCAGCCATCTCATTCCCCAGGTTGTGCTCTTCTGTGAAGATGATTCACCTCTCTTTGGTGTCATTGATGATAAGATAAACAGAGAGCGCGCTCTACAATACCAAACTTAAAAGTTTGCTTGTCCCTAAGCAAAGAAAAATTATTCCTGTTTTACACACTCTACATGATCAAAACATACTTAAAAAGAAGGAAAATTATAAGAAATTAAAACAAACTAAATAAATTGAAAATAAACAAAAAAAATCTAAGGATACGGAATATTGGGTTGCCTCTCAACAAGCGCTTCTTTAACGTCACTAGCTTGACACATGATTGTCGAATTTTCTTCTTCTTCTTCCAGTTGCTTAAAAGAAATGACTCCAAGGGAGGAGAGGTGAAAATTAGTGCCCTCAGACTTGAATTCCTCCTAACAAGCTTTCTTTTATTGTTATTAGCTTGATTCACCTTGCTTGTTGGGGTAGAGGTTGGATTGCTTTTTGCTGACCTTCTCTTTTTCATGGATATTGTCCTTTTTTTTCTTGGTCACAATCCCCTTTTCAGTGCTTTGTTTTATTGCCTTCACATTTCTGATTTCAAGACTTGGGTGTTATGTGATGGGTAGAGTGTACCCTTCATCAAGAACTTCTTGAATTGGTGGTTCAATGAACTCACCGTCTATGCCACTCTCTGCTTCATTGGAGTGTAAATTCTCATAATTGTTTTCCTCTCTTACAATTTCCTTCTTCATTGGGGTTTCACTTGATCACATACAGCCTGCCATAGAAGAAATCATTCACAGTTGAAGAAGACAATAAGACCAGAATTAATCCAGAAGTACAAAGCATCTCTAAGCCTTAACCATCTTCTTATAATCAAACCTTGTAATTCCATCTTTATTCCTTTTATGCATTTAAACAAATCCAACAACTCTTCTATCCACCTAACTAAGATCTGCAAGATAACCATAGCTTACTTCAAATCACAATCCTCGTGGAATCGACCCTGACTCGCTCAGGTATTACTTGGATGACCCAGTGCACTTGCTGGTTCAGTGTATGAAGTGTGAGGATTCGTGCGCACCATCAAGCAAGAAAGAAAAAAGTTGGTGATGGAAATATGAATAATCATGATTATCCAGTGAAGGCACAAAAGTGATGCAAAAGCTTATTCTAATAAAATAAACAAAATAAAAACAAAATGAAATTAAAGACAAAATAAAAGATTACTGACAGTTGGGTTGCCTCCCAAGAAACACTCTTTTAACATCACTATCTTGACAGTTGGTGCACAGATTCCCACACTCCGTACAACTGAACCAGCATGTGCACTGGGTCATCCAAGTAATACCTGAGGTGAGTCAGGGTCGATCCCACAAGGATTGTCAGCTTGGATCAAACATTGGTTATCTTGTAAATCTTAGTCAGGCAGATAGAAAAGTTGTTTAGTGGTTTAAGCGCATAAAAGTAAAATAAAGATAATGTTACTCAGTAATTGTGAATTGAATGATAAGAAGATGGTTAAGGCTTCAGAGATGCTTTGTTTTATGGATCAATCCTTTCTTACTGTCTACTCCAACTGTGAATGCTTTTTTCTATAGCAGGCTGTATGTGATCAACGCTGGTTTGAGCGGCCGCCAATCTTCTTCTAGGATGAACACCAGGTTTAGTGCGCATTCAGTCTAAATGAGGGTGAAGCTCCTACAGTTCATTCCCTTGATGATCCTACTCAAAATGCCACAGACAAGGTCGAATCTTCCGGATCTGAGAATGATGCGCCTTGGTTCTAGCCTCTACCACAAAAACCCTAATCTCCCGATACCTCAGCTGAACTGATGTCTCGTGAAGTCCCCAACGAAATCGTGAATTAGCCGTCTAAGAGACGTATCCTCAGCTAGTGGTTCATTGATATCCGATGAAAGATGCTCGCTGAACCCATGTAGAATAGAGCTAACTTTTGACGGTTCAACTCATTGATAAGGTTGAAGAACGAAGATACATCTTCGGAGAGAATCAAACACAAATTGAAATAAAACAGTAGTACTTTTATTAATCCATAAAACTCAGCAGAGTTTCTAACCTTAACCTAAGAGGTTTAATGGCTCATACTGTACATAATGGTGTTCGAAAATATGATATGCTGGAGAGTGATCCTAAACATGGTTGATCTTCTCCTATAAATACTAATCTAATAACTAAGGATTACAGAAATATGATAGGCTTAGGCTTGTGGTGCAAAAATCTACTTCTGGGGCCCACTTGGTGAGTGTTTGGGCTAAGCTAAGGATGTTTCCACGTGCTAGGACTCCCTAGGAGTGTTGAACGCTGGCTAGGGGCCCCCTTTTGGGTGTTGGATGCTGGCCACCTCTCTGTGGGCGTTGGACGCCAGGACTAGGGTAGATGGCTGGCGTTGAACGCTAGTTTTGGGCCTTCATCTCCAAAAACAAGTATGCACTATTATATATTTCTGGAAAGCCCTAGATCTTAACTTTTCATAGCCATTAAGAACGCTTCATTTGGATATCTGTAGCTCTAGAAAGGCTTGCTTGAGTGTATGGAGGTAAGATCCTGACAGCATCTGTTATGCTTTCATTGCCTCTGAATCAGACTTTGTCAAAACTCTCAGATTTCAGCCAGAAAATACTTTAAATCACCATAAAACACAACAACTCATAGTAGAATCCAAAAATGTGAATTTTACACTAAAACCTATGAAAATATAGTAAAACTTAAACAAAACATGCTAAAAACTATATGAAAATAATGTCAAAAAGCGTATAAAATATTTGCTCATCACAACACCAAACTTAAACTGTTGCTTGTCCCCAAGCAACTAAAAAAAAGTAGGATAAAAATAAGAGTAAGATACAATAAATCTCAGAGTTTTCAATGAAGCTCAGTTTCAATTAGATGAGCGGGACTTAGTAGCTTTTTACTTTTGAATAGTTTTGGCATCTCACTATCCATTGAAGCTCAGAAGTGTTGGCCTCTTTAGGAACTTAGAATCTAGATGATATTATTGACTCTCCTAGTTTAGTTTTTTTTATTCTTGAACACAGCTTTTAGAGTCTTACTCGTGGCCCTAAGCACTTTGTTTTCCAGTATTACCACCGGATACATAAATGCCACAAACACTTAACTGGGTGAACCCTTTCGAATTGTGATTTAGCTTTGCTAGAATCCCCAGATAGAGGTGTCCAGAGTTCTTAAGCACACTCTTTTTGCTTTGGATCAACACTTAAACTACTCAGTCTCAAGCTTTTTACTTGACACCTTCACACCACAAGCATATAGTTAGGGAGATTGTTTCTTTGGAGTGCTTAGGTCAAGATTTTGTTTCTTTTAGGCCCTCCTAACCATTGATGCTCAAAGCCTTGGATCCTTTTACCCTTGCCTTTTGTTTTAAAGGGTTATTGGCTTTTTGCTCTTGCCTTTTGGTTTAAAGAGCTATTGGCTTTTTCTGCTTTTTATTTCTTTTTCATCTTGCTTTTTTTTTATTTTTTATTTTTTTTTTTGCTTTTTGCTGGTTTTTCTTGCTTCAAGTATCAAATTTTAGATTTTTCAGATTACCAATAATACTTCTCCTTTTTCATCATTCTTTCAAGAGCCAACATTCTTAATTCCAATTTCAAATATGCACTATTCATTCATACATTCAGTAAACAAAAGCAATGCCACCACATCAAGATATTTGAACTATTCTTAAGATAAACTTGAAATTCATGCATCTTAATTTTTCTTTTTCAAATAAAATTTTCTTTTAAGCAAGGTGAGAGATATATGGAACATTTTATAACTTTAAGACATAGATAGAAATGATCATGCAATAGGAACACGAGAACAGACAACAAAACATAATGAAAAACAGAAAAATGACATAAAAGAAAGGGGTGATGGAACGGGACCACCTTAGTGACGGCGGCTACCACTTCCTCTAGAGAATCCAATAGAGTGCTTGATGTCTTCAATGTCACGCCCTTGTCTCTGTTGTTCTTCCCTCATAGCTATTTGATCTTCTCTAATTTCATTGAGGATGGTGGAATGCTCTTGATGCTCCATCCTCAACTGATTCATGTTAGAACTTAATTCTCCCACAGAAGTATGCCATTGATCCCAATAGCTTTAAAGAGGAAAATACATCTCTTGTGGTATCTCAGGGATCTCATGTTAAGGTGGCTCCACATGCTCATGTTGAGGTTCATATGCCGGCTCTCTAGTATGCTCCATCCTTCTTTTAGTGGTGGGCTTGTCTTCCTCAATTGGAATGTCACCTTCTATGACAATCCTAGCTGAATTGCATAAGTGACAGATAAGATGAGGGAAAGCTAACCTTGCTTGGGTGGAGGGCTTGTCTACCACTTTGTATAACTCTTGAGGTATCACCTCATGTACTTCCACCTACTCTCCGAGCATGATGCAATGGATCATGATGGCTCGGTCTATGGTCACTTCGGACCGGTTGTTAGTAGGGATGATAGAGCGTTAGATGAATTCCAAGCATCCTCTAGCTATGGGCTTGAGGTCAGGCCATCTTAGTTGGATAGACCTACTTTAGGAATTCCTTTTCCACTGTGCTCCTTCCACATAGATGTCTGAGAGCACTTGATCTAGCCTTTGATCAAAATTGACTCTTCTAGTGTAAGGATGTGGGTCTCCTTACATCAAAGGCAAGTTGAATGCCAACCTCACACTTTTCGGGCTAAAGTCTAAGATTCTCCCTCTGACCATGGTGCTCCAATTTTTAGGATGTAGGTTCACACTAATGTCATGGTTTTTTGACCGATGCATTAGCATAGAACTCTTGCTAAGGTAGAGGTTGATCATGGTGTTTTAACTTCTCCCCTCTCACTGTGAATCTTCTCCTCATGTCTTCATCTATGAGCTCAATGTGTTCAAAAGAGAGAATCTTATTTACTATGTAAGGGCCATGTCACTTTTTGTTGAGTTCCCATGGAGGTAGGTAGGATTGTAGTACTTTCTATCCAAGTGAGAAGTCACTTGTGGGAATTTTCTTGTTTTTCTAGCCTTTGGTCTTTTTCGTCGGAGTCTTTTCTTCCTCTTTCTTTGATGATGCACACCCAACACCAAACTTAGGTTTGATGTCAGGAGAAGTTATGTTGATTTCCACAAAAGGAGGCTTGGGTTGCAAATTCTTGTTAGCTTTATCAGGGGGTTCTTGGAGACTTGGATCAATTGATTCAACCTTTATGCAATTCTCCTTCTCACTTGAATGATACATGATGTTAAAAATATGAAAAACTAAGTGCTCATCATGCATCCTCAATATTAATTCACCCTTTTCAACATCAATGAGAGCTCTCCTAATGGCTAAGAATAAGCTCCCTAGAATGATTAAGGCATTATCATCCTCCTCCATATCAAGAATCACAAAATCTGCTAGGAGAAAAAACTTTCTCACTTTGACCAACACATTCTCAACTATTCCATGTGCATACTTTATTGATTTGTCTATCATTTGTAGTGTTATCCTTGTTGGTTGCTCTTCTTGGATTTGTAGCTTCTTCATTACAGACAAAGGCATTAAATTGATACTTGTCTCTAAATCACACAAGGCTTTTTCAAAAGTTCTGCTTCCAACGGTACATAGAATTTGGGAGCTCCCTAGATCTTGCATCTTCCTTGACAAATTTCTTTGAATAATTGCACTACATTCTTTGGTCATCATTATGGTGTCATCTCCTTTCAAAGTCCTCTTCTTGGATAATAACTCCTTCATGAATTTAACATAAAGAGGCATTTGTTCTAAAGCTTCTATGAATGGAATGTCAATGTGAATCTTCTTGAATACCTCTAAAAGGTTAGAGAATTGTCCATCAAGATGATGTTGCTAAAGCCTTTAAGGGAAGAGAATTCTTGGTTGATAGGGTTTCACTATTTCCTTCTTCTTTGGGGCAATAGTTGGTGCATGAGCTTCCTTCTTTTTTTTCTTCTCCTCTGTAACATGTTCTTCATGGCTTGTGGTTTCTTTATCCATGGCTTTTTCACTTCTCAGTATGATGGCCTTGCATTCTTCTCTTGGATTGAGAATGGTATCATTTGAAAAAGTGTTATTGGGTCTTGTTGCTAATTGCTTAGCAATTTGTCCCACTTGTACTTCCAAATTTCTAATAGAAGTACCTTGGTTTTGGAAGTTGGCTCTTGTCTCCTCCATGAAGCTTTAATGTGTTGTATGAAGGTGGAGGTGGATTGGACTAACTTTTCTATGGCATTCTCAAGAGAATTGAATTTAGTTTCAAGGGAAGAGATTCTTTGATGTAATTGTGATTGCATTAGGGGAGCTTGTTATTGATGCAGTACATTGAAGCTTATTTGTTTTCGGTTCTCCCACCCAAAGTTTGGGTGATTTCTCTATCTCAGATTGTATGGTCATTTTCTGGCCTTAAGAAATATCCCATATAGTTTACTTGTTCTAGGAGTGATTCAAACTCCATCATCCCCTTACACAAGAACACCAAACAGAATCAAACGCACATTGTGGAATAAAGAAAAAGAAATAAAGAGAAATAACATGGAATAATAAAAAAAATAAAAGAAAGATAAAGTAAAATAAGATAAAATAAAGATCTAATTTAGTAATTCGTAAAGCAAAAGAAAAGTCTAATTCAGAGAATAAATTAATGTGATAGTTGTCAATTTCAATTAATCCTCAGCAACGACACCAAAAAATTGATGCAAAATTTTGTAACACCACAACTTGGCAAGTGCACCGAATCATATCATGTAATATCACAGTGAGTAAGTTATCATTCCCACGAGGATTAAAGGATTAAGAAACAATGATTAATTGACTATTCTAATTAGACAAATCAAGAAACATAAGAATGAATGAAAAATTATAGCACACGTATAAACAGAGGTAATAAAATAGCAAACAGTAAGTGAATGAAGATAGTGATGGTGATGATGTTAAGATTCCAGAGATATTCACTCTTTAAGAAAACAATCCTTGTGTTCATTTATTTGAGGCATGCAAAGATCAATCACGACAAATCATAAATAATCAAATTCCAATTCCTTGGCAATTCAATTTCTCTTTAACCTAATCAATTACTAATTTCTTAGTCAATTATTTAAGAAAAGAGGTTAAGCACAAAACCGATTTAGTTTCAAATAAGATTCAAGAATAGTCCTTAGGTTGAATTTTATGTCACTTATCCAAGCTAGTACAAAATAATTGATATTTATAAGAAGTAATGATTTCCAAAATTTTTCCTATCCGAATTTTACGTCACTTATTCAAATCAGAGTAATTGAAAATCACAAAGTGTTACACACTCTTTGAAACACTATTCCTAGTTAAATTAAAAAGTCATGAGAAAGAGTTTTTGAGCTGATTCCAATATTAATTTTTCCAAAATAATATTTAGAATCCAAAACGGAGTTAGAATGTTTTTCAATAATTCTAAATCTTTAGGGATGAAGAACAAAAACGCAATCATGAAATAGATCAAAGCATAAACCTCAAATAAAGTAAAATACTTAGATTAATAATCCATAAAAAAATGAGCAGAGCTCTTATCCTTAACAGAGGAGATTAGTTGCTTACGGTGGGAATGAAAGTAAAACTGTAAAGTGTGGTGGAAATTGGGGTGTCCATAGACAAAGTCTTAGGACTTCTTTAAAACCTAAACAATGACCTAGAATTTAAATTCAAACTAAATCAAAATAAAATCAAATCTTTTATTAATGACTCTTAACTAATTAGTGATCTTTCTTGTAATTTGAGATTCAAAACTTGATTTCCTGCTTTGTTGAAATCATGGGCTTCAACTTAATCTTGGGCCAATCAAAGAGAGCACTTGAAGTTGGAGAGATTAGTGAAGGAATGAGATGTCCCTGGAGGTGGTCCAAGCCATGCATTAGACGTAAGGTGGAATGCGTGAGATGCAGGCCCAAATTTAAGATCATGGAGGCCTCTGGAGTGTTGTGTGAGATGTAGGCAAGCTTGCGTGAGACACAAGGAGAGAGGGTAGCCCCTGAAAGTGAGGTTTGGAGGCTGCATGAGACGCAGGGAAGGCAAGTGAGGCGCAGGGAAGGCAAGTAAGGCGTAGGAAAGCTTGCGCTTGAGATGGGGCTGCGTTTAACACACGAGAAGGCTGCGTTAGACGCATGTCCACTATAGACTATTATATTTCATTGGAAAGCTCTGAAAGTTGGCTTTCTAATGCTGTTAGAACTAGTCATTTGGACCTCTATAACTCAAGTTATGCTCACTCGAATATGAAGAGGCCAGGGTGACAATATACACAAATTCTCTTTGCACTTGTCTTCATTTCTTAGTTCCCTGGGAGGTTACTTCCTTTTGCATGCCTTCTTCCTTGGTTCTCCCAGGGGATTTTTTGGTTGTCCTTCTCCTTCTTGTTCTTGCCTAAAATCTTTCAATAACTTCCTAAACATATTAAAGCACAAAACAACTCCAAGAAACATTGATTAAAACATAAAAATCTCAATTATAACAAGAAAATTACTAACTTTATTCAAAGAATTAATAAAGAAAACTACTAAAGATGCTCATGCATCAGTCGGTTGATATCCTAATTGATTATCTAGCAAAGTCTTTTTTGTATTGACACATTTTTCCATGCTTTTGAGAGAAAGTCAGGTTCGGTTCTCGTTCTTGTCTCCCATACCATCACTTGATTTAATCTTAATTAATTTTATTTAGTGGAGGCGATCAAGAACGAAAATGATTATTAGGAGATAAATGCCATTATTCAAGATATCCAATATTTGAACCATAATCTTTTTCTATGTGACTGTACTTGGACACCACGGTAGGAGAATCTACTAGCACATGTCATTCCAGAGATGAAGGAGCATGGAATTTTCCCAAGAAATTGGAGCCTAAATCCAATGAGGAAGGTGGCGAAGATCATGGAGAAGGAAGCCAGCACCAAAATTTTACTCCAAGTAACGCTCTGAGTCGTTAATTCGCCATTACCCATCTCTCATCATTTTTCTTTCCATCGGCATAACCATCAATTTAAATACCCATCATCAAAGTCATAGTGATGGAAGCCATCCATGATGGCCATAGTAGCAATAAGAAAGTAGAGTATAGGATCCCAATCCCCTACGGCGATGAGGTCAAGAACGAAGCAGCTCCAGCTAGTTTCATGGAAAAAGGTCTGCTATTTCTCTGTTTGTGTCTTTTCTTTTGGTAATATATGGGCCCGAAGGCCGAAGAAAAGAAAAGATTACACTACAGAGACTTCATGGGGTAATAAAATCCCTCTGTTAACCTCATCTAAAATGATACTCAACATAGTTGGGGGTTGATCTATGAATATGCATCCTGTCGATAGTTTCAAGCTCTCCTTCGCTAAGAAATCAGCTCCACGATTTTCCTCTTTATATACATGTTGAATTTTGATAATCCAGTTTCTATCCAGAAATTGTCTAATTCTTCTCACCAATTGATTTGGGTGGTTCTCCTTTTTCTCTTTTTCGCACACTGCAGAAATCATCGCTTATAAATCTAATTCCACAACAAGTTTGCAAATACCTAAATCCCAAGCTATTCTCAAACCATGATACACCCCCATAGCTTCACTTGAAAGGCTGTGCAAGTGCCCACTGAGGCCATAAATCCAGCCATCCATCACCCTTGATGGTTTCTAATCAAGCCTTTATACCCCGCTTTTCCTGGATTTCCTTTGCAGCCCCATCTGAATTTAACTTAGCCCAACCTTTTGGAGGGTGCTTCCAATCAACTAATACTTCTCTTCTCTAAACCTTCTTGTTCCTCCATGGTTGCTTTTCAAAATCCACCAAAATCACGTTGGCATAATTCAGGATAACAGGAACCATGTTAGTTGGCCTTTGAAACGGGGAGGAGAAAATCTCCTTATTCCTCCATCTCTATAGCCACCAATAGGTTACCATGAAAATTTTTCTCCACTTTTCAAGGTTATTGGCTTTTTCAATATCCATTGTCAAGTTTCAGCGAATCTAGAAGTTGAAGGGAGCTCTATAAAAGAGTTCAAGATGATGCGGGTGTATGATGCTTGCCTAAGTTCGATATGCCACCAGGCAATCCCGCAACATATGCAAGAGAGTCTCAGTCTCTCCAGTACATCTGTGGCAATCCAGACCGGCTCCAACAAGCCTAGCTCTCCTCTGTGCTGTCATTAGTCTTTGATGAATTGTCATCCAAATAAAAAATGTTATACGCTGAGGGCCTTGCCACCTCCATATGATGTCCCATGCTTGATCTGTTGGCTCTCCATGACACGCTAGAGCACTATACATGCTTGGTATGATGTACTGTCCATCTTTGGTTAAGTTCCAAATGACACTATCTTCTCCTAAGTTATTATCAGGGGGAAGTATAACTCTAATTCTTTGTATAATATCACCAGAAACATATTGCTCCAGCAATTCATAGTTCTAGTTTTGGTCTTCCTTAATTACTCACTACAAGAAAACAAGCTTTTTGCTATGCTTTTAAAGCATGGCAAAAAGTCAAAAAAACGCGTAACGGTAGCTTTTTGACATGCTTTTTGAGCTACCGGCATGCTTTTGAAAAGGTCACATCTGCAAAGGTGCCAGTTGTTCTATCGCCACGCTTTATTTTTTGCCACGCCTTTAAAGATCACCACGCTTTAAAAGCGTGGTCATATGTGCCAGATATGGCTACGCTTTAAAAGCGTGCCAATAGCAAGACATATGGATATGCTTTTAAAGCGTGCTGATAGCGAGACATATAGCTGTGCTTTTAAAGCGTGCCAATAGCGTGAGATACAGCTACGCTTTTAAAGCATGCCAATAGCAAGAGATATGGCTACACTTTTAAAACGTGGCTATTGATGACTGTTGTACAATATGGCTACATTGTTAAAGCGTGGCAAAAAGTTTGTTCAGTAACCTATTGTTCTTTTTTAATCTTCGTAATAAAACCTTATAAAATTTATAGATAATTTTAAAATTTAGACAATGACCAATAATTTTAAATTAACCAACTCAACATACATAAATTTGTCACCAAAAAAAGTGTTTAATCATATGACAGTATAAAAAATACCAAAAATCATAGTCATAACAACTTCACATGTATTCCTAATACATGAATTACAATTCCAACAACTTTGCCATGCTATCTAACAATAATTTTGATAAATCTCCTCCAATTCACCAAATTGATCATCAACCTCCACTATGTCCTCAGATAGACATACATCACTACAACAAATTCGGGTTGGCTATACGGCCGTTACCTTTGGTCTAAGGCAACGTTTTTGTGTATTAAAGGGAACCCTTTTTAAGGCAACCTTCAATAAACGTTGCCTTTTCTGCAAATAAAGCAACTCCGCAAAAGGGTTGCCTTAGAGCACCCAAACATAACGCTTGAGATGAGACGTTATGGCAACACTTTTTACGAGTTATATTTTCTAATACATAAAGCAACACTTGTCCTGAGTTTTTTAAGTTGCCTTTTCTTATACCTAAAGCAACACTTGTGCAAGTTTTTTCTAGTTGTTTTTTCATATACCTAAAGCAACCCTTGGCCAGATTTTTTTAGGTTGCCTTTTTCATATACCTAAAGCAACACTTGTCCAGGTTTTTTTAAATTTCCTTTTTTATAGACCTAATGCAACACTTATGTAAGTGTATTTGCAGTTGTCTTTTTTTAATACCTAAAGCAACACCTTATTGAGTTTCTCTTATGTTCTCTTTTTTAATATCTAAAATAATATATTTTTTACCTTTGTTATATTTATATGACATTTGAAGGATATATAACACCCACATTTGAATAAGCTAATAATATATATTGCATATATATAGAAAGGTCTACCAAGTGCCAATTAACAGATTCTCTTTACCAAAAACTTTTTGAAATGGATTAGTAGGAGTTTCTCCAGCTTCTTGGAGATCATCAAGTTTATCCTATAAACACAAACAGCCATAAAACAGCCATAAAATAGCAGTCCATGATAGCCATAAAACAGGCATAAAATAGGCATAGAATAGCAACTAAATCAGTCATAAAGCAGCCATGAAACAGCCATAAAACAGTAACTATGATAGCCATAAAACAGCCATAAATTAGCAGTCCATGATAGCCATAACACAGACATAAAATAGGCATAGAACAGCAATTAAATCAGTCAGTAATAAACCATAAAATAGCTATAAAACAGCAACTATGACACCCATAAAACAGCCATAAAGTAGATACTAAAACAACAACCACGATAGCCATAAAACAACCATAAAATAGCAATTAAAATAACAATCCATGACATCCATAAAATAGCTGCCATGACAGCCATAAAATAAGCATAACATAGCCATAAAACAGCAACTAAATCAGCCATAAAACAGCAACTAAATCAACCACAAAACAGCCATGAAACAACCATAAAACAGCCACAAAGTAGATACTATAACAACAATCATGATAGCCATAAAACAGCAAAGAAAATAGCATCCATGACAGCCATAAAATAGCATCTAAAACAAGAAAATTATAGAGTAACTTACAATAACAGCCTGTGTTTCTACATCAAGTGTTTTCCCTTTTAGTCCATTCCGAGTTGCAACAAACATTTCAGCTTGATTTGGTTC
Organism: Arachis ipaensis; assembly: GCF_000816755.2. Taxonomy (NCBI): domain Eukaryota; kingdom Viridiplantae; phylum Streptophyta; class Magnoliopsida; order Fabales; family Fabaceae; genus Arachis; species Arachis ipaensis. The sequence goes on along the minus strand of NC_029785.2, from coordinate 110,171,808 downwards.
CTCTTTGTTCTCTTTTTTCTCACGCTACAGACCAAGATAGCAATTACAAAGTTATAACATACTAAAATTAGGGGGAAGTAACGAGTAGAGAATTTTAACTCAAACTTGACCTTACCAAATCAACACGCACTCTTGCAAAATTGATTGGTCCCATTTTATGCCTCCATTGTTGCTTCTTGCGATTTTCAGAATTTATAGCACACATGGCCTATGTTTAAAATAAACAATGATGAAAAAAATATAAAAATTGAAAAAAGTATACTTGAACATATCAAATAATAATAATTGAAATTCTCTAGCTCACTTTGATAGTTGGAATACTCCAATATGCAATTATACATAAGGCGTCCTTTCCGCTTGTGCCACATCCCTAAATCTATCGGGGTATAGTTCTTTGCTAGCCTCTTCAACCAAGTTATAGAATTTCTTTGCTTCTTCATTCATACCTTCTTTTATCCTTTCTGCTTGTGCCACATCCCTAAATCTATCGTTCAATAAGGCGTCCATGTCGTCATACGAGTTAGTCTCAATCTCACTATCAATATCACTATCGCTATCGCTATCAACATCCATGCCAACTACACTTTCCCCATGATGAATCCATCTCGTATAACCATTAACAAATCCGAAGGCAATCAAATGTATATAAATTGTTTGTCTTTTGTGCCACAAGAAATTACAACACTATGCACAAGGGCATAAAATTTCCTCTCCTTGTGGGCTTCCAATAGAGTAAGCAAAGTCTAAGAAGTCATTGACACCATTACTAAACTCAACTTTATCTCTCGGTAAACTCATCCAATCCTTTTCTAAGTCTTGCGAAAACCTAATTATTAATATATTGTTACTACTATTTAACCAAGCATGCAAATAATAATATTTATGCATATTAAGTACATAAATCCATCAAAAAGGCACACAACAATATTATTATTAAATTAAGAAAAAATTATATTGGTTATCTAAAGGTAGACTAAATATCAAAAGACATTGAACATGAAAAAAAACTGCATAAAGGTCATAATATACATATGAAAACCTACAAGTATAAGCAAGATAGAAAAACTTACAGAGTCATGGCTCAACAAATTGCAATCTTCAAGTTCTAGAATGTCCACCAATGTTCCTTAAACTCCTCCGAAGCAATCTTTCTCTATAAAAGAGTAAAGTATCAGATTTACATTATTCTTTATAAATAATTTAACTCAATCAAAGTGGCAAATAGAACAATCAATTGAAAAATAATAATCGATTCTATATGAACTTGTTAACTCAGCTAATTACAAAAATTAATAATTTTTTACTTTACATTAAAAATAAATTAATCACTTTAACTTTAAAAGTTATACACCTGAATTCTAATGCCTTTTTAGGTGTGTATATTCTAAAGATATTAAATCCCTGACCATGTTTTTGTGAAGACATAAATTTCTAAGCAAAAGTAAGTACTTATAGGGCTTTGACCACCGAAAAAAGAGTGACATAAGTCATTCTATTGACTAATAGAAGTACCCATGTGTTTCAACAAAAAAAATTATATCAGTATTTAAGTTTTGTTTTTTTTTTTTTTTTGAAAAATCAGTTTTAAAACTTGATTTTTTAACAAAAAATCCAAATTTAAAACCAGTTTTTGAAAATCCAGTTTTAAAACCAATTTTTTCAACCAAAAATCCAGTTTTAAAACTAGTTTTTAAAAATCCAATTACCAAACCAGATTTTTTAACAAAAAATCCACTTTTAAAATCACTTTTAAGACATGAGACACAGAGAAGCAGAGAAAATGCTTCAAATTAGACACTATAAATAGTTCTAAAACACACTAAAACTACACTTAATTGCTGCCTCCATTACTTCACATACAAACACAAATACAAATGCGAAATACCAATTCATGTCATGATTAAAACCAAAACAAATGATAAATTCTGCAGGGAGTATAATGGTAACTCAGGTGAAGGTATATATCACAAGATTCCAATCAGTATAATAATTAAATAAATAAAATTCCTCTATAGTTAGAATTTACTTTCAATGTGACATATTATATTACTTTTAGGTAAAACGTAAAATTAAAATTATGTTGTTAACTGTGTAGTTCCTTAACAATGTAAACAAATTAAAAGCTTTATTATAGTTAGAACATAGAAAAGAGAAGTATCCATCAACCAAAATAATAGTAGGTCATAGAAAAAGCAATTACATGAATCAGAATTAGTGGAGCAATTGGTAAAAAGCGATAGAAAAAGCAATTACATGAATAAATGCATAAAGTCATGAAGATATATGTAAATCAAATTAGTGGATTTGGAATTGGATAACATTATAAAAAGTATATTATCTATACAAAACACATACACACACAACACCAAGATATTAGATTAGACTTGTAATGCACTTATGGGTTCTGTTTGGTTTTTGCATAGGAAGGCATGTTTGTCCTATTTGCTGGTGCATGTACTCTGTTACTATCATCAAGTGGTCACAAATATTTGGAAAGATTCATGTGTATTCATATTTATTGCTATAATAATAATAGTAAACCTACACAACTATAGTACAACCATTTGCATTAAAGGACAAACAATTCAACTTAAATCATTATTCTATAAAGTTGATGTCTGTTACTCACCATTCATCAACAGTTACTGATCCATTTCTCACGTACTACGCAAAACAAAACCAATTCAAACCTAAAACCAACTAAATACATGTCTGATGTTATCAGTTACCATTATGCACTGTCATTCATCTGAGTTTTCATATCAAGAATAATTAGAACTTAACTAGCATGCATCTTAATTGCTTCCAATTAATATAGTCTCTATATAAACATCAAAAGAAACAAACCCTGCATAGCTACAAATTAAAAAAGAATAATTTCTAAGAATAATTATCATCAATAGTCCACAACAAAGAATTAAATTAGAACCCAAATTTCACTCTAATAATTAATAACTGATATTTTTTGTGACATGTAATTAAAAAGAAACAAGAATTAACAACATATAAAGATAGCAATAATCAAATGAAATTAGTAGTGATCATCAGATAACACCAATAATAATATTTTGCATACAAAACCCTTTGAATCCATCGGAACCATGCTTCTGCAATTTTCTATCCTAACATTTTTTTAGTGTTGTTTTAGATATCAAAGACAACAATTTTTGTGGGTGGCCAAAAATTTAGTTATCTTAGCCTTATTCAAAAGTAACACGTCAAAAATGTTGTCTTTGCCTACCTAAGGCAACTTTTGTTAAATGTTGTTTCGAATAAGGGTTACCTTAGGCAAAAAATGTTGTAGTGCATCATCCAACTTCTGCTTTAGAAGCTTTTATGGCTCTAGTAGTTTCCACTGTGAATATAAAGCTATCTTGTTTTGCATTGATTTCTACAAGGCCGGACTTCCCCATTACTTCAGTTTTCTTGATGACCTCATCATTATAGGTGTATGCCTCAGCATCAACTACCATAACCTGTTAAATACTAGAAGCAGTGATAACAAAAAATCAACATGGGATTTAAATGCACTGCTCTTCATCATCATCAACAGAAAGTAGATAGAGCCTGTTCTCATTCAACAGGTTTTCTAGCATTTGAGTTGATGAAAGAAGGCCGATAGAAGAAATCACTTATGCACATTGAGATTACACCAAATCGATTGCCACGACATTTCATCTCATTCAATAGAGTTGCAACACAGTGTGCACCTGGCACAAAATGGTAGCATGAGTAAACGTACCAATTCCAAGAATATCAAAGACAGCATCAGTTGACAAATGTTCAATAAATTTAACCTATCGACTATAAATTTGAGGTGACTTCTCCTCGGCACATAATAAAATATCCATAACCCCACATGTGAAATAATACAATCATATTCATGTTTGCATGTGCCTCTCTTGGCATTTGAGCTTGATGTCATGTTATATATATATATATAAGTATCTCATTGTTACCTGTAGCGCCCAAAGGATACCTAGAGCAATAGCACCACCATTTACATTGACCTTGTAACGATCAAGTCCTAATTTCTTGAAGGAATAAACAAATTGAGATGCAAATGCCTGCGTAACATTATATTCCTCAGTATATGATTTATTAACATTGAATTGCTTAAATGTAAAAGAAATAGTTCTTCTAGCTTAGCATTTTCAACTGATAAAACCACTACCTCATTGATTTCAAACAAGGCAATGTCACAAGGTTCAAGACCAGCAGATTTCACTGCAACTGGAATAGCAAATGCCAGGCCAACTCCCATAACAGTAGGGTTTACTCCAACAGTAGCAAAGCCAACACCACACGCTGTCAAACAGAGTAATCAATAGAACATGGTATATTGAATAAGAACAAAGGAGAAATACCTCAACACAAAGACCCCCAGCACGAGCACAAAGTGGATGATATGCTACTCGGCAAGAATTGTTTGAACACTGCAGAATTGATATTTGAAATAGAGAAAAATACGGTTAAGTCTCGCATAGAGTCTTTCAAGAAAAAGAAAAAAAAATCATGCACATGATTGTGCATTTGACCCCTAACTGGTTGTTCTTTATTATTCAGTTAGTGCCTTAATAGAGATTCAGTGCTCTAACTAGAAAATTCTTACTTAAAGTACTCTTCTATTGAAAGCTCAAAAGCCAAACTACTTACTTGGATGCAAGCACCATAAGATACACCGCATATACTACATAACAACTTCCAACGGTTCTGTTTAGATTAAAAAATCCCAGGACCAATAGGAAAGTAATTCAACAAAAGTTGTGCACGAACTGAATAAGGACTCTAGTAAAAAACATTAAATACAGAAGATCCAAAGAGAAATAAACAAAAATGATAAATACAGAAGAAAAGTCATTTAACAAAAAATGAAACAAAAGTTTTCATATAAAATTTAGCGACGGTGGGAGCGCTGGAAAAGGGAGCACCGACGGAGGCATTGCGGCAGAAGAGAAAGGGCGAGCGCCGATAATGAGAGTGTTTGTTAGGGTTCTTCGAAGATTCAGGCCATTGTTTTGAAGGAGTGTGTGAAGAAAAGAAAGCGTAGGGCTCTTTGTTGTGTGTATGCATAATGTAGCGCTGATCTCATTATTTCGAAGATGAAAACCTAATTTTTTTCACTTTGTGGTCATATTTTTGAAGCGTGTCGAAAGAGTTAGAGGAAACAGGCACCCTTTAAAAATGTCACGATAACGAAATTATATCGCCACGCTTCAAAAGTATGTCTGTTGTTCTCTATCGCTATGCTTTTGATGCGTGACAGAAAAAGAATCGTGGTCAAATCATGAAGCAATCGCCTCCCTCATAAAAGCGTGGCCATTGACCCTTTCGGCCACGCTTTTGAAGTGTAGCAAAAAAGACGTAGTCAAATCTCTAATCATTTGTCACCCTCATAAAAATGTGGGCATTGACCCCTTTCGCCATGCTTTTAAAGCGTAGCAAGAAAAAACATGGTCAAATCTCTAATCAATTGCCACCCTTATAAAAGCGTGGCCATTGATCCTTTTTGGCCACGCTTTTAAAGCGTAGCAAGAAAAAAGCGTGGTCACAGACCTTTTTTCTTGTAGTGACTTCATCTACTTTCATGTTGATTATGTTATCTTCAATCGGTACAATTGCACATTGGATAAGAGGTGGGCTTCCTCTAATCCAAGCATCCTTCCAAATATTAGTTGATTGGCCATCTCCCAGAAAAACTACAAGATGCTTCTTAAATTCATCCCACAACTTTGCCATGTCTTTCCACATTGAAGAGTCACTAGCTTTACTAATCATCCCTTGCAAAATATCCTAATTTCTACCATAGATGTCATTGAGGACTCTTACCCATAATTCATCTTTTTTAGTTATCATGCACCAGATATTCTTCATCATGAAGGCCTTATTCTAAATAGATAAATTCTTGAGCCCCAGACCTCCCAAATTTTTTGGTTTATATATAGTTTTCCATCCCACCGCATGTAAACTTCTTTTCCCTTCTTCTTCACCCCAAATAAAATTTCTCTGAAGTTTTTCAATTTTCTTGCATATCCCTTTTGGTAACAGGGAGTGATCTATATCAAAATTGATCACCGGCCCAATCAATGATTCGACAAGAGTCACTCTACCTACCATTGATAAGCAACTAGATTTTCAACCCTTTAATTTTGCTGTCACTCCTCTATCAAGGGTGCCCTTGAAACGCTCCTTACCTTTTCTACTGTTTGTTAGCATGGCTCCCAGGTATCTTCTAATGTTCAGTTTCTTCAAGTCCACTAAGCTTGAAGATACCTTATCTAGTATTTCTATCCACATTCTTTGAAAAAAAGATGGATGTTTTTGCTGCACTAACCTTCAGACCAGAGGCGACTCTAAAATTATCTAAACACTTCAGAATGGTTTTCATTTGTTCGTAGGAAGGTGCACCAAAAAGGAGGAGATCATCAGCAAAAAGAAGGTGAGAGATGGAGGCCCTTTATTTCTAGCCATTATTACTTTCCAGTTTTCCTGTTGTACTTTTTCCTCAATAAGTTGTGAAAGCTTATCCATAGTAATAAGAAAAAGGCATAGTAATAAGAAAAAGGCATGGCGATAGAGGGTCACCTCGCCTTAGACCCTTTTTTGGAAGGAATCTATCAAATTTGTACCTATTCCAAAGAATACTATACGAAACCAGGGTTGCAAGAACCAAACCAGTCATTGAACCGGTCAGGTGACAGGTTTAATGGTTCAATAGTCCAACCGGGATCCAACTGGAGTTGATGACAGGTTTAATGGTTCAATGGTTCAACCGGGGTCCAACCGGGGTTGAACCGGTTTCATTAAATATATAATATAATTATTAAAAATTCAATATACAATTTTAAATATACAAATTCAATAATTTCTTAATTAATAAACTTCAGAAGTTTATAATTTGACATAATAATTTATTCATATTTTATTATTAAAATTTTATAAAATAAAATTTTTTTAACTAACTTCTAAATTATAACAAAATAATAAGCAAGAAAATTCATCATTTAACTAAGAGAATGCTTTGGTACAGAATAAGCTGTTGGTTTAAATCACTGATCTATGTCTAAAGTTCATTCTAAGCTAGACAATGTCCATGAAAAGGTAACCCAACACTCAAAGCTGGTTAGAGATCTTATCTCTGCTCTCTGAGTATCGACTGGCTACTATCTGGGAAGAACTTCAATAAAAGAAGAAGCGGGGCAGAAAACTAAAAATTGGTCATTGCAATAAAGTTTAGAATCACAAACTTACACTTAAAAATTTCAATCCATCAGCAACGAAAAAAATTTAGAGTTACAGCAAATTTCAACAACAACCTTTCAATCTATTCAACAATAAAACTCAGAAAACTTAGAATCACAAACTTACACTTCCACTTAAAAATTTCAATCCATCAGCAACAAAAAAGTTTCAGAGTTATAGCAAATTTCAACAAAAACCTTTCAATCTATTCAACAACAAAACTCAGAAAACTCAAATTCCAAATTCAAATCCAGAGAATCTAGAAACAGAAAACCTAACCAAAACAATCCAAACTTAATCTCCAAACTAAATTCAAAACCATATGAGCAGCAATCCAACTCAGAACACAATCCCAATTCAGAAGCCAGAATCTTAGAAATTAAAACTGAAGAAGCAGTGGCTTAATTATTACCGGAGACATGGCAAAGGAGGAACGGTGGTGACAGAGTAAGCTCGAAAGAGGATCATTTTGCGATGGCGAGGCCCCGAGCAGTGATTTCACGGCGAGGCTCTGTGCAGAGATTCACGGAGGAGAGGATGCGCTTGAAGAGAATTGAGTAACCGTTTGCATGACATAGAGGAGAAGAAGATCAAGGACAAGGACAACGACGACACCCTCTGTCACTACCAACGACAACGATCACAGATGCGGGCTTCACAACGAGCACAGAGACGGTGAGCACAAGAGTGGCGGCGGCTGGGGGTGACAATAGCTGGTGGAGCTTCGCGACGAGTAGAGACGGTAAGGAAGAGAAGAGTGGCGGCAGCTGGGGGGCTAACAGTGGCTAGTGGGGCTTCATGACGGTGCTGGGGGCTGATGGTGACGGCGGTGTTTTCTCTCATAGGTTACGTAAATTAGGGATTTTGGTTGGAATGTGAGAGTGAGACAGAAAGGAGAGAGTCGTGTGTTTTGGGGGTGGGGTTCTTGCTTTCTTCTTTTTAGAGAACCGGTTTTTTGAAAAATCTGACCGGTTCAGCTAGTTTATCGGTTCAGCCAGTTTTTAAACCATTTTTTTGTAAGATGATTTTGCGTGCCAACCGGACTGGCCATAAGATCGATTCTCGGTTAGCCCGGTCAAACTAGCTAGTCCGGTCTGATTTTCAGAACCTTGTACGAAACAGAAGACATGCATTCCTTGATAACAGTGGACATGTGATTAGGGATTCCAAACTCAGTCAAATATCTTGATACAAAATCCCAACTTAACCGATCATATACCTTGTCGAAATCAATCTTAATTGCCATGAAACATTTTCTTCCCTTCATTCTTCTCATCTTATGAGCCACTTCCTTGGCATTGATAATATTATCAAGCATCATATGCCCTTTCACAAAACTGGATTAATTTGGGGCAATATAGTTCACCATGGCGAGCTTGATTCTTTCCACTAATATTTTAGCCAAAGCTTTATATATAACATTACAGAGAGCAATGGGACAGAACTGTGATATCTGCTGCGGTTGTTAAATTTTAGGGATTAAGACAATCAAAATTTGATTAATCTCCTTGATCTTGGAAGGAGTTCTCCACACATGAGTGAGGAATGAGACCATTGAATCTTCAATAAGAGACCAGTTACCCATTCCATCCCTTAACTTGAGAATTCTATTTTTCCTCCTTCTAATCAAAGTTTTGGTATGATAAAAATTAGTATTTCGATCTCCATCCACTATCCATTGTTGTCGCGACTTTTGAAGCAAAAAAATTTCTTCTTGTTCAAGAATAGCTTCTAATTTCGCCGCAAGCTCCTTTTCAAGTTTGTCAAGAAAGGGGTTGTTTCCATAATTGAATGCTTTTTATATTTCTTCTATTCTTCTTAGAACCATTCTTTTCCATAATTGTTTGTATTTGCTGAGCCCATGATGTTGTTTTAGATTAGGAAAAGGAGTTGTTAGAGAGTTTTTCTTTGTCCATTGAGTTGTTAGAGGGTTAAGTGAGGGATGGTGCACTGGACTTGGTTAGTGCTATTCTGGCTGTTGTGTTTTTTTGGACTGGGATTTTCTGGCTCAATTTCTGACCAAAAACTTAAAAATAAAAAAATGATCCATCAAATAATAATAATAAAGTTTAATTATTTTGTTAGTTTTTATAATTTTATTAAATTTTTAATTAGGTCCTTGTATTTTTTTCTTTTTAATTGGGTCTTTATACTGCTTTTAATTTTGTAATTACGTCTCAAATATTTTATTTTATTCTATTTTAGTCTTTTGGTCAAAATATTTTTTTATTTTTTTTGTTTTATTGTTATCTTTTTTTCTTATTATTCTATCATTTTCACTCTCAAATAACTACAACACTCATTATGATCATTATAATAATGATTTTTGTTGCTATTTATAAAAAAAATTATAATGGAAGAAAGAGTATTTTTGCAAAAAGATATTTAATTTTGATTAGAGGACTAAAATAGAATGAAATAAAATCTTTGGAATAAAAATAAGATGTTTTAAAAATTATAGACAAAATTATGACTTAATCTAAATATTAGGGACTAAAACAATATTTTACCCTAATAATAAATAATAATAAGGGAACATGTTACCTTTAGAAAAGTATAGTATCGAGTTTAAGCTTACAATTTAAAAAATTTGTTCGACAGTGCAATGTTGAAGTATGTCAAGTTAGTGTGTTTGAAGTGATTAGCATTGTACCTGACACAACTTTGCTAGTAGACTGAGTAGACATTTTCGTAAAATTTTATCTAACTCTGCTGTAGATTTTTTGGATTAAATTAGAAGATCAAGAATATTTAATATTATGCAAGGAATAAATATACTAGAAAGTTTGTATTAAGACAATATTCATTAAGGATGGCAAACGGGCCGAAATTCACTGGGGTGACTAGCGTAACTCGTCAAAAAAGATCAGTTGGACTAAAAATTTGATATCGCTATAATAAAAAAGTCCGCTAACCTGCACCGCTTAATCTACAGGTTTTAGCGGGACGGGACGGGTTTGTCCGATGGGCTTTTAACTTTAATATGGTAATTGAATTTGGAATGTTACTTTTGTCTTTGTATTTGGAATATTTGTTCGTTTTACTTTTTAAGTTATAATTTAGATTATGTTTGATTGATTAGAGATTTGGACAATGTTTAATTATATATTTTGGATAATGTTTGTTTTATTTTGGACAATATTGATTTCATTATTTTGTTTTAAAAAAATTAATTGATGATTATGTATAGTAGATATTTAGAATTGTAAAGATTTTAGAGTTTGTGAATTTAGAAATTATATTTTTTTATGCTTTTAGAAATTAGGTTTAATTACTCTGTTGGTCCTTATAGTTTCACCAAATTTTTAATTAGGTCCCTATAGTTTTTTTCCTTTCAATTGAGTCTCTATACCAATTTTTTTTAATTGGGTCCCTATTCGCAGTAGACGTTAAATAAAACGTTTACATGTGTTTAATTTACCAAAATACCCATGTCTATAACCCTACATAATCGTTATAATCCTCTTAAACCTTCTGAACCCTATTTTGTTCATGCTTCTCCTCTTCTCCCTTTCTTATTTGTTTCTAAATTTATCTCATTTTGCATGGATTCCACCCAACTCTCTTCGAGAATTTTGAGTTCAAGAAGTCTCAACAAGAGAAGATATTTGCGTTATTGTGGGGAGGTAGTTGTTATTCTGTCTTCTTGAAAAGTGTCAAGCCATGGAAGGAGGTATGTAGCTTGTGGAAGAGTGCCAAGATGCAATTTTTTTTAGTGGATTGATCATGAAGATGATATAAAAGGTGAGTGGTTGAAGCAAAAGGAGAGGAGAATTCATTGCTTTTGTAGAGACACTCTGATTCTCAAAAGTTCTAATACACCCAAAAATTCAAATAGAAGATTCATGTCTTACCCAAGTAGGAGATACAAATTTTTTGAGTGGGTTGATGAAGAAAAGAAGGTTGGCGATGTTCGCTTGTTGGCTTCACAGCATCACTTCGCTCGGGTAGAGGGTAAAATTAGGGATGGAAATGCACAAGAAAGAAGGATAGATAGATTGAGTATTGACACGGAGAGGTTAAAGGTGGATATTGGAGAAGTGAATGATTGTGTTAGAAGAATTTGTGTTGAGTTGAATTCGATCCAAGAGAAACTCTGAAGATTAAAAGAAAATATAAAGAAGCAAACCAAGATGCAAATGATGTTTTTCCTTTTCTGTGTAATCCTAATAGTTGCAGTACTTTGTGAAAAAGTTTATTGATGAAGTGGTCACTGTTGGCTTTAAACAGTGTGCAATTATAAAAAGTATATGTTATGTTGTTTAAATTGAATGGATGAAGCGCGTTTTTTGTTTCCTACTATGAATACAATGTTATGGTCTTGAATAAAAATGTATACAATAAAAAACAACTACTATAAGAGATTCATCATTAGAATAATATAATTCATCAAAATAGTCCTTAACATGTTTCACACCTTACAAAAGATAAGTGGATCCAACTTGCACTAGTCATAAAATAAATGCTCTACTTAAAATGTACCATTAAATGTGGTCAACTACAAAGCATAATAAACATAAAAAGTAATCTTTCCATATACCAAAATACTTCCACAGTAGACTAAAATACACAAAAAAACCCTACATAAATCCACAATATATAAACCTACATAACCCTAAATGCTTCAATCATTTGTGAGATCTATGTGTTCACTTAGTCTTAGGCAAAGGTTGTATTGCTGGTGTAATTGGTGGAGTTGGTTGAGTGAGTGGTCCAATGGAGGGAGTTGGTTGAGTTGCTGGTGTATGAGGAGCAATTTAGTTGGAGGAGCAATGTTAATTTCAATTGGGTTGGATGGGGGAGGATTTGCAACAACTCCAGTAGCAGGCGCACCAGATCCAACAACAAGTGAGTCATTTGCAGCACTAGATCCAGTAATAGGTAAGCCATTCGTAGCACCAGATCCAACAGTAGCAGTAGTTGGTTCAGGAGCTAATGCAACAAAAATTAAAAGTTTCAATAATTTCATAAAGCATCAGTTTCAATCATCTAGTATGAAACAATAGCTTCAATCATCTAATATGAAACAATGAAAATTAGAAGTACCTATGACAATAGTTGCTATTTCTCTGCCCCTTCCTCTACCCAGTCCCATACACCTTCCTCTGTCTCTCCCCCTTGCAGCAGCTCCAGTAGCAGGTGCACCAGATCCAGGTTCAAGTAAGTCATTTGCAACACCAGATTCAGCAGCAGCAGTAGTTGGTTCAGGAGCTGATACAATATCAACCAAAACCAAACAACATTTCAGAAAACAACAGGTGCAATCAACTATTATGAAACAAAAAAAATTAAAAGTACCTGTGACAATAGGATTTGGGCAATGCCTCCTGTTGTGTCCATACTGGCCACAGTTGCTGCAAGTCGCAGAGGTACCCGTCCTTCTATACTTGGTTTGAGATCTATTTTCATTAAATTTTCTAATCCTCACCATTCTTAGTCGACCAGGTTTAACCTTTAATATTGGAGGTATAATGGTATCACGGTTGATTTTTGGCCACATATTTTCTCCATCAATTAGAGCAATTGACTTTTCATAAGTTGCAAGATATGCTGCTGGACTATAGTAGTTGCTGCAATACTCTTCAGGGTTATCTCCTTTTTCAAAGATGGCACTACATGCATGTGCGCATGGCATACCACTCAAATCCCAAAATCTACATCTACAAGTTCCAGCCAGCAGATCCACCACAAACCTCTCCATAATCATCTTATTTTTGTGATGAACCTCAAATTTCAGTTCACTTGCCCTCTAGCTTGCCATTCCATAGCTCTTGTTGCAATAACATCCAACCTTTTCTTTGGTTTGGACAGAATCGATCCTTCATACTTTTCATCCTTCTTCTTCTTTTCTGCAAATCGTGACATCTATTAGCATCTGATCCATTCAAATATGGTCAAAATGGGTCTGTCTCTTGCCTCAGGAATCCTGCCATTAAAAGCCTCTCATATGTTATTCATTAATATATCATTCTTTGCCATAAACGTGAAATGGCTCTTTGTCCACAACTTTGGGTCTACTCCCATCAACTTATCATAGCATTCTCTATTTTTCTCCATCAGCAGATTCATTCTTCTTTTTCACTCGTCCACATATGTAGCTTTAGCAATAGAGAGGATTAGATCCCTCAACACTGTCCCTCCACCATACGCCTTCTTACAGTTGGCATACAGATGCCTTAAACATAATCTATGCTCAACAAAAAGGTACCATCTCAGCAAAAACTTGCATCAAATTCTATAGCAACAAAAACAACAGTGGCCAGTAGTATCATCCAATCAATAAAAAGAATGCAACTAGAATGAAATAGTTAAAATTAGATGTCATATAACTCTTACTTTTTGTTGATCCGACATAAAAATCCATCTTCTTGATTCACCAATATCATCCAGTAACAAATCAAGGAACCATCTCCAGCTGTCATTTGTTTCTGCTTCCACTACCACAACGGCAATTGAAAAATAGTTATTATTAGGATCCGTCCCTACAGCAACTAGCAGCTGTTGGCCATGGTCCCGTTTCAGGTGACACACATCCACTCCTATAATCGGCCTACAACCAGCCAAGAAGCCTTGCTTCACTGAATCGAGAGACATGTACGTCCTCATAAATCTCGGTTGGTGTGTTAAAGATGGCCTATCCACAATAATACTCAGCTTAGACCCCGGATTTGCCCTTAAAATCTCTACACAATAATCCCTTAGTTTGGCATATTGTAGTATGGCCCTTCCACGCACTTCTCTTACTTTTTTCCTTGCCCAATAAGCCTTTCCTATACTAACATTTTCCATGTACTTATCCTGAATTGTTTTTATAACAGTGGCCAATCGCATCTTTTCTCCATGACTAATGTTGTTGACAATCTTTTTTTATATCCAGTCACTTGATGCAAGTCTACCACTGTAATTCCTTTCACAGGTATGCTTGCCATTCAAGGTCTTTATCCAAAAACAGTCAAATCCTCCTACCTTACTTGTAAAGCACATCCACTTGCACTTTTCTTTTTGTCCCTTACAAACTACTCTGTACCTCAACTTGTCATTCTTCTTGTACTTGATGTCTCTCCCATTCAATAAGGCATGCTCTTAAATTGCATCTTTAAATTGAAAAAGTGATTTGAACTCCAAACCCACCTTAAACTCATACTCTCTACACATTTCTATTATACTTGGGAAACTTTTTTTTCTTAATCATGTCATCAGAATCTCCCTCATAACTATCAATGTCTTCAGTTTCATAATCATCAAAAATGTCTCCAACTTGTTCATCCATCTCTTCAGAAGCTTGATTATCCTCAGCACCCTTCTCTGTTGTCCCTTCTTGATTAAGCGGGCCATTGAACCCACCAACCGCATTTGATTGTCCACCATCAACACCATCATCTACATCAAACCCAAAGTAATCCTCATGTTTACCATCGTCAGCATTATCATTAAACCTATCCTCCTCGGTAGAGGGTTCTGACTCAGCATCGACTTCTACTTCTATCAGCTCACTATCTTCACCTTCATCTGGGACATAATCTGGATCCATTGATGTGATTTCAACCCCATTACCTTCTCTGTAAGCATCAACAGCAAACACTACACCATGTTTTACAGAATCTGTTACTAAAGCCCTAGCCATCTAACGGTATCTCCGTCTGACTTCAACTCTTTGAGACCTAATCAAACATCACCAACAACGCCAATCAAGTTAAAGACACAACGTTTGGCAAATTTTGAAAGAGTGAAGAGTAGAAAAAAGTGTAAGTCGTACCTAAACACGACAGCAACAATAGCTCCTTCGATAACGGAGGTCACGATGGAAAATAACCAACTTCGATCACACAATGCCAGATGGAAACGCTTTATCGGATCCAAACAATCTGAAACGGAGAAGGGATGAAGAGCAAGGGTTTGTTTGCCTGAGTGAAAAGGGAGGAAGAGGGATAAGGGCTGTTTCGTCAATATGGAATAACTACAGACACTGAAGATTACAAAAAAAACGTTTTTAACTTGGTATATCCAATTTGGGAATGGAATATTCCCTTAGTCCAAACGTTTTTTGTCACCGTAGAGACCCAATTAAAAAAATTGGTATAGGGATTCAATTAAAAAGAAAAAAACTATAGGAACCTAATTAAAAATTTGGTAAAACTATAAGGACCAACAGAATAATTAAACCTAGAAATTATAAATTTATTGAAATGTTTATGAAATTATATATTTTTTTATATTTAATAATTTAATAACTTAAAAAAAAAAATGACTTAGTGCTTGTTTGGGCGCCATTATTTTGATAAAAAAGATCTTTTTTCAATGAAAAAATATCTTTTTTTTTATTTTTTAGCGTGTTTGGCAAATTTCTAGTAGTAAAAGTAAAAGCACTAGAAAAATTAAAAAAAGATCTTTTTTGAGAAGTTGTAATTTACATCTCTTTTTTAAAAGATCTTTTTTTCTTAAAAAAAGATGTTTTTCATCTAATAAATAAATAAATAAGTACTTTTATATCGTTATACCCAAACATAATTGATAGATAAAAAGATCTTTTTGCATGAGATACTCAAACATAAAATTACTTTTACTTTTCTATAAGATCTTTTAAAAAAAGATAACTCAAAAAAAAATCTTTTTTAAAAGTTCATCCAAACAAGTTCTTAATCTATTAATCTACTATTAAGCGAAACAAAATAAAAATTTGGGACTGTTTCAATAAACGAAGTGGGGCAAATACCCCTAATATTCACGCTTTAACAATTTTTATTGTTATTTAAAGTTAGTATTTGTCTATACTTCTTGATAACCGCTGATTGATATTTTAAAAAAAATTTTATCAAATGATATTAACAAATCAACTTATCATTAGTAAAAGACTAATAAATAAGGAATTGTCACTGAATAAAACATTACACCCATAACTATTGTTATTTGTTAATTATTACCACTGCTACTAAGGACGTCATCTAAGCTCTATTTAAGGGTCTGTCACTGATCAATGAATTGCTGCATGCACAAAGTAGGGTTCGAATTTCCGACACTTATTTCAGCGGACGAGTAAGCTGATCACTAGACCCTAAACCCTAAACCCTAAACCCTAAACAATATGATATATTACAAACTAAATACTAAGAGCCATTATTTGGACATACCATGGAAAACATAAAGAAGATCAAATATGGATCCAGCCGCTGTGGCTAATGGACAAACAGCCTAAGTAAATGTACATTGTGTCAAAAATTTAAAACAAACGTACCAAAAGCATAATAACAACATTCAATAAAAAAATCCACACAGAAAGGGCCTCGAGGACCATCATTAGTTTGAGTTAAAAATATTAATAATCATTCTATTAGCATACAACTAGACTTTTAGTTCAAGTGACAAATGATGTATCTCTTAGTATGCTATAAAATATGTTTGGTTTAATATTTGAAACACAAAAGATAAAAAAACTTGTTCACTAGAAACAATAAATTATAGTTTTTGTTTATTTTTCATAGCCATACTTTACAAACAAATATTCTTTTATACTATTATTTTTGGTACCTTTTTCTTCGAAGTTTTGATTTTTTATCAAATTTTTATTTATTTTATTGTTCATAGTATGAATATTTTTGTTTAAATTTTTTTTATCTTTTCTAATGCATATTATTGTATTTTTGTAATGGAATTTTTACTCATTATTCATATAATTTTTTAATCATTTTTATGAAACTTTGTTATTTTTTTGTTTGACTTTGTATACTTTTAAGAATAAAACACACTAATATACCATTTCAACCTTAAAATTATGCCAATGTCCTATTTTAATTTTTGTTACAAACATGTTCTAAATAATTCTATGTAAATTAGCATGTATATGTTGTAAGTAATCGAATCTAATTGATTTGATTTACTATTGAGTAGCACATATATAATAAATGAAACTTGTACAGATTATTGATATTTACCACTTTTGATGATTGCGTGATCTAAAAAAATCTAAATTTAAGTTAGAAATAACATCATCAAAGATATAAATTTTATAAGTTTTAACTCCTATGTCATTTTGTAGGGCTATACTTTATATTATTTTTTTTAACATTAAAAATTTCGGTAATGATTTTTTAGATGCTAATGAGTCAAATGATGATTTTTAATAATTTTTTAGAAATTATTTAATATTTCATTTTGCATTCATATATTTATAAAAATGTAAATTTTATGAAATTTGAACTAAAACACAAAATTTGAATTTATATTCTTATTTATTTTATTTTTTTTATATTTTATTTGAATTCAAATGGGGTATTTTCTTATTGACACTTATGTTTTAAAGTTAATATTTATTAACTTAAAAGTAATAAGTAAATCAAATTAAACTGATTCAATTTACTATATATATATTATTCAGTAGTAAATCGAATTAACTAGATTCGATTTACTATTGATATAGCATATATAGTAAATCAAATCAAGTTAATTCAATTTATTATTGATATAACATATATAGTAAATCGAATCCAATTACATTAAAGAAGCGTAAATCGAATTTAGTTAATTCGATTTACATAGAGTTATTTTAGGACATGTATGTAACCCATTTCATTTTAGAATATTGGTGTAATATTGATTCCCATTTAATGTCTTTGTATGACTTACCCTACTTTTAACTATGTGTTCTTGAATTAATATGTACTCTATTTACTATTATTATTTTTTATAATATAAATTATTGATTCCAATAGAAATGTCAAATTAAGAGTTAATATTTAAAATGATCTCTGAAATTTGACCCCAAATTAATTTGGTTCTCTAATTTTTAATTGACTCAAATTGTACCCAAAAATTTAAGACATAACTAGTTGGCCCTTTCATCTGACTCCGTCACTGAAAAAATGACGTGACATATTTAGTTTTTCCTCTCTCTTCATCTGCCACTTAATCCTACATCATGTTCCCCACACACCACAATCTTCCTCTTCAACATGGTTATTGCGTCAGGATTCACTCAATTCAACCTCAGATGTTGACTCTTGGGCTGATTCCACTGTCATGGTTATTATGTCTTCCTCTCCTGCTTCTCGTGTCTCCTCAATCTCCTTGGCATATTCACTTCTAATTTCCAATCAACTTTTTTATCTGATTGAGTTCGAATTCTAATACTAATTATATAGAAAAGCATAATAGATAATCCAAGACAACCAATCCACAAAACTGAACAAAATCAAATTTAAATCCTATTTAAATGTGAAATTCAAACGTTTTACTTTCGCTTCTTTTGAGATTTCGATGGTATATTAATACCGTATCATTCTCGATAATGACACTTTTGCAAAACCTCTCAAGTTCATTATCGCCGAAATTGACCCGCCAAATTCCCTTCCATCATTGCCCTTTCCCCTTCCAAGAGAAGCAGTAAAGGCATTGGAGATCGAAAACTTGATTGTTGATGAGGACGATGTGTTCGACGTAATCTCTCTCAAGAGATTGGTCAAGATGGAACGCCGAAAAACTGATATCGCTTGGTCTGACCTCGAGAAGGAGCGCATTATGGCTGCCTCCTTTGCCGAGAAGGCCATGGCCATGATTCTCCAACTCAGAAACGAGAAGAGCTCCATGGAGATCGAATCCAACTAGTTCCGGAGAATGGCGGATGAGAGGCGGGGGTATGAACAAGAATTGATTGAGGAGCTGCAACGAACGATCAACCTGATGAACGGATTTTTGTTAGTAAATAATTCACAAATGAATTCTCATTGCAAGTATAGTTTCTAAACCAGCAAAGAATCCTTTGAACAAAAGTTTGGTTGTCTCAAGTAACAAAATCCCTAGAAAGTAATAACCGAAGTATTTAAACCTCGGGTCATCTCTCAAGGAATTGCAGGGAGGTGTGATTTATTATTGGTTATGGAAAGATATCTTTTTGGGTTTTTGAATAAGAACAAGAAAAGTAAATTGCAAGAAAGAAAATTAATAACTAGAAAAGCTCTTGGCAAGGTATGTAATGGACCCCGTGGACTATGTTGGTATAGAATTTCTCAATAAAATCCCGTTGCAAGTATATCTCTTCCCAACGACAATCCTCGAGTATCAAATTTAGAAGGAAATTGGTTTTCACAAGTTCAACCCCAATAAAAGTAACCGAAGTATTCAAACCTCGGGTCGTCTCACAAGGAATGGGCAAACATGTGCTTCAACATTGGTTAGAAATCCGGAGTTGCAAGTCATGAGCAAGAAATTAAACTAGAAATCTTAACAAGCAAGTAATCTTGGAATGCAAGAAACTAATGCAAACGATTAGAGCAAAATGTAAATAATTCCAAACTCATAAAATAACGTCCAAAGTAATTCTATTCTAAACTAAACAAGTAAATACAACTAAGATAAAGCAATCAAGATTTTTGGATTTTCAAATATGAATGATAAAAGCAACTCTTGGCTAGGCATGGGAATTGAGGTCACTATCCTTGTCTAATAACCATATCTTGACAATTATGAAGAACCAAACTCATTAAGTCTATTTCTATACTTGGAGTATGTTAAATGGTTTGGTCAACATCAACCCATAAGGTCCAACCTAACTACCAATTAACTTGGTTGTAGGCTAGTGTCAATGGCTATCAAATTGACCACTAAGGGTTCCTAAATCATCAAATCCATTAGACCCAATGACTCAACCTTACCCAATTCCCTTAGCCTAGGCCAAGAGTAAAAAGAACTACTCCATAATCAAAGGAAATATTTCATCAAACACATGGTAAGCATTAATAAAAGATCTAATTAAATTGTAATTAAATTGGAACTAACAAGTACCCACTAACAATTATCAACATACAATCACTCAAACAACACAATTACTCATGGAAATCATCAATGCAACAATAATAAATCAAGATCTACAAGATTCATGAAATGGGTACAAAATGACAAACAACAAAGAAACATAAAAATAACACAAGATCTAAACAAAATTATACTAGAGAATTCAAATTAAATAATTAAAACTAGTAATTAACAAGATCCAATTCAGAATTCAACAAGAGAAGATCAAATTAAAGCTAGATCTAGAGAGGAACAAAGGTTTCTCTCTCTAGAAGAACAAAGAACCCAAAAAACTAACTAAAATTGTGTCTAAGTGTAAAATGATTGATCCCCCCTTTTCCCTAGCATCCTTGGGTCTTTTCCATGCAAAAATAGCTTGAATTTGGGCCTCATGAGCCTCAGAAATTGCCAGACACGATTTCTTTTAATGAGGTCACGTGCAGCTTTCTGCGCATGCGCGCCGATTGCTTTTGTGATTCACGCGTGCGCGTCGGTGGGAATTCTCTGATCCGCGCGGATGCGTCCATCCTTGCGCGCCGCTTCCATATATCCTCATGCACGCGTGCGCGTGCAGTGCGCGTGCGCGCCCTTTGCGAAGTTCCCAAAATTCAAATCTTCATGTTCCTTCCTCTTGGGCATGCTTTCTTTCTCTCTTCTAGGCCATTCTTGTCCTATAATTCCTGAAATCACTTAACAAATACATCACGGCATCGAATGACAATAAAAGAGAATCAAAATATAGCAATTCTAAGGCAAAATAAGCATGTTTTTCATCATGAAGTAATATTAGGAAGAGAACACAAAACCATGCATTTCTTGTGAATAAGTGTGAGAAATATTGACAAAAACCCCCAAATTCTACACAATATAAACCACAAAATTGGGGTTTATCTAATCTCCCCACACTTAAACCAAGCATGTCCTCATGCTTAAAATAAAAAGACCAAAGATCATGGGGAGAAAGGGTTTATGAAATGCAAACTACCTAAGTGAATGCATGCAGCCAAAGTAAAATCGTCTATCTACTTGGTCAAGGGTAAATCTATCCTCCAAGAACACATATGAGCATTACGGGGTGAAAATGCTATGTAGTTCATGAATCCTACCAATTTGAACATCAACATGAAGTGCATATAACTTGCTAGATGAACGCTTGTGAAAGCCGGGAACAATGAGTTGAGCATCGAACCCTCACCGGAAGTGTATCCGCTCTTATTCGCTCGAGTGTATAGGGTTCATCACTCAATCCTCTCCTAATCATGCTTTCCAAGATTTGTCTTTCATCTAACAATCAACAATTACTTAATGCATGCTTACAAGTATCATGAGGTCTTGTTCATGGGTTGTAATGGGATTAGGGTGGAGGTAAGGATGTATATGGTCAAGTTGTAAGAACCATAATTTTTAAATAAATCTTATTATGAATTAATTTCAATTCATTTATTCATTAGAAATTCTATTTTCAGAAATTATTTTATTAAAGCTAATTAAATCAAAAATTAAATCAGGTTTTGATAATTAATTAGAATTTTACCTAATTTTATAATTATTGAATTATTTTCTATATTTAAATTACAAAATTAGTAATTATGGAATGACAAGAATTTTTATGTGATTTAATTCAAATAATTGATATTTCTATGATTTAATACTTTAAGTTTTAGGAATAAAGAAAATAAATCTTATTATCTTATAAATTCAATTAAAGAATTTGATTTCAAATCAATTGGTATTTTAAGACAACAAATAATATTTTAAAATAATTTTGAGGATTAAATTAGATTTTAAATTAACATTCTATACCCTAATTTGATTAAAATTAACCAAATCCAAATTAATCCCAAAATCTCCAATTTCATACACAAACCCTAACCTTAATTTTACCCTAATCCTTACCCACACTCACCGCCACTCATCAGCACTCACCCTATTCCCCCCTTTCCCCAAACACATACGCAGCAGGCAGAGAGAAAGAAAGAAACGGCAGAAAGGAAAGGTAGAAAACGGAAAAGGAAAAGAGGGAGAGCAGAAGGGGGAAGAGAGGGAGACGGCATCAGTGGGCATCACTGCCACCGTCGCCGCCACTGTGCTGTCAGGAGAGAGATCCGAGGGAGAGAGAGAGTGTGGAGTTGAGGGAGCAGAGAAGCACGCCGCCACCTCCAGACGCTGTTGCTACTACCGTTCGCGAAGAGGGAAGAGAGAGCTCGCGGGTGAGAGAAGAAAGTCGTCGCGTCATTGTTGCGAGCCCACCGCTACCAAGGGCAGTCGCTGTACCTAAGCTGCAGCGCTATGGAGCCAGCCTCGTCGCAGTCGCCGTTCGCGTCCCGTAGCCACCGATGGAGGGAGGCCGCCGTCGCATCCTGCTACACTGTCACCACAGAACCACCAGTCCGTCATTGAGGGGGAAGAGAGGGAGACGGCGTCGGTGGGCATCACTGCCACCGTCGCCGCCGCTGTGCTGTCAGGAGGGAGATCCGAGGGAGAGAGAGAGTGTGGAGTTGAGGGAGCAGAGAAGCACGCCGCCACCTCCAGACGCTGTTGTCGCCGCCGTTCGCGAAGAGGCAAGAGAGAGCTTACGGGTGAGAGAAGGAAGTCGTCGCGTCACTGTTGCGAGCCCACCGCCACCAAGGCAGTCGCCGTACCTAAGCTGCAGCGCTATGGAGCCAGCTTCGTCGCAGTCACCGTTCACGTCCCGTAGCCACCGGCGGAGGGAGGCCGCCGTCACATTCTGCTACACTGTCACCATAGAACCACCGGACCATCATTGAGCCACCGCTGGGAGTCAGACTCACGAAAAAAAAAGAAGAAGAATCTCGCGCGGCCTTCTCATCACTGTCAGACCCGCCATTCGTCGCCGCTAGTCACCGCCGTGCCTTATCTGCCGCTGCCGAGCCGTTTCTCAGTCACCGCCGGTGGAACCCCTGTCTTCTCAGTAAGCATTTCGTTCTGGAACCTGTGAAATTAATACTCAGTTATAGCCTATTAGAGATTTTGAGATGTTGGTTACGTAGGGTTGAGTTCCGGTGTTTGTGCGTCGACATTAAGGTTGTTGTTGAGCCACCGGAGCTTTTGGCCGCTATCGGAGCTTCTGCCAGGTCAATTCGGGATTGCAGCTGCTCGGTTCTGCTATTATCGTAAGTATATTTTATTTCGAACCCTCGTCGTTAGTATTCCATTATATATTATTAAAGATTTTGCTATATTAATGATTTAGGATTGAGTTATCAAGGTTACATGTTACAATTAAAGCTATTGCTGTTATTGCGGAAGTAAGCGAAGCTGTGGATGCAGCCGCTGCTGTTGCGAGCCGAGGGGAAAAAGGGGCTTATCGTGTTAAAATCACTGCAGGCTTGATTCCTAGAGGTAGGGTTTTTCTTAAATCTATTTTACATTACAGGGTTGTTATAAATCAATATTAACGCGTAAAATATATTTTTGTGATTTCGTGAGTCTTATGAATTGAATTGAGTTGTTTTGGTTGAATGAGATCATTAGTTTGATTTGATATTAAACCCGATTTGATATTGGAATTTGATTTTAAAATAAACTTGGAAAAGACTTGATATTTGAAAATGGGTTATTTATTGAGAATGATTTGCTATTTTGGAAATGATTCGAAAAGTGTTTGAGGGAATGGTTTGGTTTGAAACTGTTTGAGAAGACCGAGAATTATTAACTATTGATTGATGCCGTTGGTTGAAGTCGGTTTAAATTGTGATTTATAGGATTGGTTGATTGAATTCTGGATTTTATAATTTCCTTGGGTTGAGTACTGTTGTTGTGATAATGGTTATTGGAAGTGATTTGACTGATTAACAGGTGTTTGGTTTGGTTTGGTTGGGACCCAAACAGGGTGGCAGAATCTGAGTTTTAGAGGAGATGCTACCGAAATTTTATAAAATTGGAAGTTTTGTTTGAAGTAATTGTTTAAAAAGATTTAGTTCTTAAACGTTATTTGTTTTGGATTGATTTATTTAGAAAATAAAGAATTATGTTTTGAATTGAGATTGTTGATCAACGGAAAGAAGGATGATGAGGATTGATTTGAAATATGATTTTTGAATGAATTTAGAAATGGGATATGGATTGATGAATGATGATGATATTGAGAATGGCTTAGATATTGATGAATGATGAATGAATTATTTATGTGGCTTATGAATTTGAAATATCTGAGATACGAGGTTCCCTGGATTAAGTGCCGTGGCTTGCCACCACGTGTACCAGGTTGAAAACTCGATACTCTATTGACCCTACGACGTAAGTGTGACCGGGCACTATATAAATTCCTGGGAATGTTACCCCCATTAAGCAATATTGATTATTTGAGAAAAAGCTATGCATAGACTCTTGGGGATGCACGTCGGGGGACAGTCTAAGGACAATTCAGACTTGTCGGGTTGGCTGGATAACCGACAGATGAGCCTCATCAGCCATAGGACAGGCATGCATCATATGCATTTGTATGCTTTGCTTGGGTTTGAACTTGTTTTGGTTTGCCTAATTGCTAAACTGTTCTTAACTACTACTTGAACTATTTGCTGTAACTACTTCCTACTTGTGCTTTCCTTGTCTGTCTTGCCTGTGTTTGTCCTGGCGTGTTACATTTGAGAATGGACTTTGGTGCTGAATTAATGACTGTATTGTTTGATTGTGTGGTTGGTTTCTGATTGAGATTTGCTTATGAGAAAGGAAAGACTTTGAATTTCTGAAAATATTAAACATTGTTTCTTTGAAAAGGTTTTGAACGATTAGCTATTGGATTTTAAAAGTATTCATAAGGAAATGATAATCACAGAATCTGAAAACAGTTTTCTTATTGAATATCTTCTTATGACAACTTTGAAACTCCGTGGTGAGACCGTGTGGTTAGGTTCTCACCCCCCTACAGCTTTACCTTTTCAGGAACCAGATGAAGAAGCATTAAGAAGAGTTATACTACGTTTGGTTTATATGTTGTTGTATTAATTAGATTATTTTCTCCCCTCGTCTTTGTTATTACAAGTTTGTAAGAGGGATAGGAATTGTATATTTTATACGTATATTATATTGAATTATTATGTAAGGAGTCTTGTATATGAATCTATGCCTGCTTGTAATTTTCTTAAAATAAAGTATTTATTTCCGATTTTCAAAGAATTCAGCGATACAGTATTGAGTTACAGGCTCATATTCTAGTATTTAGTATGTAAAGTAGTCGTAATACTTCTTGCTATCAGAGTAGCGCAGCCGGAAGCGTGATTTCTGATAGTGAGGGTGTTACACAAGTGAGCTTAAAATTTGAGTCCTTGATTAACCTAAGATCCCACTAGACACATAGAACAACCTATACAACTATAGTATAATACCTAGCTAGCCATGGGTTTCACTTTTTGCATACTCATGCATTCTTTTTCGTTCACATCCCATTTGCATTGTTATTATTACCTTGTCTTTGGGCATTTTTGTCCCCTTTCATTGCTTTCTCTTTTTCTATTTTTTTTACATTCTCATATATACACATAAAATTTTTTTTCTTTTTGGTCCCCTTTTTCTTGGGGTTTCATGTACAAAAGTTCCAATGCATATGGCTTAATCATTCAATACATGAGTATGTTCCCACTTTCCAAAATTTCCAATTACGATTACAAACATACCTTTTTATTTACCCAAGTTCCCAAGTACACCCTCCCATTTGAATGACACACACTCTAACTTACCTAAGCTAATCAAGGATCCAAATTTAGGGACATTCATTATTTTTCGCTTAGGGTTGTTGATGTGCTCTTTTTAGAACAAAGAGGGTTTATCATAGGCTCAAAAATGGTTAGCAATGGTAAATAAAAGGGTTAAGGCCGTTTGGGAAAAGTGACTATTGAAATGATGGCCTCGATCATGTAAATGCATTCATACACAAAGTAATGGACATATAGAATCAGACAAAGCAAGGATTACAATCATAGAGAGAGAATAATGCACACAAGAATGGGAAATAGTGGTTAGAAGATGTAACCACACAATAGGCTCGAAACTCGCATGCTTATGTTCTTAGCTCAATGACTATGTTCCAAAATACATTCTCGAAGCAAGTTTATTGCAAAATTTTTTTTTTCAAAATTGGTAGGGTACCCCAAAACACAGCTTCTTGGGGAAGAAGTTATTATTTTGACCAAGTAACTCTATAGGAACTAACTATCATGCAAGGAGTATTTACAAGCAAAACTAACTACACATGCAATGTACTAACTACTAAGCAAAAGATAAATCCATGGGTGTTGAAAAGAAGAGATTGTTACCTATGAAAATCGGTCGAACGACTTCCCCACACTTAGAATTTAGCACGGTCCTCCGTGCTACCAACAATGCGCAAAAGACGGTCGGGACCGGAACCTTCACTATCCTCCCCATCAGAGCTCCCATCACTTGGGTTTGAGG
Organism: Arachis ipaensis; assembly: GCF_000816755.2. Lineage (NCBI taxonomy): Eukaryota > Viridiplantae > Streptophyta > Magnoliopsida > Fabales > Fabaceae > Arachis > Arachis ipaensis. Next base: position 110,145,369 of record NC_029785.2, on the reverse strand, counting down.
TGGACGTGAATATTTCGGGTTCCTTCATGCTAGGGGTAACACAATGCAGAAGTTTCTTGATGTAAGTGTACCGGCGTTGGTTGCGCCACTCATATCTATCAATCTTCCGATGTAGATCTTCTATCCTTTGATGTGTGGATCTTTGCGGTGGTGGTGATGATGAGGTAGAAGGAATAGTAGATGGAAGGGCTATGTCAAGGCTTGGGTTGTTCATGGGAAGATGTAAGTATTTTCCGCTTGGGACCACATCGCCCTTAGCCGAAATTATAGCCTTCGTGTCCATATCTTCCCAAGGAACACCCGTAGCAGCAACTAAATCGGATACCAATGCTGAAAATGGCAAATTTCCCTGTGCGTGGACTTGTCCCATCGCTTGCTTGACAAGAAGTGGAATGTTCATCGGTCTCTCCGTGAGAATACACCAAACAAGCAAAGCGAGATCCACCGTGAAGGACGACTTGTGGGTGCTAGATAGCACATAGTGGGATAGGATCTGGGTCCAAGCTCTAGCTTCTACAGTGAGGAAACGTGCGTCGATGCACTTGAGCCTCATCCTAAATCGACCATGGGTCCAAAATGTCTCTGGTTCAGCAATGACTCGGAGGATCGAGTCCCAATCAAATCCAAACTTTTCTCGCTGACGTAAGACCTCTTGGTAGCCATCCATGTCACTTGATACTGGTAAGACATTAAGCACATGCTGAATAGCCTCTTCTGAAACTGATATTTGCTTCCGGCGCACATATACCAATTGAAGAGAGGGAAGATGGTAGTTAGTGTAGAATTCTACCACCCATGAGAGGTTGACCTCTTGTGGTTTTCTCAGAAGGAACTCCCATCTTCGCCGTTCAATGTGGGGTAGAATACAAGGAGCAACCTTGTCCGGTGGAGCGAGTAGATGCTCAGCATGATAGCTCCTCTCAACCATGGCGGGGAACACAAGTTCACAAAAGCGGTTGGGAAACTTTGAAGAATCCTTTGCCGGTTTGCTCTTCTCGTTCTCATCAGTAGGAGCGGTAGACTTCGCCTTCTTAGATAGGGGTTTGGCTTCTAATGAACAGTGTGCCTTAGAGTTTGACCTTTGGGGTGCCCTCTTTGTGGCCGGTTTCCTTGAAGCTTTCTCCTTGCCTTTCTTGGTGGCCATCCTGAGAAAGGAAGGGAAAAAGGAAAGCATTGATAAACCACTATTTTATGGTTTATAATGTGCTTAATTGTGTGGTTTTATCATGGTCTTTACACACTTATTCATATGATTAGCATGCATTTATATTTCCTTCCTAAAATTATTACATGATTGAAAACTTGCTTCCTAGAGACTTTTAATTACGTATTTTAATTCTCCTTTATTCCATTCGATGTTGTGATCTGTGTGTTAAGTGTTTCAGGCTTTATAGGGTATGAATGAGTTGGAGATTGGAAAGGAAGCTTGCAAAAATGGAAGGAACACAAGAAATTAAGGAGATGACCAGCGAGAAGTGACGCGGCCGCATGGCTCACGCAACCGCGTGGATTGGAATAGCACAAGTAACGCGGAGGCGTGGACGACGCGCCCGTGTGGCAAGCAAAACGCCGAATGACGCGTCCACATGAATGACGCGATCGCGTGACGTGCGCGATCTGTATAATCTGTAGAATTCGCTGGGGGCGATTTTGGGCCCTGTTTTGACCCAGTTTTGACCCAGTTTTCAGCCCAGAAAAGCAGACTAGAGCCAGAGAATATGTAGAAACCAACAACAACATTCATTCTACACAGTTTTAGTTTTTAGATCTAGTTTTACTCCTCCTCTAGGTTTTCTCTTTACACATTCATAGTTCTTAGGATTTTTATTTCTATTGCTCTTTGCATCGGGATATTGAGAAGAGTTATTACCTCATCAAGACTTCGTCATTCTAGTTCGTTTTCTTTACTTGGCTTTACTCTTCCATGTCTTTTAATTTACTCAATTTTACTATTGGATTATTTTAGAATTTATTAATACAAGAATTACTTTTATTTTTAATTGATTCCTTTGAGTTTTATTTATCATGTCTTTCTTTAATCCCCTTTCCTATGTTATGAGTTCTACATTCACAATGAGCGAGTAGTTCCCTAACTTGATGGGGAGTTGATTGAAAGAAACCCTTGAGTTGGGATGCTTAAAAGAAAAATTGTAATTAGGTTTATTATTGGGATACTCTCTAGTCACTGACACTAATCCTTTTCAATTGAGCGGATTGGAACTTGTGAATAGAAACAGCATTCCAACTTGTTTGACTTTCCCTTACCTAGTAAGGGATAACTAAACAGAACAACCTTCAATTATCGATTAATCTTGAGAGTACTACAACAAGAATAGGGCTTCCAACTAATCTACTCCCAGTCAAGGCTTTTATTTAACTTACTTAATTTCTCCAATTTAATTTCCTGCTTATTCAACTCAACCCTTTTTGAAAATATCTGATTAATAAAATAGCACACCTTTCTGTAACTCGTTGGGAGACGACCTGGGATTCATACTCCTAGTATTTTAATTTTAATTTTTGTGACAACCCTTCTAAATTGATAAGCGGACTTCTGGTTGGTTAAGAACTATACTTGCAACGCATATCTCATAACAATTCTTAATTCGCCAATTTCCGCCACGTCAATTTTTGGCGCCGTTGCCGTGGAGTTGCAATAGAGTGCTAAAGTTATTAATTGGAATTTATTTATTTGCATTTTATTTTATCTTGCTACTATGAGCTGCTTGTTTCTTTCGCTAGATAACGCGTTCACTTCCTGATCCAAGCTTGCCAGTATTCGATCCTGAGATTGAAAGAACTATTTCACGAATAAGGCAAGCTCGGCGTCGGTTAGTCCTCTCTGAGGGTGGATCTGAAACATCGTTTAAGGAAGAAACCAGCCCCCGTTCTACTGATTGGGTTGATTTACGTGTAGGTGACATGGCAGAACCTAGGAGAGTTACTATCCAGGAGGCTGGAGCCCCTGATTTTACAATGCAGCCGTTTCAAGCGCATCACCCAGCGGTGGCTACAGACTTTGAAATAAAGACTGCACTGCTCAATTTGATGCCCAAGTTTCATGGCTTACCTGCTCAAGAGCCTATCAAGCACCTGAGAGATTTTCAAGCAGCCTGTTCTACTGTCAGGCGTGATGGTGCAGATGAAACTTCAATTTTGTTGAAAGCTTTCCCGTTTTCTCTTGAGGGAAAGGCAAGAGAGTGGTACTACACTCAACCCGCAGCAACTGTATCCAACTGGGATACACTTAGAAGAGAATTTTTGGAAAAGTTCTTTCCAGCCGAAGTTACCGATAAACTGAGGAAAGACATTTCCATGATTGTTCAGGACGAATCTGAGACTCTCTATGAATACTGGGAGCGCTTCAATAATCTTCTGGAAGCATGCCCCCACCATATGATTGACAAGATAGTGTTGCTCGGTTACGTCACACAGGGCATGAGGCCCCAAGATAAGACCACATTGAAAAGTGCTAGCAATGGGTCTATGAAAAAGTACAAGACCACTGATGAGGCATGGCAATTGATCAGCGACTTAGCTGAATCCACTCGGAATCACAGGCAGAAACAAGGTCGTTCAAAAGCCATTGCAGAAGTATCCTCTAGCAGAGAGACTGCTGCTCTAACTTAGAGTATCTGTGAAATGACCAACTTGCTGAAGCAGATGCAATTGAATCAACAACAAGTTCAGCAAGCTCAACCTTCTCCACCACAGCAAAGCCAACAGTTAGTCCCACAGAGAGTTTACGAAATCAGTGCTGATTATAGCCATTATACTGACGAATGTCCGCAGCTCCAGCAGGAAGATAACACCGTGGCAGCCACTCATAACTTCTATGACTGCCCCAACCAAGGGTACAATCAAGGTGGCAATTACAGCCATGGATGGCAGAACGATTCTAACCAGAATTGGAGGGACAACAACAACAGAGGAGACAGAGACAATCAGGGAAATCAGAGGTGGAATAACAACAACAACAGGCAGCAGAACCAGAACCAGGCTTACAGAGCACCTCACCTGAGGCAATCCCAAGGACCACAGAATACCCAACAGCAGACCTCTCAAATTACTTATCCTTCTTCATCTTCTAATGATGACTTACTACAATCTATTGATCGGAGACAACAAACCATGGAAAATAACCTTTATGCTATACTAAATGGTCTGAACTCTACTTTGCAAGCTCTTGTCTCACAGATTGGATCAATGAATAACTCCAATAACCAGCCTTTGAGCTCCAGTGGAATCTCCTCTAAACCATTACCCAATCCAAAGGATGGAATTAATGCCATCACCCTAAGGTCCGGAACCACACTACAGGAGAGGAATCAGGAGGAGCCAAGCCCACCAGAACACGCCTCAGCTGAAGAGGTAGTGGAAATAGAAGATGTTGAAGAGGAAGAGGACATACAGGACATAGATGAAAAAGAAGAAGTTCAACCACAGGAGGACGCACCAAAGGGCGCAGACACTGTAGAAGACACCACTCCCATTCCATTTTCACAACTTGCAAGGAACCCCAGGAAGCAGCTAGAACCCGATCCCAAAATGGTAGAGATATTCAAAAAGGTTGAGGTAACTGTTCCACTTTTTGATGTTATTCAACAGGTACCTAAATATGCCAAGTTTCTAAAAGATTTATGTATACTTAAAGACAAAATTAATGAATTAGAAACTATTCCTTTAGGTAGTTCCATATCTGCTTTAATGGGAGGTTTACCTGAAAAGTGTAGTGACCCAGGTCCATGTATGGTTAATTGTACTATTGGTGGTGTGGTATTTTCTGACTGCATGTGTGATTTAGGAGCATGTGTGAGTATAATACCTTTGTCTATATATAATATTTTGAGGCTCCCTCCCTTAAAAAGGTCGGCAGCTCGTTTTGTGTTAGCAGATAAAAGCATTATTACAGTGGCTGGAGTTGCTGAAGATGTATTAGTGGGCATTAAGGGGCTCACATTTTCCATTGATTTTTATATCCTGGAGATGCCCAAAAATGATTCAGAGAAGCCATCATCAATCCTACTCAAAAGACCATTTCTGAAGACCTCGAAGTTCAAATTAGATACTTTTTCAGGAACATACTCTTTTGAAATAGATGGCCGAGTAGTAATCTTCAATCTGAATGGAGTTATGAAGCATCCTCCGGAGGATCATTCTATCCTCCAATGTGACATCATAGATGAAACCGTGGCTGAAGTTCACCAGAAGGAATTTGAAGAGAAGTACATAGGACAAGGTCCAAGTGTGGGGACATTCTCAGAGGACAATGACAGTGCTTTACCATTGTTACCAGCTCTAGACAACCCAGAGCCTAACCATGATCAGAAGTTATAGTTAAAACCCCTTTCTCCACACCTCAAATATGCTTACCTTGAGGACGAGCAGAAGTTTCCAGTTATCATTGCAAGGGAACTCACTTCTCAACAGGAAGAGCAGTTACTTAGTGTGCTGAGGAGGCACAAGAAGGCAATTGGTTGGAGTTTGGCAGACATAGTAAGCATCAACCCTCAAGTCTGTGAGCATAGGATATTTTTAGAAGAGAGAGCCAGACCTGTCCGTTAACCCCAGAGAAGACTGAACCCCACTATCTTAGAGGTTGTCAAGAAGGAAGTGACCAGACTACTGGAGGCAGATATCATCTACCCCATTTCAGACAGTGAATGGGTAAGCCCAGTACAAGTGGTGCCCAAGAAGTCTGGAGTCACTACAGTGAAGAATGAGCATGGAGAGCTCATTACAACCAGAGTTCAGAACGCCTGGAGGGTCTGTATTGACTACAGACACCTCAACTAGGCCACTTGTAAGGATCACTATCCTCTTCCATTCATTGATCAAATGCTGGATCGCCTGTCAGGTAAATCACATTATTATTTTTTAGATGGTTACACAGGTTATTTCCAGATTCATATAGCTCCTGAGGATCAGGAAAATACCACTTTTACATGTCCTTTTGGGACTTATGCTTACAAGAGAATGTCTTTTGGCTTGTGCAATGCACCAGCTACCTTCCAAAGGTGCATGATGAGTCTTTTCTCTGATCTTATTGAGGACTGTATGGAAGTTTTTATGGATGATTTTAGTGTGTACGGCGATTCCTTTAGCCTTTGCTTAGATGGATTATCTAGAGTATTAGATAGATGTGTCAGTACAAACCTTGTATTAAAATTTGAAAAATGACACTTTATGGTAAAACAAGGTATTGTACTAGGACATGTTGTGTCTAATACTGGCATTTCTGTAGATCCAGCAAAGGTGGATGTTATTTCTAGTTTACCTTACCCCTCTTCTGTGAGGGAAGTCCGTTTGTTCCTTGGCCATGCAGGTTTTTACAGGAGATTCATTAAGGACTTCAGCAAGGTAGCACTTCCCTTATCCAGGCTACTGCAGAAGGATATTGAGTTCGAGTTCAGTGAGAATTGCAAACAAGCGTTTGATAAGCTGCAGACCGCCCTGACTCAAGCTCCAATTGTAAGAGGACCAGACTGGAGCCAGCCATTTGAAATAATGTGCGACGTCTCCAACCATGCAGTAGGAGCAGCACTGGCTCAGCGTGAAGATAAGGACCCTTTGTTATTGCTTATGTGTCTAAAACTTTAGATGCCGCTCAGTCCAATTACACTACTACTGAGAAAGAGCTTCTTGCTATTATTTTTGCTCTGGATAAATTCTGAGCCTATTTACTTGGTATGAAGGTAGTAGTGTACTCAGACCACGTAGCTATAAAGTATCTATTAGCTAAAAAGGAATCCAAACCAAGGCTCATACGTTGGATACTGCTATTACAAGAATTTGATTTAGAAATTAAGGATAGGAGTGGTAACCAGAATTTAGTGATAGACCATTTGAGTCGCCTTGAGAACATTACAGATGACCCCACTCCTATAGCTGATAATTTCCCATTTGATAACCTGCAAGCAGTATCTGAGGTAGTCCCTTGGTATACACCTGTAGCTAATTATCTAGTTAGCCGCACCTTTCCTCCAAACTTTTCTAAGCATCAAAGAGACAAGCTGAAAAGTAAGTCTAAATATTATATATGGGATGACTTATATTTATGGAGATGTGGCACTGGCCAGGTAATTAGACGGTGTGTGTCTCAATCAAAATTCCAGTCCATCTTAGAGGCATGTCACTCGTCTGAGAGTGGAGGACATTTTGGCCCTCAAAGAACAGCTAGAAAAATCTTAGACTGTGGATTCTGGTGGCCTACACTTTTTAGAGACGCTGCTGAATTTTGTAGATCTTGTTTCCCATGCCAAAAATTTGGTAATATATCCAAGAGGGATGAGATATCTCAACAAATTATGCTTTTCTGTGAAATTTTTTATGTTTAGGGCATTGACTTCATGGGTCCATTTCTAAAGTCTAATGGTTATTTTTATATATTGTTAGCTGTGGGTTACGTTTCCAAATGGGTAGAAGTAATTTCTGCCCGCACTGATGATGCTAACACTGTTGTTTCCTTTATGAGAAACCACATTATTTGTCGCTTTGGATCACCACGAGCAATCGTGAGCGATCAAGGCACCCATTTTTGTAACAGGAGACTAACAGGATTAATGAAGAAGCATGGGATACTTCATAAGGTTGCAACAGCCTACCATCCTCAAACTAATGGGCAAGTCGAGGTGTCAAACAGAGAGATAAAGCGTATCTTGCAGAAGATAGTCAAATTTCATAGAAGAGATTGGAGCACCAGGGTACAAGATGCACTCTGGGCATACAGAACAGCATACAAAACACCCATTGGGATGAGCCCTTTCCGCTTAGTTTATGGAAAAGCTTGTTATCTCCCTGTTGAAGTAGAGCACAAAGCCTTTTGGGCAGTAAAGAAGTGCAACATGGGAATTGAAAAAGCCGGAGCTGAAAGGAAGTTGCAACTGCAAGAACTGGAAAGCCTTCGCCTAGAAGCTTATGAGAACTCAAGACTATACAAGGAGAAGATGAAGGCTGTACATGATCAGCACATCAAGAGAAAAGAGTTCCAACCTGCGGATTTAGTCCTCCTTTACAAATCTCGACTGAGGCTCATGCCAAGCAAGTTGAGATCAAGATGGGAAGGTCCATACAGAGTAGAGAAGGCCGAACCGTACGGAGTTTATCACCTAAGCCATCCTTCAAGCTCTGAACTTATCAAAGTTAATGGACATCGTTTAAAGCTGTACCATGGCGAGAAGCTGAAGAAAAATAAGGAGCTTGAGATCTTCCTCTTGGAAGATCCCTACATAGCCGAAGCCTGAGTTAGTGGAGCGTCCAACTTACGGACGTTAAAGCAGAATGCTAGGTGGGAGACAACCCACCATGGTATGATCGTTCTTTTCTTTATTCTCAGTTTTCCTATTCAATAATTCTTCTCTTTATCAGTACATTTCGCACATCTGCATTTACATACTTTTATTTAAAAAAAAAATTTCACGCGACGCGACCGCATCATTGACATGTCCGCGTCGCAGAAGATGGAAGGAAATAATAAAACGAACAGAGAGTCCCGCAAGAGCGTGGCTGGAGGCGTGCCAGTGGCACAAAATGCCCCACGCGACCGCGTCGCCGATGCGTCTGCGTCAAATGGGAACATTGGCCTCCCACGCGACCGCGTCACTCACACGGCCGCATGCCCTGGAATTCGACGTAAAAAGGGTGCACGACCGAAAGTTGTGCTAGAGTGGTGCTGGATTGATGCTGAACGCACAATTCTTCCCATGCGGTCGCGTGACCGACGCGACCGCGTCATATCCTTCTCATGGCCACTCACGCGATCGCATGCCCCACGTGATTGCGTCACCCCAGATTTGGAAAAATACAATTTCGAATAGAGAGTTGTGCAAGCGCGAGGCTGCCCTCGCGCCAGTAGCATGAAACGGGTCACGCGACCGCGTGACCGACGCGACCGCGTCAATTATTATAAGCGCAATTCCCGCGACCGCGTGCCCCACGCGGCCGCGTCGCCTGCGCCGCACAGCTTCTCTGATTTGCCAATTATCTTATCTTTCTTTTCCCCAAATCCTATTTTCTCTTCCCCCCCTTATTTCTTCTTTCTCCCTTCTTCCTTCTTTCTCACTTTCTACTCTCTCTCTCTCTCTCCCATCATCAAGGTTTTTCTTTTCTTCTTCCTTCTTCTATTATTCTTCTTACTTTATATGTTACCTTCTTTTCTTTTCTTTTTACTTTCATTATCCGTATTTTCTTTTTCTTTCTTTTTCCTTTTTACTTGGTGTTGGAAATTTATTTGAGTCATTATTTCTCATTATATGCTTGTGGATTGTTGTAAAACTGTTTGGCAATTATATATTACCTTTTTAAAGGGTTGCTTGCATGTTCACTTTAATACTTTCTATACCTTATTTACCATGCTTGCTATGTGTTTGTGAAAAAGCCAATATGGCATTATGTATTTTTCTACGTTATTCTATTCTACTATTAAATGCTTGTTTTTCACAAAATTCCTTTCATATTTTATTCGTTAAAAATAATTGTCAATACAAACGTGATGATTTGTTACGAGTGATGCTTGACCTATGCTACTCATGCCTTTGCCAGCATGCCAATAAACATCTTGCATCTAATTATGCAAACATGCACTTGCTTTATTCCCTTTAATGAACTTTTCACATGTAGTCATGACCATGTGTTCACTTCATTCATTTTTAATGTGCATTGATTGCCACCCATACCATCATATTCCTTGCTTTACCCCTTGACATTTTGACATACTTCCTCTTTTCTCCCTTTTAGGATGGCCACCAAGAAAGGAAAAGAGAAAGCTAATCCCAAACCACCAGCAAGAGGAACCAAAAGAGCATTAGTGGCAGAGCCCTCTTCAACTACGGTTAAACCCTCAACAAAAAGAACTAAGAGGATTATAAAGGTTAATGATAAAGAAAAAGCCTTCCCAGCAAAGGACACTGCGCGATTTTCCAATCGCTACTGTGAGCAGATGTTCCCCATCCTGGCAGAAAGGAGTTACAACAACGAATACCTTCTTCTCCTCCCAAACCATATTGCTACCTTTGTTGAGCCTCAAATTTCACAAAGACAATGGGGTTTCCTACAGAGACAGCCGAGGCAGGTTAATCTTTCTTGGGTAGTCGAGTTCTACTCCAACTTCCACCTGCCAACCTACAGTCTGTCTTTGTCTGTCAGAAGTAAGTCCCCATTACAGAAGAGGCCATTCAAAGAGATCTAGATCTTCCCCCTACTCCAAAAGGATTGGACGCCTTTCAAGAAGCTGCACTCAAGCGCCAGATGTACCAATTTGACTGGGACGCTATTCTCAGAGTTATCACACTACCTGGCAGCCGTTGGATCTACGGATACCATCGTACCCGCCCTAAGGGAATATCAGCTTCAGCACTTACCTTGGAGGCTCGCGTATGGGCACAGATCATGTCCCATTACGTCTTTTCGAGCACTCACGAGTCCTCCTTCACTACAGACATGGCCGTTCTACTATGGTGCATCCTTACAGACCAACCTCTGAACCTACCAAGACACATCCAGAATGCCATGGAACACATACAAATTGCGGGCAACTTACCTTTTCCCGTCTTGGTCCCAGATCTTGTCTCAGCAGCCGGAGTCTCCTACAGAGCTGGGGACACCAAAGCCATGCTTCCACGGGATGATCAGTATGTCCCTAACGGGAAATACATCAGACCTCCACCAGCCGCCACAAGCCATCCTACTGAACCGGTTGAAGATATTCCTTCTTCAACACCACAAGCACCTACAACAGACCAACTGCTCCATCAGATACTCGAAAGGTTGGATCGGCAGGAACACAAAGCTAAGATGAGAGAGCGACGTAACAAGCGCCGATTCACATACCTCAATGAGTTGATTCTGGGAAAATTCAAGGACTCAGACACCCCAGACTCCACGTCTTTTACCAGCACAGGAAGCCATGATGTCCCAGACTGTGGAGATACTGCTACCAGCCCACCTTTGTTTCTGACAGATGGCACCGAGGACGGTGCAAAGCCTTAAGTGTGGGGAGGTCGGTCAGTACCTGACTTCTGGAGGTAATTTCTCTTCCCTAAACACCAATAAATTAGGATATTTAGTTAGTTTTTTTTTTTTGTAGAATAGGATAAATTGCATAGTAATAGGTTAGTTGCATGCATGTTCTACTTGATTGAAAAGACAATAAGTTTTCCTCTAAGACTCTATTTTTGGAACAAAATTTCACTAATTTTAATTAAAACTTTTATGTTAAATTTGCTTGAAGTTGTATTTGGAACATGATTTTTGAGCTAAAGAACACACAACCTGTGAGATTCGAGCCTTTATGCATGGTTACATTATTTAACCATAATTATTTTATTCTTGTGTGTTTACTTCTCTATGATTGTAATCTATATTTTGTTCCATCCTATATGTCTAATGTTTATTATATTTATATGTTTGCATATGATTGAGGCCATTCATTGTTTAGCTCACTTATCCAAATTAAGTCTACCCTTTCAATTACCTTTGTTAGCCACTTTGAGCCTTTAAATCCCATTTGTTCTATATTTTACCACATTACTAGCCTTAAGCGGAAAAACAATTATATATCCCAAACTGAATCTTTGGTTAGCTTAAGATAGAATTGTGTGTGCTAATTAAGTATGGGAAATTGTGGAAACAAAAGATAATAAGGGAATGTGTCATGATAATATAATGGGAATTTGGACACCTACTCATGTGAAACTATAAGAATAAAAAAAAATCTATGTGCATTGATAAGCTATGTTTATTTTTATGTTTATGTTGAAAAAAAAACCAAAAATTATTCAATAAATAAATAAGGGGACAAAATTACCCCAATGCTAAGTTAAGAATTCAAAGATCAATGCATGTATGATAAAATTAAAATAGAAAGTTGATACACAAGTATGGAATGTGAAAGGGAAATTCTGGGTGGCTAGGTATGAATTCTAAAGTTATATAGAATATATATATAGGGTATGTTAAAGCTTGGGTTAATTAAAGATTCAGTTTATAAGCTTACTTAGCCATATATGTATCCTTACCATTACCTTAGCCCCATTACAACCTTGAAAAGACCTCATGATGTTTGCATTGGTATATTAAATGTTGTTGATTGGTTAGGAGAAGAACAAAAAAAAATTAGAGAGCACGATTAGAGAAGGATAGAGTGATTGCCCTATACACTAGAGAGATTAGAGCGTACATACATCATCAGTGAGGGTTCAATGCTTAAAATTCTATGTTCCCTGCTTTCATGAGCTACCTTCTTGCATTTTTATCTATTCTTACTGTATGAGAATTGAATTAGTGGAATTTGATTTGTAATTATTTTGAAGAGCTTATTTACTATTGATCAAGTGGACAAGAATCATATAGTTGCATTCACATATATAGGTTGCATTGCATTGCATGAGTTTTACATGTTCCTACTCATTTATTTTATCTCCTTTAAATAAGCATGAGGACATGCTAATGTTTAAGTGTGGGGAAGTTGATAAACCACTATTTTATGGTTCATAATGTGCTTAATTGTGTGGTTTTATAATGGTCTTTACCCACTTATTCATATGATTAGCATGCATTTATATTTTCTTCCTAAAATTATTACATGATTGAAAACTTGCTTCCTAGAGACTTTTAATTACGTATTTTAATTCTCCTATATTCCATTCGATGCCGTGATCTGTGTGTTAAGTGTTTCAGGCTTTATAGGGCATGAATGAGTTGGAGATTGGAAAGGAAGCTTGCAAAAATGGAAGGAACACAAGAAATTAAGGAGATGACCAGCGAGAAGTGACGCGGTCGCATGGCTCACGCGACCGCGCGAAAGAGAGGAAATCGCAGTGACGCGGCCGCATGGCTCACGCAACCGCGCGGATTGGAATAGCACAAGTAACGCGGAGGCGTAGACGACGCGCCCGCGTGGCAAGCAAAACGCCGAATGACGCGTCCGCATGAATGACGCGATCGCGTGACGTGCGCGATCTGCATAATCTGCAGAATTCGCTGGGGGCGATTTTGGGCCCTGTTTTGACCCATTTTTTGGCTCAGAAAAGCAGACTAAAGCCAGAGAACATGCAGAAACCAACAACAACATTCATTCTACACAGTTTTAGGTTTTAGATCTAGTTTTACTCCTCCTCTAGGTTTTCTCTTTACACATTCATAGTTCTTAGGATTTTTATTTCTATTGCTCTTTGCATCGGGATATTGAGAAGAGTTATTACCTCATCAAGACTTCGTCATTCTAGTTCGTTTTCTTTACTTGGCTTTACTCTTCCATATGTTTTAATTTACTCAATTTTACTATTGGATTATTTTAGAATTTATTAATACAAGAATTACTTTTATTTTTAATTGATTCCTTTGAGTTTTATTTATCATGTCTTTCTTTAATCCCATTTCCTATGTTACGAGTTCTACATTCACAATGAGGGAGTAGTTCCCTAACTTGATGGGGAGTTGATTGAAAGGAACCCTTGAGTTGGGATGCTTAAAAGAAAAATTGTAATTAGGTTTATTATTGGGATGCTCTCTAGTCATTGACACTAATCCTTTTCAATTGAGCGGATTGGAACTTGTGAATAGAAACAGCATTCCAACTTGCTTGACTTTCCCTTACCTAGTAAGGGATAACTAAACAGAACAACCTTCAATTATCGATTAATCTTGAGAGTACTGTAACAAGAATATGGCTTCCAACTAATCTACTCCCAGTCAAGGCTTTTATTTAACTTACTTAATTTCTCTAATTTAATTTCCTGCTTATTCAACTCAACCCTTTTTGAAAATATCTGATTAATAAAATAGCACACCTTTCTGCAACTCGTTGGGAGACGACCTGGGATTCATACTCCCAGTATTTTAATTTTAATTTTTGTGACAACCCTTCTAAATTGATAAGCAGACTTCTGGTTAGTTAAGAACTATACTTGCAACGCATATCTCATAACAATTCTTAATTCGCCAATTTCTGCCACGTCAAGCATTCAACCCAAAGAATCATCTCAACAAAAACATACAAGTGAAAGATAGTGCCCAAAAGAAATATTTCAACAAAGTAATCATAGAGACATGGGTCACATACTTAGCATGGGATGCAAGAGAAGGAGAGTATGTAAAATGGCATGAGAAGAATAATCTCAACATCCATAACAAAGAGCAAGTCATGTTCAATGAGTATCTAATTAGCAAGTGATAAGCAAAGTGGACTCAATGCATTTAGAAGAAAACAAGTGAGTGAGGAGGAAGCACCAAATTGAAAATACATGATTGAAATAAACCAAAATGGCATATGTGCAATTCCTCGAACACTTGGTGTGCAATTATCAAGCAATGAGCAATTATGAGATACTCAACCAAATTGAATCCCAAAATAAAGTATCAATCATCACACAACATCACTTACATGACAAAGACAATGAGAGACAACAAGAAAATCTATCAAAGCAAATTAAAATTCAAATTCACCATCCATGGAAAAACAAGAAAAAGAAAAAGTAAGCAAACAAAAAGCAAGTAATATAATCATGTAACTAAAAGAGAAAACAAGTAAAACAACAAGAAAAATCTAACTGGAAGAAGAGATTATGCAAAGAAAGTAATAGATGAGATATGGAAGAAGTAGAACCTTGAGAAGGAGAAAAGAAGAAAGTGAGGTACTCTTCTTGTGAGAATGAGAAAGAGGGAAGAAGTGTAGGGCCACCGGAAGCGGTGGTGGTCGCCGGTAAGTAACCGGAGATGGTGGTGGTGGATTGTGGAAGAAGAAGAGAAGAAAAGAGGGGTGATGGAGAAGGAAGAAGAAAGAAATAAGAAAGAAAGTGGAATAGAGGCAGGAGCGCGCAGCTTTAAAACTGATTCGCGCGACCGGCGCGCGCGCACTGTGCGCTGGCGCGGCGGTGAGGGTTGGGCAAGGGACGCGTACGCGTCAATGGCGCTAACGGGCGAGTACAGCTGTGCCCCTATCATGAGATTGGCACAAAGTTGGCCTAAGTCTCGAGTAATTTGTACCAGAGCTGGCATGTAGCACAGGCGCGCGGACGCGCACAGTGCGTGGACGCGTCGGTATGGGCACAGGCTAGGCATAAGTGTGGCACAACTCTCTGGTTTTTGTACCAGGGAGTTCTTATAGTGCCATCGGCGCGCGTGCGCACAGTGCGCTTGTGCGTCGATGGTCAAATTGCAAAGTGCACGCACGCGGCACGTACGTGGACGCGTGGGTGCCTAGCACGAAATGGGCACAAAGTGGGCATGACTCTCGGGTTTTTGGCCCAAGAGTTTGAGATACACCTCCGGCACGCGCGCGCACGGTGCGCTCGCTTGCGGATGCCCTTTTTTCTTGCTTTTTTTTAAAACAACATAGAGAAAAGCTATTCTACACATTATTGGCAGGTGTTTAAGCTAGTGGGCAAGAAAACACTTAAAAATTCATGCACTATTCAAGAAAAATAATTTTCTCTAACTTATCAACAATTCATCCATACCAAAATAAGAAAATCTATATTAACATCCTAATCATCCAACAAGATCAACAAAACTAGCAATCCTATGCAATCAACAACATCAAAAAGTCACAAAATTTACAAGAATCTAAAGCTAAAAACAAGATGGTATATACAAGGAAGATCTTACCACGGTGGGGTGCCTCCCACCAAGCACTTTTCTTTAACGTCCTTAAGTTGGACGCTTAGGCCTAATTTGGGTAAATAACTTAAATAAGCTCTTTTGGAAAAAGAGCTCAAAGCATAAGAACTTTTATTAATAGTAGCTTATAAATAAGTTATTTTGTGTTTGGATTTTTAGTTATAAAAGTACTTATTTTAAAGTTGTAGCATTTGGATAAATAACTCAAAAAATATAATTTTTTTACACAAGAGAATGAATATTAAAATAAGGGATAACGATGATAACAAATACTTTCCAATATTGAATGTTGATTTTACATAACATAATCACTAATATTGTGTATGATATGGTAGGTGAAAATAAAAAATAAATATAAAATGTGTGTCAATGTATATTTTATTGCTTTTTTATTTTTTTATACTCCTATTAGAACTCCCTTCTCCTTTATTGAGGTCAAGAACTTGCTATAATTAACTATGAAAATAATAGCAAGCTATAAAATCACATGTAAAAAAATAAAATTAAAACTGAAATTTTATACCACAATTAAATATAAATTTAATAATAAAAATAGAGTGATAAAATGATAAAAAAAATACCTAGAAAAAATATATGCAGTAGATTATTCAGATGGAATATTGTCTGAAAATGGTGGTGGGAGATCAATACTTCCAGCAGATGAATCATTACCTGAAAATGGTGATGGAGGACCCTTACTTCCAGCTGATGGAACCTTGCGTGAGAATGATGGTGGAAGGCCAGTGCTTCTAGCAGACCTTACGTGAAAATGGTGGAGGAGGGAAAGTAGATTTTTTTATTTTGAAGTTAAATTTTTTTAAGGAAGTGGTAGAATGACTTATCCAGAAGCAGAAAAGTCATATATTTCTACTTCTTCAAAAAGTTATGAATTAACTTTTCGGGAAGTTTAAAGCTTTTTTTAAAGTGGTGCCAAACACGCATACTGTGACTTCTCATAATCCAAAAGTAAAAAAAAAGTAGCTTCTGCTACTTTCCAAACGGGCTCTTAGTCGCTTAAGCTTCTCCTTCTTTAGGTGCATCCGTTAGCAGGAACACCTCTAGCTCCTTTAGGAGCTTGTAGCCATGATACTTCTTCACTCTATGTCCATTCACCTTGAGCAGTGCGTCTACTTTCCTGTTACAAAAGTGGGATCCTTGGTCGCTCACGATTGCTCGTGGCGACCCATAACGATATACAATGTGATTTCTAATAAAAGAAACAACAGTATTGGCGTCGTCAAGGCGGGTAGGTATTGCTTCTACCCACTTTGACACGTAGTCAACCGCTAACAGAATATATAGATACCCACTTGAGTTGGGAAATGGTCCCATAAAGTCAATGCTCCATACATCAAATATCTCATAGAATAACATAGGTTGCTGAGGCATCTCATCCCTTTGGGACGTGTTTCCCGACTTCTGACACTGATGGCAAGACACACAGAACTAGTTAGCATCCTTGAATAAGGTTGGCCACCAGAATCCACAATCCAACACCTTTTTGGCTGTCCTTTGTGGGCCAAAGTGGCCACCACATTTGAACGAATGGCAAGCTTCAAGAATGGGTTGAATTTCAGATTCCGGCACACATCTTCGAATTACTTGGTCTACGCCCCTCTTCCACAAGTGAGGGTCATCCCAAATGTAGTATTTGGAATCACTCTTCAACTTGTCCCTTTGGTTTTTAGAAAAGTTGGGAGGGAAGATTTTCGCAACCAAGTAGTTCGCCATTGGGGCAAACCAAGAAAAGCTATCCGACACAGCATACAAACTATCCAATGGGAATGAGTCATTGATCGGAAATGGGTCAAATTTTAAATTCTCAAGGTGGCTTAAATGATCCACAACCAAGTTTTGAGACCCACTCTGGTCCCTAATCTCAATGTCAAATTCTTGCAAAAGCAAGATCCAACGTATGAGTTTAGGCTTTGACTCATTCTTTGTTAATAAGTACTTTAAAGCTGCATGATCCGTGTATACCACTATCTTGGACCCTAGCAAATAAGATCTGAATTTATCTAAAACATGAACAATAGCTAAGAGTTCCTTTTCTGTAGTGGTATAGTTGGATTGTGCTGCATCCAGTGTTTTAGAAGAGTAAGCAATGACATAAGGGAGTTTACCATCGCGCTGTGCAAGCGCGGCATCTACAGCATGGTTTGACGCATCGCACATTATCTCGAATGGCAATGTCCAGTTGGGGCCTCGCACAACCGGTGCTGTGGTAAGAACTCTCCTTAGCTCTTCAAATGCTTTCACACATGCACTGTCAAACTCAAAGTCCACATCTTTTTGGAGTAAGCGCGACAATGGAAAAGCAATTTTGTTGAAATCTTTGATAAAGCGCCTGTAAAATCCTGCATGTCCCAAAAATGAGCGAACCTCCCTCACAGATGAGGGGTGAGGTAAAGTGGTGATAACATCGACCTTGGCCGGGTCTACAGAAATGCCTTCATGAGAAACTACATGTCCCAATACTATGCCTTGTCTTACCATAAAGTGACATTTTTCAAAGTTCAAGACAAGGTTGGTGTCAACACATCTAGCTAAGACCTTGGCCAAGTTCTCTAAGCAACAATCAAATGAAGTTCCATAAACACTGAAGTCATCCATAAAGACTTCTAGACAATTCTCCATTAGATCGGAAAAGACACTGGTCATACACTGCTGAAAAGTAGCAGGTGCATTACATAGTCCAAATGGCATCCTTTTGTAGGCAAAGGTGCCAAAAGGACAAGTGAATGTTGTCTTTTCCTGATCTTCAGGGGCAATGTGAATCTGGAAGTATCCAGTGAATCCATCAAGAAAGCAATAATGGGATTTACCTGCCAAACGGTCCAACATCTAATCAATAAAGGGCAAAGGGTAGTGGTCCTTTCTTGTAGCGGCGTTCAACCTCCTATAATCGATGCACACTCGCCACGCATTTTGTACTCTCTTGGTGACCACTTCACCATCATCCTTTTTAACCGCAGTGATGCCCGATTTCTTGGGAACAACCTGGACCGGGCTCACCCATTCACTGTCAGAAATTGGGTATATGATACCCGCATCAAGTAGCCTAGTGACCTCCTTCTTGACCACATCAAGGATGGTCGGGTTGAGCCTCCTTTGCGGTTGCCTAACCGGCCTAGCTCCCTCTTAGAGAAATATACGATGCATGCACTTGCGAGGGTCAATCCCCACAATATCAGCTAGGCTCCAACCAATTGCCTTCTTGTACCTTCTTAGAACATCTAGGAGCTTTTTTTCTTCTTCACTCGAAAGCTCACTAGTAATAATGACTGGAAACTTTTGATTGTTCTTTAAGAAAGCATACTTTAAATGAGATGGAAGAGGCTTCAGTTCACTCTTTGCCTCAAGATGAGGTTCCTTTTCATCAAGCTCATGGAGTTCACTTTCAACAACTTTCTCTTGTTCATCCTCTTGGTCATCCGTCTCTTCAACAACATGGTAGCATAACTTGTTATGGTCTTCTTCTCGCACTTCCGCTACCACTTCATCAATTACATCACATCGGAGAACGGAATGCTCTTCAGGAGGATGCTTCATGGCTTCTTCCAAATTGAACTTGATAGTCTTGTCTCCAACCTCAAAGGAGTATGTGCCGGTGAAGGCATCTAACTTGAATTTAGAGGTCTTGAGGAAGGGTCTACCAAGTAGAACGGAGGATGAGCTTCTATTTTCTGTTAGAGGCATTTCAAAGATGTAAAAGTTGACCGAAAAGACCAAATCCTTGATTGCCACAAGTACATCTTCTGCTATTCCCATCACAGTGATCACACTCTTATCGGCTAAGGCAAACTTTGCCGCCGACTTCTTTAAAGGAGCTAAATTCAACCGCACAAAAATAGAAAGTGGCATGATGCTTATGCAAGCTCCTAGATCACACATACAGTCATGAAAAGTACGTCCACCAATACAACAAGACACCAAACAAGGTCCAGGGTCACCACATTTCTTTGGAATAGGTTCCATCAAGGAAGAGATTGAACTACCCAAGGATAATGTCTCCAACTTTCCTATCCTATCCTTGTGTGTGCACAAGTCTTTCAGAAATTTTGCATACTTCGGAATTTGTTGGATAGCATCAAGAAGCGGTATGGTTACCTCAACTCTCTTGAACACTTGAAGTATGTTTAAATCGAATTTCGGCGTCTTCTTTGCTTTCTTCACCAAGGAAGGGAATGGGATAGGAACAGACTCATCCACTATGGCTTTCCTCTTGGGTTCCTTAATGCTTACTCCTTCTTCATCTTGCCTTTTGTCTACCTTCTCTTCTTCATGTGGAGCTTCAACAACCACTTCTTTCTCATGAATGTCTTCCATGACCCTAGGAGGTATCTCCTCCAATGTAGTTCCCGACCGTAGAGTGATGGGGTTGAGACTGCCTTTGGGGTTTGGTTGGGGTTGGGAAGGAATGCTAGAAAAGCTTCAGGGTTGGTTGGTGTTGTTGGAGGACATGGCCATCTTTGAGATCATATCGGTAATATTGGGCAATTGAGCGCCCATGGTATCGAATTGAGCCTTGTAGCCCTCGTCCCGTTTCTCCATAGTGGCTTTAAGCTCGTCAAATTGATTAGTGGAAGATGAAGAGGATTGGTTGGATTGTTGTCTATGGTGTGGTGCTTGGTATTTGGTGTAGTTATTTTCGTTTTGGTTGTGGTGATTTTGGTTGGCTTGGTGGTTGTTGTTGTTGTGTTGGTATTGAGATGAAGATTGGTTGTTGTTGTAATGAGAAGAAGAGTTGTTCCATCTTTGGTTTTGATTGCTCCCTTGTGCATTGTCTCTCCACCCTTGATTTTGATTACTACCATGAGAGTAGTTGTTTTGGCCTTGAGAAGGATAGGACGGACAGTTGTTATAGTTCACATTGGCTACAACAAGGGCATGCTTCTCTTGAATTTGATGGCATTGATCGGTGTAATGTGTGGTGCTAGAGCACAAACCACAAATTCTAGGAGGGCCTTCAAGTTGAGCAACTTGAGGTGTGGCTTGGATGGCTTGGATGGAGTAGTATTCCTTTTGATCTTTTTGTATTTGAGTGAGGATAGTAGTCATGTCTCCAAGCGCCTTGGTTAAGCTTGCTTCGGAAGGGGATAGTTCTACCACACCCTTGAGAGGATTACTTCTCACTCTCACATGTTGTGTAGCCTCGGCAACATCATTTATCAATTTCCAAGCTTCTCCTTCCGTCTTATTCTTTGAAAGGGAACCGCCACTAGAAGCGGTGAGCAATCTTCTATCTTCCGCACAAAGACCTCCGGTGAAGTAACTAATGAGCAAGTGAGTGTTCAATCCATGGTGTGGGCAAGATTCCAATAGCCTCTTGAATCGAGTCCAATACTCATACAAAATCTCTTGATCCTTTTGCATTATACCCGAAATCTCCTTCCGGATGTAGTCAGTCTTCTCCGGTGGGAAGAATTTATCTAGAAACTCTCTTCTCAAGAAGTCCCAATTAGTCACAATCTCATCTGGTTGTGAATAAAACTACATTTTTGCTTACCCTTCAAGAGAGAAAGGGAAGGCAAAAACCATAATAGCCAACTCATCGGCTCCATGCCTTCGAGCCGTAGAACAAGCAACTTGAAAATCTCTCAAATGTCGGATGGGGTCTTGACCCGGCAACCCATGATACTTAGGAAGCAGATTTATCAAGCTACTCTTCAACTCAAAGTTTGGATCAAGGTTAGGATACCTTGCTTGTAAAGGTTGGAGTGTGATATCCAGAGCTCCTTGCTCATGCAAAGTGATCCGTCGTGGCTCCGTCATGTATGGCTCACCTGTAGGATGCAAAGATGTATTAGTAGTGCCAACAGAAGAATAGGAAGTAACGGACTCCAAGTCACTCTCGGTGCCGTCTAGTGATTCGGTATGTTCCTCAAGAGAGGCCGAAGTACTAGCCGTATAATCCAACCGCCGTCTAGCTTGCCGAGTGTGTAACAAGGTTCTTTCAATCTCAGGATCAAACTCGGCTAAGTTAGAATTCGGTTGAGACCGAGTCATCAAACTTGGAAGTCATAGCACACATACACAAGAAATCTAAACTATGGCTAAGTATTAAAAGAAAGTAAACTATCTACAATATTCACATATTCACATAACCAATATCAAGGAATATGTTGCAACCATTCTCCGACAACGGCGCCAAAAATTTGATGGACCTCGCGGACTATGTTGGTATAGAATTTCTCAATAAAATCCCGTTGCAAGTATAGCTCTTCCCAACGATAATCCTTGAGTATCAAATTTAGAAGAAAATTGGTTGTCACAAGTTCAACCCCAATAAAAGTAACCGAAGTATTCAAACCTCGGGTCGTCTCACAAAGAATGGGCAAACATGTGCTTCAACATTGGTTAGAAATCCGGGGTTGCAAGTCATGAGCAAGAAATTAAACTAGGAATCTTAACAAGCAAGTAATCTTGGAATGCAAGAAACTAATGCAAACGATTAGAGCAAAATGTAAATAATTCCAAACTCATAAAATAACGTCCAAAGTAATTCTATTCTAAACTAAATAAGTAACTACAACTAAGATAAAGCAATCAAGATTTTTGGGTTTTCAAATATGAATGATAAAAGTAACTCTTGGCTAGGCATGGGAATTGAGGTCACTATCCTTATCTAATAACCATATATTAACAATTATGAGGAACCAAACTCATTAAGTCTACTTCTATACTTGGAGTATGTTAAATGGTTTGGTCAACATCAACCCATAAGGTCCAACCTAACTACCAATTAACTTGGTTGTAGGCTAGTATCAATGGCTATCAAATTGACCACTAAGGGTTCCTAAATCATCAAATCCATTAGACCCAATGACTCAAGCTTACCCAATTCCCTTAGCCTAGGCCAAGAGTAAAAAGAACTACTCCATAATCAAAGGAAACATTTCATCAAACACATGGTAAGCATTAATAAAAGACCTAATTAAATTGCAATTAAATTGGAACTAACAAGTACCCACTAACAATTATCAACATACAATCACTCAAATAACACAATTACTCATGGAAATCATCAATGCAACAATAATAAATCAAGATCTACAAGATTCATGAAATGGGTACAAAATGACAAACAACAAAGAAACATAAAAATAACACAAGATCTAAACAAAATTATACTAGAGAATTCAAATTAAACAATTAAAACTAGTAATTAACAAGATCTAATTCAGAATTCAACAAGGAAAGATCAAATTAAAGCTAGATCTAGAGAGGAACAAAGGTTTCTCTCTCTAGAAGAACAAAGAACCCAAAAAACTAACTAAAATTGTGTCTAAGTGTAAAATGATTGATCCCCCCTTTCCCCTAGCATCCATGGGTCTTTTCCATGCAGAAATAGCTTGAATTTGGGCCTCATGAGCCTCAGAAATCGCCAGGTACGATTTCCTTTAATGAAGTCATGTGAAGCTTTTCGCGTGTGCGCGCCGATTGCTTTTGTGATCCACGCGTGCGCGCCATGTGCGCGTGCGCGTCGGTGAGAATTCTCTGATCCGCGCGGATGCGTCCATTCTTGCGCGCCGCTTCCATCTATCCTCATGCACACGTGCGCGTGCAGTGCGCGTGCGCGCCCTTTGCGAAGTTCCCAAAATTCAAATCTTCATGTTCCTTCCTCTTGTGCATGCTTTATTTCTCTCTTCTAGGCCATTCTTGTCCTATAATTCCTGAAATCACTTAACAAATACATCACGACATCGAATAACAATAAAAGAGGATCAAAATATAGCAATTCTAAGGCAAAATATGCATGTTTTTCATCATGAATCAATATTAGGAAGAGAACACAAAACCATGCATTTCTTGTGAATAAGTGTGAGAAATATTGACAAAAACCCCCAAATTCTACACAATATAAATCACAAAATTGGGATTTATCAGTATGAGAACTGGACGTCCTATCCTAGTAATTCTTATCAATTGTGATAAGAATTGTTCGTTGCTCCCACTTGGTTAACCTCTAACTATGAAGGTAAGTCAAATGGATAAATCAATATGAATCCTCAAGTCCTAGTCAACTCCTAAGGAAAGACTAGAGTTAGGGAAATTCAAGTCAATTAGCAACTTTCAATTCTCAATCAACAAGAGAGTCTGATAACTCAAGAGTCTCCAATTACTCTACTAAAGCCAAGAATCATAAAAAGCTAAATTAAAATCATAAATATGAAATACTTCAAATTTCATTAAATAAAGAAATCAAATCTAACATTAAGAGTTCATAAACTAAGTTGGGAAAATCAATAAACTAGAATGCTAGAATAAATAAAAGTAGAAAAAAACTGAATTGAAGGAATATTGAACCTGGAATTGAGAAGAAATAAACCTAAAATTGAGAGAAATCCTAAAACCTAGAGCGAGGAGAGAGGCCTCTCTCTAGAAACTACATCTAAAACCTAAATTATGTGAATTTAAGTTGTATCGATGAATCCTCCACTCTGACGCGTCTAATATGTGTTTTCTGGGGCGAAAACTGGGTCAAAAATAACCCAGAAATTGCCCCCAGCATTTTCTGATATGTCCAGCACGTGGCTCTGTCACACGTACGCGTCGTCCCCGCGTACGCGTGGATTGAAATTTTGCTAGGTCACGCATACGCGTAATCCACGCGTGCGTGTCACTTAACAGCATGGCAACTATGGCAAATTATATATCATTTTGAAGCCCCAGATATTAGCTTTCCAATGCAACTAGAACCGCCTCATTTGGACCTCTATAGCTCAAGTTATGGTCAGTTAAGTACGAAGAGGTCAGGCTGGACAGGTTAGCAATTCCTTCAATTTCTTGTATTCCTTCCACTTTTGCATGCATCCTTTCCATCCTCTAAGCCATTCTTGCCCTGTAAATCCCTAAAACACTTAACACACATATCAAGGCATCGAATGGTAATAAGAGAGGATTAATATTAGCAAATTTAGGGCCAAAGAAGCATGTTTTCAATCATAGCGCAAAATTAGGAAGGAAAATGTAAAATCATGCAGTTAGTATGAATAAGTGTGCAAAGACTTGATAAAAATCACTCAATTGAGCACAAGATAAACCATAAAATAGTGGTTTATCAATCTCCCCACACTTAAACATTAGCATGTCCTCATGCTAAGCTCAAGAGAAGTTATAAGAGAGTGAAGAGGAATGGTAAAACTTATGAAATGCCACCTATCTCTATGAATGCAACTAAATGCAAAAATACTTCTACCTACTTGGTTAAAAGTAAACAAATTCTCCAAGACAAACATAAATAAGATTTTACTAATTTAAATCACACAATAAGAGACAAGTAAACTTGTAAGAAGATAGCTCATAAAAGTAGGGAACATAGAATCCAGCATTGAACCCTCACTGGTAGTGTATCTGCACTCTAATCGCTCAAGTGTCTAGGGTTAATTCACTCTACTCTTCTCTAGTCATGCTTTCTAGACCTTATTCTTCATCTAACCAATCAACAAATATTTAGTATACCAATGTAAATATCATGAGGTCTTTTCAAGGTTGTAATGGGGCTAAGGTAAGGGTGAGGATATATGTATGGCCAAGTGAGCTAAAATATGAATCCTTGACTAACCTAAGCTCTTACCTAACACACACACACACACACACACACACACACACACACACTCTATATACTTCTAAAATCATGCCTAGCTACCCATAATTTCCACTTTTGCATCACATACTCATGTACCAAATTTTTCTTCAATTTCATCACCTATGCATTGATCTTTTATTCAACTTAGCATTGGGGTAATTTTGTCCCCTTATTTATTTATTTACTTATTTTTTTTATAAACATGAAAGCAAACATAATTTTATCAATGCACATAGGTTTTTAATTATTTATTTTTTTCTGGTCTCACATGAGTAGGTACCCAAATTCCTAATATTTTGTCAATAAAACTCAACACTTTCTTATCAACCCAAGTTCCCACAGTTTCCCACACTTACTTAATACACAATCTCTATCTTAAGCTAACCAAAGATTCACTTGGGGTAATTAATTGTTTTCCACTTAATGCTAGTGATGTGGTAAAATATAGAACAAACGGGGATTAAAGGCTCAAGGTGGCAAACAAAGGTGATTGAAAGGGTAGGCTATTTGGGATAAGTGAGCTAATAACAAATGATGGCCTCAATCATATGCAAGCATATAAATATACTAAACAATGGACATATAGAATGGAACAAAATATAGATTACAATCATAGAGAAGAGAACACACAAGAATAAAATATTATGGTTAAATAATGTAACCATATAATTAAGCTCAAAATCTCACAGGTTGTGTGTTCTTAGCTCAAAAACCATGTTCCAAATTACAATCTTCAGACAAGTTTAACACAAAAAATGTTTTAATTTAAATTAGTGAAATGCTATAAAAAGGGTCTTGAAGAGAAACTCATTACTTTAACCAAGCAGTGGTAAAATATGCACAAAAATCAAACAAACATGCAATCAAACATGCAAATACAACACTAACAAGAAAAAATTAAACCATTGGTGTTGAGAAGAGAATAACTAACCCACGGAAGTCGATGTCGACCTCTCCACACTTAAAGACTGCACCGTCCTCGGTGCATGTTAAGATGTGCAAGTGGATGGGTTGTTCCAACTGACGCTTGTAGATGGAGGCGCCTTAGCTGGAGGTCTCTTGGTTCCTTTCCGTGCCGGTGTCTTGTCAGTGGCCTTCTCTTTGCCTTTCTTGGTACCCATGTCTAAAGAAGAAAGAAAAGGAAGAATATTAAATATAGAGAACTGGTGCACGAATTGTGAATCACACTTTTCACAACGCGTACCACTAACCAGCAAGTGCACTGGGTCGTCCAAGTAATACCTCACGTGAGTAAGGGTCGAATCCCACGGAGATTGTTGGTTTGAAGCAATCTATGGTTATCTTGTAAATCTTAGTCAGGAAGTCAATTATGTTTATCAGTTGAATTGCGAATAACCAAGAGAGCATAAATTAAAGGTTACTTGTTGTGCAGTAATGGAGAATATGTTGGAGTTTTGGAGATGCTTTGTCTTCTGAATCTCTGCTTTCCTCTGTCTTCTGATTCACACACGGTTCGTCACAGTTATTCAATCATTGAATCCTACTCGGAATACCACAGACAAGGTTTAGACTTTCCGGATTCTCATGAATGCCGCCATCAGTTCT
>NC_029785.2:110108986-110118123 GCF_000816755.2 Arachis ipaensis | reverse complement strand
CTGGGGCCCACTTGGTGTGTGCTGGGGCCCACTTGGTGTGTGCTGGGGCCCACTTGGTGTGTGCTGGGGCCCACTTGGTGTGTGCTGGGGCCCACTTGGTGTGTGCTGGGGCCCACTTGGTGTGTGCTGGGGCTGAGATTTAAGCAATTCACGTGCAGAGGCCATTTGTGGAGTTGAACGCCAGTTTTTATGCCAGTTTGGGCGTTCAACTCCAGTTCTTGATCCTTTTCTGGCGTTGGACGCCAGAATTGGGCAGAGGACTGGCGTTGAACGCCAGTTTAAGTCGTCTATTCTTGTGAAAAGTATGAACTATTATATATTGCTGGAAAGCCCTGGATGTCTACTTTCCAACGCAATTGGAAGCACGCCATTTCGAGTTCTGTAGCTCCAGAAAATCCACTTTGAGTGCAGGGAGGTCAGAATCCAACAGCATCAACAGTCCTTTTTCAGCCTGAATCGGATTTTTGCTCAGCTCCTTCAATTTCAGCCAGAAAAATACCTGAAATTACAGAAAAACACACAACTCATAGTAAAGTCCAGAAATATGAATTTGAAGGCAGAAATTGAAAATTAACAACCTTTATTCTGGGGGTATGGGGGTTCCTTTGATCCTTGGGAGGCTTGGTATTATAGAAGACTTTTGGCGCTTCAGTTCCCTTAAGTCACGTCCCTGCTCCTCTTGTTCTTTAAGCATATGGGTCAGCATTTGACTGTGTTCCTTCTGTTGTTTTATTATTTGCTCCATAGCTTCCTGCATCTTGGTGATGGATGTCTCAAGATATTCCCAGTATTCAGCTTGAGGTATCTCTGGAAGGAATTCCTGTGCTCTCTTCTTGATGGGATCCTCCTGTGCCTGTTGTCTCTCCATTGATGTTTTGGTGATTGACTTTTCGATTAGGATATATTCAGTTATTCCCATCTTGACTCCAGCGTCCTTGCAGAGCAGAGAAATCACGCTTGGATAAGCCAACCTGGCCTCTTTTGAATTTTTGTTAGCAATCTTATAGAGCTCAGTTGAAATCAGCTGATGAACCTCCACTTCCTTTCCCATCATGATGCAATGAATCATCACTGCTCTTTTAACTGTGACTTCAGAACGGTTGCTAGTGGGCAACAGAGAACGCCCAATGAAGTCCAGCCATCCTCTGGCAGCTGGCTTGAGATCCTCTCTCTTGAGTTGATTTGGGACGCCCTTTGTGTTGGTGGTCCACCTGGCTCCAGGGATACATATGTCCTCTAGAATCTTATCCAGGCCAATGTCTGCTCTCATCATCCTCCTGTTGAAGGAGTCTGGATCATCATTTAGCTGAGGTAGCTTTAATATCTCTCTGATCTTGTCAGGGGTGGTATGAACAATCTTTCCCCTGACCATGGTCCGAAATTCGTAGCAGGCAGTTCCAGATAGTCTTTGCTTGTCAGTCTGCCACATATTAGCTCCTGGACCATGTTCCTTCCTACTTTCGTTTCAGGATTAGCTAGGACTTCCCAGTTCCTGATTCGAATTTGCTCCTGGATCTCCGGATATTCATCTTCTTTCAGATCGAATCTAACTTCCGGGATCACTGATCTCAGACCCATTACTTTAAGATAATGGTCTGAATGTTCTTTAGATAAGAACTTCCCATGATTCCAAAGTGGTTTTGGAACGCTCTCTTTCTTGCCTCTTGGAGTGGGTTGTTTTCCTTTGGGAGCCATGATCTTAGTGATCTCAGAAAAACACACCAAACTTAGAGGTTTGCTTGTCCTCAAGCAAAAGAAAAGAAAGGAGAGGGATAGAAGGAGATCGAGGTGCACTTGTTGATGGAGGAGGGGGGAGGCCGAACCCAATTTTAAAGGGGTGGGGGGTGGTTTTTCGAAAAATTGGAAAAGATAAGATAAAAAGATTGAGTTGAAAAAGATAAGATAGAAGATATAGTTTGATTTTGAAAAGATAGGATAGATTTTTGAAAAAGATAATATGAGGATTTGAAAAAGATATTGATAAGATTTTTAGAGTAAAAAAGATAGATTTGTTTTTGGAAAAGATTTGAAAAGAGTTGGATTGAATTTGCAAAGAGGGTGTGTGCTTATGAATTAAGATGCATTTGATATTTTGAAAGTAGGATTTTTAGAAATCAGGGTTCTTGACATGTTTATGTAAATAAAATCATGTATTGAATCATAAAATTATAAATTAGAATGGAAATACGTGTGGGATAAATGGATTTGGCTCCTCCCTGGCTTCCTGGCGTTTGAACGCCCAAACACTGCTTGTTTTGGGCGTTCAGCGCCCAAATGCTGATCTCCTGGGCGTTCAGCGCCCACTTGCTGCCATTCCTGGCGTTCAACACCCAGTGGGTGGCCATTTCTGGCGTTGAACGCCCAATTGCTGCCATTACTGGCGTTCAGCGCCCAGTGGATGCCCATTTTAGGCACTGAACGCCCAAAATGCCCCTTTACTGGCGTTTTCTTGCCATTGAGCTCTTTTACTCTGTTTTGTGTGCCGATTCCTTCTGTAAATGATTATTTACCTTGTTGTCAATGAACTCTATATAAAAAAATAAAGATAGAAATAGGGCAAAATGCTTAGAGGATTGTTGCCCCACGGCTGGGTTGCCTCCCAGCAAGCGCTTCTTTATTGTCTTTAGCTGGACCTTGCTGAGCTTTTAATCTAGCTTCAGCCTTGAGCATTCTGTTTTTCTCCTGCTAATTTGGCATCTAAGTTTAGGAATCTGGTTGCCCAGTAGGCCTTATGTTCCAGTTCCACGGGCAAGTGGCATGCCTTACCGTACACGAGTTGGTATGGAGAGGTCCCTATAGGGGTCTTGAATGCTGTTCTGTAAGCCCACAGAGCATCATCCAAGCTCCTTGCCCAATCCTTTCTACGGGTATTTACTGTTCGTTCCAGGATTCTCTTTAATTCTCTGTTAGAGGCTTCTGCTTGCCCGTTGGTTTGTGGATGATATGGAGTGGCCACTTTGTGGCGAATTCCATACCGAACCATGGCAGAGTAAAGCTGTTTATTGCAGAAGTGAGTGCCCCCATCACTGATTAACACTCTAGGGACACCAAACCTGCTAAAGATATGTTTCTGGAGGGACTTCAGCACTGTTTTAGTATCATTGGTGGGTGTGGCAATAGCCTCAACCCATTTTGATACATAGTCAACTGCCACCAGAATATAAGTGTTTGAGTATGATGGTGGAAAAGGTCCCATGAAGTCAATTCCCCATACATCAAACAACTCTATTTCCAAGATTCCTTGTTGCTCACTGTCTGTTCCTGGCGCCTGAACGCCAGAAATGTATCCATTTTGGGCGTTCAACGCTGGATTCTGCCCCATTTGGGCGTTCAACGCCAGATTCTTGCCCATTTCTGGCGTTGAACGCCAATCCTGCCTTGTTTCTGGCGTTGAACGCCAGTTTTGGGCATGGTCTAGGCGTTCAGCGCCAGCCTTGCACCAATTCTCTGGCGTTTTAGCGCCAGAATCATTTGGCTATAAGTTTAAAGTATTTTAACAAGGGATAAATAATAAAAGACTCTAAACCAAAAAAAAGAAAGATTTTTCCTAATCTAAGCAACAAAATAATCCGTCAGTTGTTCAAACGCGAACAATCCCCGGCAACGGCGCCAAAAACTTGGTGCACGAATTGTGAATCACACTTTTCACAACGCGTACCACTAACCAGCAAGTGCACTGGGTCGTCCAAGTAATACCTCACGTGAGTAAGGGTCGAATCCCACGGAGATTGTTGGTTTGAAGCAATCTATGGTTATCTTGTAAATCTTAGTCAGGAAGTCAATTATGTTTATCAGTTATTTATGGAGTTGAACGCCAGTTTTTATGCCAGTTTGGGCGTTCAACTCCAGTTCTTGATCCTTTTCTGGCGCTGGACGCCAGAATTGGGCAGAGAACTGGCGTTGAACGCCAGTTTACGTCGTCTATTCTTGTGCAAAGTATGGACTATTATATATTGCTAGAAAGCCCTGGATGTCTACTTTCCAACGCAATTGGAAGCACGCCATTTCGAGTTCTGTAGCTCTAGAAAATCCACTTTGAGTGCAGGGAGGTCAGAATCCAACAGCATCAGCAGTCCTTTTTCAGCCTGAATCGGATTTTTGCTCAGCTCCTTCAATTTCAGCCAGAAAAATACCTGAAATTACAGAAAAACACACAACTCATAGTAAAGTCCAGAAATATGAATTTTTCCTAAAAACTAATAGAAATAGACTAAAAACTAACTAAAACATACTCAAAACTATATGAAATTATCCCCAAAAAGCGTATAAAATATCCGCTCATCAAGAACTAAAGAACCGGGAGGGAGAGATTCCAAGTGATAATGAATGCCAAAGAGAGGATAATA
Source organism: Arachis ipaensis (assembly GCF_000816755.2). Lineage (NCBI taxonomy): Eukaryota > Viridiplantae > Streptophyta > Magnoliopsida > Fabales > Fabaceae > Arachis > Arachis ipaensis. The sequence goes on along the minus strand of NC_029785.2, from coordinate 110,113,777 downwards.
GCTTAAATACATGGTAGCTACAACATGTAGGTAAGACATTAATGAAGATCAGGTAGGCAATTCATAATAATTAGATGCAGGAGGGTAAAAACATGCAAGCAACAGGCATGAGAAGCATAACTCAAGCATCAAGTAATAAATGTGCCAAATTGAAGAGCACTTGGAATGATGACAATTGTGAATGATAATCCCAAATACATATGGATTGCAATGTGAGAATAAGAATGAAAAGAATGAATCCAAATGTATATGAGAGCCAAACTTAAATGTTAATTGTCAAATCACTCCTCATAATATCCACAGGCTCAAGTAAAATAAGGTACTATCCAAACAAAACTTCAACACCAACATAAAAATGCATGAAAAAGAAACCATAAATAACTAAGGTAACATGAAATTGGAAAGAAAGAAAAATAAATAAATGCAATAATGGAAAGAATGGAGAGAGAGTAGATGGGGGGAAGGAAAGAAGGGGAAAGGAGAGAGGAAAGAAGAAAGGAAGGATAAACGGGACGCGACGCGTAAGCCTGCATCACGCGTACGTGTGAAAACTGAGTTGGCCATTCGACGCGTAAGCGTCGCCCACGCGTACGCGTGGGTGGTCTGGAAGCAAAAGGACGCACATGCGTATGCGTGCATTGTGAGAGGGGAGAGGACGCGGAAGCGCACAGTACGCGGACGCGTGCGTCAAGTTGTGCCGTAGGCGCGAGTCCAGCCCCGCGCTCGCACAACTCTCGGGTAAAATATGGTTTTACACCGATTTCCCCAACCACGCGGACGCGCCTTAGGCGCGGACGCGTGGGTCGCCAAGAGTGGGAACGGCGTGCACGCGTATAGTACGCGTGCGCGTGGGCTGGATGGTGCCTAAGGCACGTTTCTCACCCAGCTCCCACGCCACTCTCTGTTCAATCTAACCTATTTCGTATCCACAAAGGACGCGGACGCGCACCAGGCACTGGCGCATCGATCCCCTTCTTTTTTTTTGTGCAGAATGCAGGTGATGATGCAGAATGTATGTGGAACACTGAGAAAAGTAAAGCAAAATAAAACTAAGAAAGAAAAGGAACGATCATACCATGGTGGGTTGTCTCCCACCTAACACTTTTAGTTATTGTCCTTAAGTTGGACATTTGGTGAGCTCTTTGTTAGGGCGGCTTATGCTTGAACTCATCTAGGAATCTCCACCAATGTTTGCAATTCCAGTAGCCTCCGGGATCCCAAACTAGGCACATAAAGCCTTCAAGCAAATCAAAGCAAGTGACATGGCCCCAAGAGTGTTGATTGTTGGAATGAATTCTGGGGTCCCAAACCTTGCTTTTGCACCCGTCTTCTTGTTGATCATCATTTTCCAACCGGGTGGTATGCAATCTGAATTCTCACTGAAGCGCCCAAACAATCTCCTAGACCCAGTCAATTGAGAATCATACCAACCCTTGCAACTAGGCTTTAAGCTTCCAACCATAACGAACCTAGGATGCTGTTGCCTACCGCTAACCATCTCCCCTTTACTCTTAAGACCGCATATAGCTCTAAGTTGCCCATCCGTCTCAAGCAAAGCATATTCAAGTGGGCTAATTAAGCTTAGAGATAAAATATTTACCCACTTGAATGAAGGAATGGATGGTAATGGCTTTGGGAGAGAGGTCTCCAACAACTTTGGCAAGGTGATTTTCAGCGCCATTCCTTTGAGCTCTTCCTTGACAACGTCCACCTCTTTGCAAGCTTCTTCAATTTCAGCCTCTTCCTCTTGGTAGCTATCTTCCAATTCAATCTCTTCTTCATTGCCTACCAAAGGCATGGGAGGCTGTACTTCTGCTTCTTTAGTCTCCATCTCTTGATCAACCTCTACAAAGTCTTCAACCATTGTATGCCTTGGAGGTTGTACACCCTCCTCAACATCAACATCTAACACCTTGGAAGGAGGCTCTATGACTGGACTTTCCCATGGAGGTTCCGCATCTCCCAAGTCTTCAACCACTTCCTCTTCTGTGATAATTTCGGCTTTCTCCACTTGCTCTAGTACAAAATCATACTCCTCCTTGATGTCTTTCCCTTCATGACAACTTTCCTCAAGGGTCTCTACTACCTTCACCTTTAGGGCCTCCTCTAACTTCTTATGAAGTATGAATTCGAGAAGACGATCCATTCTCTCTTGTTCCATGTCAATAGCATAATTGGGATCATATTGCTTTTAGATTGATGGATGTGGGTGCTCTTCCATGGAGGGTGGTGATGGGATGGAAAGATCATTATGTGGTTGAAAAGGAGGTGCACTAGAGCTTGAGGGTTGATTGTTGGGGGGTATTCAATGATCCAATCTGTGAGGAGAGAGCTTGTAAAGTAGAGGTCAGACCGTTTAAGGTAGAGTTAAGTGTGTTCTCCATGGTCTTTTGTCTTTGGTGAAGGACACTAAGAGTGTTGTTATCTAATGGAGGTTGGGTTAGATAGGAGAGTTCATTTGTTGGGAGAAAGAGCTCATAATACGGAGGTGGTTCTTCTTGATAAGGATATGGAGATGGTGTATATTGAGGTGGTGGTTCTAAGTATGGCTCATAAGGCTCTTGGTATGGTGGGTATGGATTAGGGTCAGATGGAGGTGAATGGTGAAAAGGGGCTTGTGAGTATGGTGGTTCAGAGTTATATTGAGGAGGTGGTTCATAAGTATATGGTGGAGCTTGTTGGTAACTACAAGGAGGTCCACCATATTCATCATCCTGGTACGCACCCTGGAATGGCTCTTGACCATAGTAATTTGGTGGAGGTTGGTTGTCACGAAAGGGTCCACCATAACTATTGTCTTGGTATGCATCATAGAATGGTTGTTGGTTATAGCGCATTGGAAGGGGTTGTTGCCAAGAGGGTTGATCAAATCCTTGTGGCTCCTCCCATCTTTGATTGTTCCAACCTTGATACATGTTCTCATTATAGCGTCCATTCCCTGCAACATAATTGGAACCAAACTCATAGCGGCAGGGGTGAGAATTCATAGTAGCTAATAAAAATGAAAAACAAAAAGCAAATAAACAAGCAAAAGCAAATATTTACAATAACCAATAATAAGGCACACGTTTACAATTTCCCGACAACGGCGCCATTTTGACGAACGGATTTTTGCTAGTAAAGAATTCACAAATAAATTCTCGTTGCAAGTATATTTTCTAAACCAGCAAAGAATCCTTGCATACAAAAGTTTGGTTGTCACAAGTAACAAAACCCCTAAAAAGTAATAAACGAAGTATTTAAACCTCGGGTCGTCTCTCAAGGAATTGCAGGGAGGTGTGATTTATTATTGGTTATAGAAAGATATCCTTTTGGGTTTTTGAATAAGGAACAAGAAAAGTAAATTGCAAGAAAGTAAATTAATAACTAGAAAAGCTCTTGGCAAGGTATGAGAACTGGACGTCCTATCCTAGTTATCCTTATCAATTGTGATGAAAATTGTTCGTTGCTCTCACTTGGTTAACCTCTAACTATGAAGGTAAGTCAAATGGATAAATCAATATGAATCCTCAAGTCCTAGTCAACTCCTAAGGAAAGACTAGAGTTAGTGGAATTCAAGTCAATTAGCAACTTTCAATTCTCAATCAACAAGGGAGTCTGATAACTCAAGAGTCTCCAATTACTCTACCAAAGCCAAGAATCATAAAAAGCTAAATTAAAATCATAAATATGAAATACTTCAAATTACATTAAATAAAGAAATCAAATCTAACATTAAGAGTTCATAAACTAAGTTGGGAAAATCAATAAACTAGAATGCTAGAATAAATAAAAGTAGAAGAAAAACGGAATTGAAGGAACATTGAACCTAGAATTGAGAAGAAATAAACCTAAAACTGAGAGAAATCTCTCTCTCTAGAAACTACATCTAAAACCTAAATTATGTGAATGTAAGTTGTATCGATGAATCCTCCACTCTGAAGCCTCTAATCTGTGTTTTCTGGGCAAAAAATTAGGTCAAAAATAGCCCAGAAATCACCCTCAGCATTTTCTGATACGTCTAGGACATGGCTCTGTTACGCGTACGCGTCACCTAACAGCATAGCAACTATGACAAATTATATATCATTTCGAAGTCCCGGATGTTAGCTTTCCAACGCAACTGGAACCGCCTCATTTGGTCCTCTGTAGCTCAAGTTATGGTCAGTTAAGTACGAAGAGGTCAGGCTAGACAGCTTAGCAATTCCTTCAATTTCTTGTATTCCTTCCACTTTTGCATGCTTCCTTTCCATCCTCTAAGCCATTTCTGCCCTGTAAATCCTGAAAACACTTAACACACATATCAAGGCATTGAATAGTTATAACAGAGGATTAATATTAGCAAATTTAGGGACAAAGAAGCATGTTTTCAATCATAGCACAAAATTAGGAAGGAAAATGTAAAACTATACAATTAGTATGAATAAGTGTGCAAAGACTTGATAAAAACTACTCAATTGAGCACAAGATAACCCATAAAATAGTGGTTTATCACAACCATCATGAGATTTAGAAGAATATTCTGGAAGAACATACGGGAGTTTACAAGGAGGTGCTAAAGCTATACATTAGCAAAAAAGAACCACGTCATCTTTTCGATGACGAAATTGGATGGAAGGGCCAACTTAATGGAAGGGCCAACTTAAGCCACGCTGTCAGGATACAATTTGAGTCAATTGAAAATTAGAAGACCAAATTGATTTGAGAGTCAAATTTTAAGGACTATTTTGAGTATTAACTCGCCAAATTAAATACAAAAAATATTAAAAAAGAATACTGAAAAATTATGACAAAAAAAACACTAAATTTTAA
>NC_029785.2:110106823-110108809 GCF_000816755.2 Arachis ipaensis | reverse complement strand
AATATTTAATTTACTATAAACTATTTTAAATAAAAATTATCAAAAATAAATTATATTAATATCAACTCACCTTTTATTAAAATTAAATTTATAAACATTAATTTAATGTAAATTTTTGCTTACAAACTTTAATCCAAAAAACATACTAAGTAGTGGATATAAACTAGTATTGGTTGTGTGAACTTATTATTGTTACTTATTTATTTACATAACCCTCATTATGGACATTTTGACATTCTAACCAAAAAATAAATAAAATCTTTGATTAATCTACACGGCAAAAAAGGGACACGCATTCCCCTAATCTCTCTCTGCGTCAAGTGTTGGAGCTCACAGTTCGAACTTCGAAGCCTGTGAGTCCGTCTTGTTCCTCAACGGCATGAACTAACAGCTCCCACCCTCTCTCATTTCGGGTAATTTCTATTCATATTTAGTTTTCATTACTGCTCCAATCTGAAATTATTATTATTTTTCTAACCACTTTCATTTCCGGGTTTCAATTTTGCGTATGTTTACTTGGACATATTCGTATCCTGTTAAGATGTGCTGAGTTGACTTGTTTCTCTACCAAATTTTGATCCTTTTTGTGGGATTTTTTTTGGCTTCCTTTAATTCTGAAGCAGCATTTTATACAATGTAAGCCTTAAGAGGGGAATAGAGATTTGCAACAACTATGTAACAAACTTTTTGTTGTGATATTGGTTTGCTTCTTTTCTGTTTGTTGATTTGTTTGTGAATGCAACAGATATTTTCTAATTTGTCTTTGTTGTAAGGCGGGTTAGGTTGCAAATGAATTTCTAGTGGGTTGAAACTATGACCATTCAATGAGATCATAACAAAAAGGGAATAATGGAGAAAATGTTGAAACCTTTGACTTAAATTTGACATAGATTGAGGACTAGATCTGCAAATGAGCAATAGAGAGTGAGTTTTTGGGTAGATGGGGTGATGATACTTCGGATTGGTTTCATTTTGTCAAGGTTGGCCGCTTGGAGCATTCGATCATGCATCATATTGGAGAGAGCATGACATCGAGAGAGGCTGTGGATAATGAACAGGAAATCTTGCTTAAGAACGAAAATAGCGGAACAGATGACGAACCTAAGATTAACTATAGAGGGTGGAAGGTCATGCCCTTCATAATAGGTGAGTGAGATTGCAAGTGGAATCTTTTTGTGTTCTTAAATGCTTCCATGATACTTTGTTCTGTCCGGATTAGTTTTTTTTTCTCTTGAATTACTTGTTTGTGTAACTGACAGGGAATGAGATTTTTGAGAAGCTAGGAGCTATTGGTACATTGTCCAATCTCTTGGTCTATCTCACTACAGTATTCAATTTAGAAAACATCACAGCTACAAATATTATCAACATCTTCAATGGCAGCACCAACTTTGCTACGATAATAGGAGCTTTCTGCTCTGACACCTATTTTGGCCGTTACAAGACTCTAGGATTCTGCACGGTGGCTTCATTTCTGGTATATTATTTTGCCTCTTGCCTTAACCATTATGTTCCATTCCATTTGTTTATCAGCAACAGAATACACTTAGGGATATCAGAATTCGGAAAAAATCAATGATATTGAGAAACATCCGAGATCATCACCGCAGTGATTCCATTTTACTAAGAAAATAAACTTATCAATTTGTGCAACTAATTCCTAGATTCCCCTGGGTAATACAGGGTTTATTAGTAATACAACTGACAGCAGCAATTGAGAAGCTGCATCCACCTCATTGCGAAGAGAACACCACATGCAAAGGCCCAACAGAGGGGCAAATGACATTTCTAAAGACTGGTCTTGGATTATTGTTGATAGGAGCTGCGGGGATAAGACCATGTAACTTGGCGTTTGGGGCTGATCAGTTTAATCCTAATACAGATTCTGGGAAAAAAGGAATCAATAGCTTCTTCAATTGGTACTTTTTCACTTTTACCATTGCTCAAATGATATCCTTAACAATCATTGTCTATATACAATCAAAT
>NC_029785.2:110105039-110106721 GCF_000816755.2 Arachis ipaensis | reverse complement strand
TCTTCTGTTATCTTCTTTTTGGGTTCGAATATGTATGTAAAAGTTAAACCAAGTGGAAGTCCTCTGACTAGTATAGTGCAAGTTATAGTGGTTGCAGCTAAGAAAAGGAAGCTGAAGCTATCAGAATATCTATATCCTTCCCTCTTCAACTACTTGCCTCCAAAATCAGTGAATTCTAAACTTCCCTATACATATCAATTCAGGTAAATGGCACAAAGAATTCCTACCATGATTAACAAATATGATTGATGGTTTTGACGTGTTCACTGGGTGGCGTACATTAACAGGTTCCTCGACAAAGCAGCAATTATGACTCCTCAAGATCAACTAAATCCCAATGGATCTGCTGCTGATCCCTGGAGTCTTTGCAGTATGCAGCAAGTGGAGGAGGTCAAATGCTTGTTGAGAGTGTTACCAATCTGGGTTTCATCAATTTTATACTTTGTTGTTATTGTCCAACAGCACACTGTTGTAGTGTTCCAAGCCCTTATATCCGACAGGCGTATTGGGAGTAGCAATTTCATGATCCCGGCTGCATCCTACTATGTCTTCCTGATGATTACCGTGGCAATATGGTTACCTCTCTATGACAGAAAAGTCATGCCTTTGTTTCAGAAGCTCACCCGAAGAGACAGTGGCATCACACTCCTCCAGAGGATGGGCACTGGCATTTTTTTCTCGATAATCAGCATGCTAGTGTCTGCAAAGGTTGAACGGCACCGGAGAAATCTGGCTCTGACCGAACCACTTGGAATTGAAACGAGAAAAGGTGTGATTTCATCAATGTCAGGTATGTGGCTGATTCCTCAGCTGGCATTGGCTGGTTTAGCCGAGGCATTTATGTCCGTTGCACAAGTCGAATTTTACTACAAACAGTTTCCTGAAAATATGAGAAGCATGGCAGGCTCTCTTTACTACTGCGGCCATGCAGGGTCAAGTTATTTGAGTACTTTGCTGATTTCGACCGTCCACCAAATCACCGCAAGATCTGCAACCGGGAATTGGCTGCCGGAGGATCTGAACAAGGGGAGGTTGGATAACTTCTATTGCATCATTGCTGCTATAGAAGTTGTTAATTTGGGCTACTTTCTGATATGTTCACAGTGGTATCGGTACAAAGGGACGGACAGCAGCTCCACCGAGCTTGAAAAATTGACACAACAATCTGAAAGAACTGCAAATGGTGTTTAATGGTTTGAGTTTATTACAGCTCTTTTGTAGTCATAGGTCTATAACTACACTCACCCTTCATTGAACCATGACCCTAACATGAAATCTCACTTCATCATGTGGAGCCATTACACTTGTAGAGATCAAAATCAAATAGATTATTGCATCGAAAACAATGTTCTTCCCCTTCAATTATATAGTTTTCAGAGATATGTTATATGTAGGTTAGGTAAACGGGTGAATGTACTAATTTTTTTTGTTTTTTGAAGTGCTGGGTTCATTCCTTGAGATGTTTGTCTTGAAACACTCATAATGGAAGAGAAAGTAAAGTTACAGCTTAACATTATGTTTTGGCATTAATATTTTCTTAGTTTGCTTGCTGCATATGAAAACAACAATGATAACTGTTTAATATTTTTTATATTTTTTTTCACAACAGTACTTTTCTCATTATTATTATTATTATTATTATTATTATTATTATTATTATTTGTTAATAATCACGAATTGGA
>NC_029785.2:110088184-110104911 GCF_000816755.2 Arachis ipaensis | reverse complement strand
TTTAACAATTAATATATTAAAAATATAAAAGATTAATTTTCTTATTTAGAAATTAAGGCATTGTTTGGATGCAAGATGAAAAATGAGAGAAATGAAAAATGAGAGAAAAGAAAATAGGAGAAAAGAAAATAAGAGAAAAGAAAATGAAAGAAAAAGTGGATTTTTTTTGTATTGTTTGGATGAAGAGAAAATAGATAAAAAGAAAATAAGAGAAAATTTTTCTTTTATTTGGATGGAAGAAAAAATAAGAAGAGAAAAAGTTATACTAGAGTAAAATTACATTATACTCTTACTTATATTATATATAAATTATAATTTATTAATGTATTCAAGTCATATTTCTAATAAAAAAAGTGATCCAAATTATATTTTAAGATTTTAACATATTATCTTTGTTAACAATAATATTTGTTTGAAGTTATTGTTTTTTATTGTCTTTTAAATGTAATAAACAAAAAGATGTATCATTATTTCTTAAACATATACAAATAAATAATTTCATAAAAGAATAATAAAAATTACTCATAGGCTACATCATTAATCTCTTTAATCATATTTGAGAAAAATTTTCACTAATCCTCTTTACAAAATAAAATATTAACATAAGAAGTGGCTAGCATTTCTTTTTTGATACATGCGACAAAAAGCCATATACAATTTTTATAAACATATAACAAAATATCAAAAGAGTAACAATGACCAGGACTCCAGGAGAATAATATTTTGTCACCACACACCAGTTTTAAAAAGGGTAATTCTTCATAGTTAGAGTCATCAGCATACGCCTACTTTCAAAAAATCAATTCTACATATAGCTGGAACCATCTATATATACACATCTACTTCAAAAAAGAAGTTTTTTTCCTAGTTAAAGATATTAACACATAATCCATTTCTGCTTGTACTAAGCAGTATACTCGTCGTCCCCAAATATTTTCAAGTATTATGATTCCTGCACAAGCATATACAATAAATATAAATTAATACAAAGATCAGAGTTGATCATAATAAACTATTTTGTCGATATTTTTCTATTTAAACAACCAATCAATCTCAAACTATCAACAAAAAGTGACTTGCAACCATGTGTTAACATAAATAAAACAAAGAATGACATGTTGTTCAAATGCATGAAGATATACTCATACTTTATGGGAATAAAAAAACACATAATCAATTGTTAAAAATAGTAACTTCAAATTAACCAGAAATTAAGTGTGTATAAAAACTATACCTGTAATGGTGAATATTTTTTGAAAGTACCATATCTCCTAAGCAAACACCAAAAGCAGTCATGAAATAAAAAAGAGCATTCAGTTGCATTTCAGGTAGGATACCAAAAAGTTGGCGCTTTTTTTTGCTCATTTTCACATAAAAACTGATAACATTACATCTTATATGAACCAACCAAACCCAATTCAGTCAACAAATACATCTGATTTGTTGTAAAGGCGAGGCCTATTTTGTTGCATAATAGCTAACCCTTTTTTCAACAATTGCAACTTGTCTTTTAATTAATGAGACTTGTTTTTCGGCAACCAAAACTTGCCTCTCAGCCACAGAAGCTTGTCTCTCAGCTGATTCAACCTACCTCTGAGCCACGTCATGTAGCTTGCTAGAAAGAAAATTACCCTTTTTTTATAGCATCGGCCATGGTAGTAATTTCCAACGCAACTTTCTCATGTTGTGCCTCCAAAAAGTCATTCATAAGAGACTTACGCTTTGTACCTCTTGAAGTTGAAGTCCCTCCTAATTGATTCGGTTGACTATGAGGTGCACTTGGTGAATCTAAATTAGCAAAAAATATAAGGGTATCATGTCCCATGTTAACATCTATGTCAGAAATGTTTTCAAATAAGTCATTCAAGTCAATGGGATCTTTATCAAGTTGTTGAATTCTTTCTTGTGAAGTAGCGACCCTTTTACCAGTAGCTCTATCAACTCCGAACAACTCCTTTAAAATATCATAATGCTTATTTCGCAATTTTTTCATTTTTTTGCATGTGGTTTCTCTTACATGAAAATATGCTGAAATTATTTTGTGACTAACTGCATCAATAGTATAAATAAGAAAAGCAAAGTTTAATATACCTTAATAAAAAGTCTTGCTAGACTTCCTCTTCAACTTCAAACTTTCTAGTAATAGGTTTTTACGCAAATCCATTTAAGTGATGAAATAAGTCATATGTCTCGGCAAAATAATCTTTCAATGTCTTCATTCTATTCTTGATGTGGCTCTTTGTTATGTGCGGGACTATTGCTATGCTCAAAGTCTTCACAAGATTGGCATATGCTTAAGTTGTCCACGAGCCATCGTGTCTATACCTTTTAATGCTTTCTCTGCTAACGCATTCAGCAAAACTTCATCCATATTATCAGACCATCTTAAATTGTCTTTAGAAGGTTGATTAACTTCTGTTGTTTTATTTCCTTTATTCGACATTATTTAACTTGTAACAATCCTTTAAAAAATCCAATCAACAATTCTGAGTGTAAACTACACATGTATATACATATTCATATATGTTGAAATATGTAATCACTCGTAATGTTCGATACACATTCCACATTTCAGCTGCAATATTATCTCGTAACAATGTTGCATGTCTATATTCCTCATCACGTGGTTAATTTAATTATGATCTATCTATGTTGCATTCTTGTAGCAATTCTCGATCAACCGCATCAATTATAGACTGATCAACATCGACACCCATCAAAAAGTTATGCAGTATACAACATGCCAAAAAATTGTCTCTCATAGTTTCAAATGAATAATAAGGTTCAATGTCGCCAGTTATAATTGGGAATATTTTCTTTAGAACTCCGAAACATCTTTCAATGACATTTCTTAATGAAGAATTCCCGTGGTTGAATAATTCTTTAGAATTTTATGGCTCACACACTGAATACTCTTTCAAGTGATACCGAACACCTTTATATGGTGTAAATATCCCAGACTTTAGCATAAATTCACATCGCCTAGATAAAATTTTTCTACAACAGTTGCATACGCATATTAAATTATAACATACTGTGACTATGAATTTAACTTTATGTAGACGATTTCATAAATTACACTATCACAGACCTTTAGGAATTCGAAGTGAATATTCCTTACTTAAAGCATGTTTCAAAATTCTTGAGTCAAAGGCGGTTCCTTCCCAACCAAACAACACATAAGTGAATTTCATATCAAACCCACAGGTGGCTAAAATACTTTGTGTGGGGTGATCTTTTCTTCCAAAAAAACGAAGGGCTTCTACCTTTGGTACCTTCACATGACTATGAGTTCCATCTATGGCTCCAATGCAGTCCTTTTTTAGAAGATAAATTGACATATTAACATAACACTTTTATAATTATTTCATTGACAATTACATAAATGTCACTAAGTTAAAAGAGTTAGTACCTTAAAAAAGAGATAGAATCGACTATTATTAAGTATTTCTTGAGGAACATTCTCACTAGATAGTTGATTGAAGAACTCTCCCTCTAAGGATAGAATAGAATGTAGGACATTGTGAAAATGACGACTAACTGTCTTCCCAGAGTGGTGGAAGAAGAAAGACATGGTTTTAGTTTTAACATTATGTCCTATAATATGTAGGAATTTTGCGACTTGCACTTCAACCGTAGAGCGAGTTGAATCTTTTACTCTACCAGTTCCTCTTAACTTTTTACATAACTGTCTAAATGCTTCAGGACCCATACATAGACATCTCGGCATTTTTTAGACTTCAGTAACCGTGTCATTAACTGAGTACGCCTAATTTCTCTTTCCAAGTTGTCGTCATTAATTTGCCTAGGCCTATATTGTGATAATAATTTTGAAAAATACAACACATGAACTAAACCCATGAAAGAGATGTAACACATATATTTTGTCTCTATCCTAACTCTTCCCTTACACTAATCAAGATTTGTATTGGTTCAGGATGATATAGGTCAATAGTAGTGATTTGATGTACTTGAAATTTTGAGTTATGTATGACATTCGTTGTATCTTCAAAATTTGTATCTTCGACATTTTCGCTATCCATCTATGAAAATATAGTGTTTAGGGTGGACACCTAACAAGAAAGTTATATATATATTTTTTTGTGACAGTATAATTCATTTGTTGAAAAAAGAAACCAAAACTAAAGTTTTATATAAACCTTTGGTTTTACCTTATGCAATATAAAAATACCTTGTTTTGAGGCACTTATCTCTGATTCCTAAATGCCAAACTGAATTTCAAAGCTCACTGTCATAAACAATAAACGTAAAATGTAAATCACATGATACTAAAACTGTAGCTTAGTCAGTGCCTCACTTTACTCTTTAACAACATCACTTATTTTCTACTTAACTTCAACAATAATAATAGTTATAATATACATATAACTTAGTTACAAAATAAACAGAACATTGCATATAGTTAACCAAAAAAGAAAACCTTTCATCTTATGTAATAAGCCAGCTTTCACTCAAATTTATCATATAAGCTAGTACAGTTAAAGGATTTTGCAAGTCAAATATGAACTTTTGAGAATTCAATTTTGAAAACATAATCTTGTGCAACTAAAATTATATGAAAACTAGTCTCAAACTCCCTTCTTTCACATAAGCTAATACAATTAAATGGTTTTTGAACTCAAATTTATACTTGCAAGAATTTGAACTCAAAGACAATGCATCCATATGATCCTTTGATAAGGATAAGGTGAACGTCTTAACCTAAAATATCTCAGTCTCAGTCTTTGACATTCAAAAAATTAATCTATTTATTAGTAACAATATTATGTAAATTAAAGATATAAATTCCATCCACATGAATTAATTTCAAAATCAAATTAAGTTTTCGTTATTTTTCTAATAAAATAAAATCATATGCGATTGATTTACGAGGTTGGGATCCATATGCTGTATCTGACTGACGTACCTGAAGGGAAGACGGAATGGGCCTCGCAGTCTATTATTGCAATTCTAATGTTGTGGGACGGGCAAGAGTTTGCTTCTCCTAGAGAGAGTAATGTTAGGGCAGTTATTACTAATCTTCATCTCCTTGATCTTCACGTGCAAGTGATGCCCCTTTTAATTGTCTGTTCTTGATTTGCCTCAATGAACTTTTACCTATGAATTGTAAATAGCCTCAGGATTTTACTAGTTATGGATGCTTATGATAAAAAGTTTGAAATTAATTAATGCGTTGGTTATCAGCTCCAAATAATAGGCAGATTGCCCAAATTATTTTATGAAATCATGATAACTATTAAGATAAAATAAAGTGATGTAAAAATAATTAAAACATGACATCTTAAGTTTGCAAAAAGAACATCGCTTTAAGCTCAATTATCAATTATAACATCTAGTCTGTTGGTACTCTTTAAAGTTCAAAATCAATGTTTAAGTTTCTACCGAAAATCAATTATATCTAGAAACAGTTCTATTGAATCAGAGCCAATAATACACTAAAAGTGCATTCTCAAAAACTGCATATCCAATCTGTTTTCACTTTATGCCAATTCAACTATGACATATCTACTACCAATTTAATTCATCTACTGAAAAGGTTTAATTCCTAAACATTTATAATCTTTACCTGAGTATGTAAAACTGCTTGTGGGTTAACTTTATTTTTAAACACACTCTATTCTGTGTCTTACAGTCCTAGCACCAGATTGTTTATCCCAAATCTTCCTCCCACCACTTCTCTTTGCGTATCCAACAAGTGCTTCTAACACTTAATTAAAGACCTATCCAATTAAAAATTCTTTTTTGGACCAAACATGAATTCGTGCAGTGAAACATAAGTTCAAAGATGGTTAAATTTTTGGATTACAATGAAGGACTCATTTGAAAGCAGAAAAGGAAGAATCGGTCATTTTTTCACTACAAAATAAGAATCGTCTATGGAATATAAAATCACAACAACTTCTCAGTTGAAAAATGAAAGAAAATGGCAAACTATGTGCAATGATGATTTTTCCATTTCGTTTTGGGAGAAACTACAAAAACGACTGAAAAATGACTTACCTTCGTCTTGAGGAATAAGAGATGAAGTTGCGATGAGGCTGTCACGACAATGATGATGCTACGGTGGCATTGCGGACGACGATGGTGAAGTTGCGGCACTGTTGACAACGACGGTGAAACTGGGAAGAAGACAAGAGACGTGTTTAGATATTGGAAAGAAAGTCAAATTGGGGATTTTTCTTTCTCTGTTAAACAAAGGGTAAATTTGTATTTTTACCATTATTTACACTTTTTCTATCAGTTTTTATCTCATGTCCGAGAAGAAAAGTTTTGGATGGCCCCATACCAGTTTTTTGTTTTCCTTTCAATTTTCTATCCTGATCCAAACAATGAAAAATTTAATTTTCCATCCATTTTCCATTCCTACATTTTCTTTCCACTCAATTTTCTTTAAACCAAACACGGTGTAAAGGTATAAGAATTTATCATTTTATCAATCACGAGAATTTATCATTTTTTTTAAGAAAAAAAAAGATGTCTTTTGAGTGCTTTTATGAGAAAAACAAGATCTCTATATATAATAAGAGGCAGTACATAGTTAATTGCTTGACACGTGTAGCTACATACATTTGACAAATGTTAGCTTTGACTGAGTGACAAGTGGTAAAGTAATACAACATTAATAAAAGGGTAAAGTCCCAACCCGGTCCCTGTCCATTTTTTGAAGGACATAGCGATCCTTGTCCAAAAAAATGGTATCCCCCGGTCTTTGTCCTTGCTTGCCGTGAGGCATGGTGGTCCTTCTGTCATCTCCAGCATTAAGACCTAACAGAATTTGTGTATGTGGCAGTTAACGTTGATGATGTGTCAAGGATCTGTCTATTTAGTGTCATGTTAGCAAGTGAAATTTGGACAGGGATCGATTTGTCCTTATTTTTTTGACCGAAACGTTGTCATTTTATAAATGGAAAAAATGGCTTGTTGAGTGTGCATATTGGCCTTCCATATAACCCCCAATCCCTCACCTCTATTTATAGAAAACCCTAGAATCTTTTCCTCTTCTCCATCCAAAAGACGACTCTGGGACGGTGCACATGGTCGTGTTCTTGAGTGGACCTCTGACTGTGTTGCTGACAAGACGCGAGAAAAGGGATCTAACAGTGTTAGTGACAGACTCATTGATGGCGTCGACAGAAGTTGAAAGTGGAAGCTACAGAGGTAAACAATGGGGTTAGGGTATTAAAAAATTTGGTGAATTTGAAGTTTTGAATTGTTGTGCTTGTTTTTTCTGATGTTGCAGACATGGAAGTTGGCTAATTTTTTTCGTTTAGGGAAGCTGCATTTTGTATATGTTTATTTTGTTTTTAGTTAATGCAAAGAGTTTTGCACAAGATTGGGGTGAACTGAAGGGTTAGCATGAATTTTTTTTCATTGTTCTCCATTGTTTTATCATTGAACTAAGCTGAACTCTGCATAACTGAATAGAACTATGAATAATTGTGCTGTTTTGACTAAAATAGTTGTGATAATTAGGTTTTTTTACATATTTTTTTGTTATAATTAATCTTAATGTAGATGGATGATGACATGGTAGTTCCTGTGTTTAATTATGGAGGTTCTTTTAAAAGGAACTCAGAGGGGATACTAAATTATGTTAATGGAAAGGTGCACAGATATCCACCCATGGATTAAGATTTCATTAACTTCTTTGATTTGGAGACTTTGTTTAAGAAGATGGGATATAGAGAGTATAAAAGCATGTATTGGCTTGACATGACTACACCTGATATGGAAACTGTGTTGCATCTTCTCAAGGGTGATGCTGAGATAAATCAAATGAGGGATAACATCAACAAAAATAAGGAGATTGATGAATTTTACTTATACTTTGATCATTCAGCCAATGTTCCTGAGGTTGTTGATGATAGGGCCAGGGTTGAAGTTGTGCTGAGTGATTTATCATCCTCATCCTCAGATGATGGATATGAGAGTGTAGAGGATGAGGCTTACAAGCCTCCTCCTTGTGGGTTTCAAGATTCTAACAACAGTAAAGATAGTGAATCAGAGAGAAAGAAACTTAATAAGAGGAAAAAGAAGGCTTTACCTAAGAAGAAGACTAATCAGGGACCCAAAAGGAGTTCACAAACCCGGCCCGATTAGTGATGATAGGGTTGGGCCGAATGGTTCAAAGAGAAGGGCTTTTAAGAAGTACACTGGAGTGAGAAGAAAGCATATCCTTAGGCCCCCTCGTCCCAATAATACCACTGCCAACAATACTGTTTCCGCAGAGACAATTGCTGCAGCAAGTTCTGAGACTGCCTCAAGGATCTTGAAATTCATCCCCACTCCAAGAATGAAGCCACCTAAAGAGAATTGAAATGACAACTTTGAAATAGTTGTTTGTGTTTTGTTGACTGGTGCGGTATTTATAACCCACAAACTTACCGGCAAGTGCACCGGGTCGTACTAAGTAATACCTCAGGTGAGTGTGAGGGTCGATCCCACGAGGATTGATGGATCAAGCAACAATGATTGAGTGATTGGCTTAGTCAGGAAAACAGAAAGTAATTTTTGGGCAATATAAAAGACATTAAACAATATAAAGAATATTGAAGAAAGGCAAGTAAATACTTTGGGAAGAAAATATGGAGAAAAAAGTTAAGGCTTCAGAGTTATCTATTTTTCCGGATTAACTTTTCTTACTAACTATTTTAATTATGTAGGATTTAATTTATGGCATACTATATATGACTAGACCCTAATTCCTTAGACCTTTCTAGTCTCCTCTAAAATTCATTAACTACCAATTCCTTGGTCAATTAATTCCAATTAGAAGCTGCATGATCAAATTCCAGTTTATATGCCACAAAAACTCTAATTACCCAAAAATAAAAGGATTATATGTCACGTATCCCGTTAAATCCAAATAATTAAAATTTAGGAGAATATGTTTTCAAGCTGTTGTTCAAGTAAAGAGCTTTTCCAAGTTATGCAAGAACTCAAGTAGAAAGAGGGTCATACTTCCGTTCCACCCAAATTCATAAGATAAAGAGCGAAAACAATTCTTAAATTGTAAATCCATACATGAATTAAAATAGAAAAAGCAATAAAATCAATCCATACAAATAGACAGAGCTCCTAACCTTAACAATGGAGGTTTAGTTGCTCATGGTTCAAAGTAGAAAACTAGGATTGTAAATTGTGAATTGGAATAATGTTGTGTTCAAAAAATGTTCTCCTCGAACCACCCTGTTGGAATCCCTTTTATATCTAATCCTAATAATTTAAAATCTATTTTCTAAAAGTAAAATCATATCTTTTCCTAAAATAATATTTGAATTTAAATTTGAATTAATTAACAAGTCTTCAGTTTATGGGTGGGGACCACTTGTTTTGTCCATTCTGCAGCTTCTAATATGTGTTTTCTAGGCTAAAAACTGGGTCAAAACAGCCCAGAAATCATCCCCAGCGCTTTTCTGCGCTTTCTGTACGTGGCTCATGTCACGTGTACGCGTCGGTCAGGCGAGTCACGCGGACGCGTCGGTCATGCGCACGTGCCGCTGTGCAAATCTTCAAATCATGCATACGTGTCAGTCACGCGCACGCGTCGCCATGGAAAGCTCCAAATCACGCGCACGCGTACGCGTCGCTCCTTGCTGCCATCTCCTTTGGTTCTTGTGCTGCAGAAACTCCATCAAATCCAGCCGAATGCTACCTAAAATAAACAAAATTGCAAAAGACTCAAAGTAGCATCTATATTGGCTAAAAGATAATTAATTCTTTATTAAACTCAACAAATTAGATGCAAATTCACTAGAAAAAGATAGAAAAGATGCTCACGCATCACAACACCAAACTTGAACTGTTGCTTGTCCTCAAGCAACCAAAACTAATATAAGCTTAGGATGTGAATTTGCATGAGAATGAGAGTTCGATTAAGCTCATGTCTCTTTTTATAATGGGGTTTACAATTGCAATCCTGAATAGTTTTGGCATCTCTCTTTATCCTTTGAAGTTCAGAATGATTGGCATCCATAGGAACTCAGAATTCAGATAGTGTTATTGATTCTCCTAGTTTAGTTTGTTGATTCTTGAACACAGCTACTTTATGAGTCTTGGTTGTGACCCTAAGCATTTTGTTTTCCAGTATTACCACCGGATACATAAATGCCACAGACACATAACTGGGTGAACCTTTTCAGATTGTGACCCAGCTTTGCTAGAGTTCCCAGTTAGAGGTGCCCAGAGTTCTTAAGCACACTCGTTTTGCTTTGGACCACGACTTTAACTGCTCAGTCTCAAGCTTTTCACTTGACACCTTCACGCCACAAGCACATGGTTAAGGACAGCTTGATTTAGCCGCTTAGGTCAGGATTTTATTCCTTTGGGCCCTCCTATCCATTAATGCTCAAAGCCTTGGATCCTTTTTTTTTTTGCAAGCTTCATGTTTTTCACTGCTTTTTCTTGCTTCAAGAATCAATTTTATGATTTTTCAGATTATCAATAACATTTCTCTTTTTTCATCATTCTTTCAAGAGTCAACAATTTTAACATTCATAAACTTCACTATCAAAAATATTCACTGTTCAAGCATTCATTCAGAAAACAAAAAGTATTGCCACCACATCTAAGTAAATAAGACTACTCTTAAAATTAACTCAATTTCTCATGCAATACATCACTTCTGTATTTTTTATTTAAATTCAAGCTCAGTGAGTAATACATGAGACATCTTTTAAACCAATTAAGAGAAAACTAAACTAGACCTATGATTCTTACTAATAAAGGATCATGCAACAAACAAAGCAAAAATAGCAGAAAACCAGAACATAATATAGAAAAAGAGGGGAGGAATAAAAAATGAAAGGAACTCAACCACCTTAGTTATATTAGCGGTCATTTTATTCTTCAGGTTGTGCTCCTCAGTGAATATGATTTGCCTCCCTTTTGGTGCCATAGGAATAAACAGAAAACCCGTAAGTGAAGCGTCAACACTAAACTTAAAGGTTTGCTTGTCCTCAAGCAAAGAAGAACTGAAAACAGATAGAAACAACTATTATGATGAAAGAAGAATAAAAGGATAAAAGAACAAGAGAGAATTAGGATTGGCAGAGAGAGAAAGAAAATTAAAACTGGGCGGCGAACTAGTGTAGTTGTGCGGCGAAGGCGACGTGTACGCGTACAGCACGTGTACGCGTAGGTCGCGAATTTTCCATAATGACGCGTGAGCATCAGGCATGCTTCTGTGTGCCCATGATTTGTGTGATTCGCGCGAAGCCAGCCGCGCGCACACACAACTCTCTGTTCGCGTGACTTGGGAACCATTATTTTCATACGACGCGTGCACGTCATGCACGCGCACGCGTGGATGGCCATTTGTGCAGATGACGCGCACGCGTCAGGGACGCGTACGCGTGAATATATTTTGTGCTTCTAGCACACTTCCAGCCCCAAGCCAGCACAACTCTCTGCCCAAACACTTATTTACGTCGATTTTCAAGGTCCCGAAATCACCAATGATGCACACGCGTGGGGTACGCGTTTGCGTGGGCTTGTTTGTGCGAAAGGCATCATTCCTGCGCCACTCCCGCGCAACTCTCTGTTCATTTTTTTATTTTCAACGCACACCTATCTGACACGTACGCGTCGTTTGATTTTTTTTTTTAAGTGTCCGGTTCATGTTCTAAAATAGCTGCATGATCAAAACACACGTAAAACGAAGGAAAACAGTAAAAACTCAATAAAAATCAAATAAATAAGAAAATCACTACTACGAAAAATAACTAAGGATACGAAATTATCGGGTTGCCTCCCGACAAGCGCTTCTTTATCGTCACTAGCTTGACGGTCAGCTCCTCTAAAGATGAGGATCATAGGGGCTCAGCTCTTCACCCCTTACTTTGAACTTCTTTCCTGTGTCTCCATAAATTAGCTTAATATGCTCCAGAGAGAGGATTTCCATAATGGATTCTTAGTCAACACCACCTTCATTCCTGGGGAGAAACCTTCAGTGGGGATCTTTTTGTTTCTCCATCCCCTGGGTACTTTCTTCTTTTTGGGAACCTCCTCCTTGGTGGATGATGCATTCCCAACACCAAACTTAGGTTTGATGTCAGGAGGAATTTTATTGATTGTCACCAAAGGAGGTTTGAGCTGCAGATTCTGCTGTCCATCATCAGGGGGTTCTTGAAGGTTTGGATCAATAAGCTCAGTCTGCATGCAACTCTCTTCTTCACCTGTTGAATGTATATCTTTGAAGACATGAAAAACCAGTTGCTCATTATGCACTCTAAGCACTAATTCACCCACTTCTACATCAATCAGAGCTCTTCCAGTGGCTAGGAATGGTCTTCCTAGAATTATAGAGGAATTCTCATCCTCCTCTGTGTTAAGAATCACAAAATCTGCTGGGAGGAAGAACTTACCCACTTTGACCAAGATATTCTCCACTAATCCGTATGCAGGCTTCATAGATTTGTCTGCCATCTGTAATGCTATCTTTGTGGGTTGTGCCTCTTAGATTTGTAGCTTCTTCATCACAGACAGGGGCATTAAATTGATGCTTGCTCCCAGATCACATAACGCTTTCTTAAAGGTTGTGCTCCCAATGATGCATGGAATTTGAAAGCTCCCTGGATCTGGCATCTTCCTTGGCAAGTCATTCTGAATTATGGCACAACATTCCTTAGTCAGGACCACTGTCTCATCTCCCTTTAAAGGTTTCTTCTTTGACAACAGCTCCTTCATGAACTTCACATAGAGAGGCATTTGTTCCAAAACCTCAGCAAAAGGAATATTATTTGCAACTTTCTAAAGACTTCCAAGAACTTTGAAAACTTCTTGTCCTTGGTCTCCTTTTGAAGTCTCTGAGGATATGGAATTTTAGGCTTGTACTCAGGAGCCTTTGGCAATGTAGGATAAATGTCAAGAGAGTCTGGAAATGGGTTGTCTGCACGCTTTGGAGGGACATGCTCTACTTCTTCCTTCTTCTCCTCTGGAGCTTCTTTTTCAACGGGCTCCTCACTAACTTGTGCTTCCATACTTGCCACTTGTCCATTTATCAAGGTGATAGCCTTGCATTCCTCTCTTGGATTTGGAATTGTGTTACCAGGAAGGCTATTAGTAGTCCTCTGATCAATTTCATTAACTCTTGTGGCTATTTGACCCATCTGAATCTCCAAATTCTTGATTGATGCTTTGGTTTCCTGCACAAAACTCTTCATCATCTCCCAATTAGCATCTTCTTGGGATTTAGAGTTTGCCTGCTGAGACTAAAATTGGCGGTTATTGTAATTGTTCTGTTGAAAGCCGCCCTGAGAATTATTATTGAAGTTCTGAGGTCTTTGAGGTTGGTCCCTCCATCCAAAATTTGGGTGATTCGTCCACCCCTGATTGTATGTCTTGGAATATGGATCATTGTTGGGATTCCTAGGACCACTCCCCATGTAATTTACCTGTTCAGAAGAGGGTTGAGCATAATCATAATTATCATTTTGCACAAAATTACCTGCCATGTCATATGAGGCCTCTTGAGGTGGATTTTGTATGTTGATAGCTGAGACTTGCATGCCACCTATCTGTTGAGTACGTAGATTTATTTGCTGAGACATAAGCTTGTTCTGAGCAAGAAGAGCATTCACAGCTTCTACTTCCAACACGCCTCTCTTCTGAGAGGTCTCAGAGTTCACAGGATTCTTGTTAGATGAGTATAAGTATTGGTTGCTTGCAACCAATTCAATAAGCTTAATAGTCTCCTCTGGTGTCTTCTTCTTGTGCAATGAACCGCCTGCAGAAGTATCTAAGCTCATCTTGGACATCTCACCCAAGCCTTCATAAAAGATATCTAGTTGAGTCTATTTGGAGAACATGTCTGGAGGGAATTGCCTAGTCAGTAGCTTGTATCTCTCCTAAGCTTCATAAAGAGTTTTATCCTCCTTTTGCCTGAAGGTATAAACCTCCAACCTAAGCTTAGTCAGCTTCTTTAGTAGGAAAAATTTAGTAAGAAACTCTGTAACAACCTTTTCCCAAGTATTCAGACTCTCCATTGGTTGGGAATCTAGCCATAGCTTTGTTTTATCTCTCAGAGCAAAAGGGAAGAGCATGAGTCTGTACACCTCTGGGTTCACTCTATTTGTCTTCACAGTATCACATATCTACAGAAAATCATAAATAAACTGATTTGGATCTTCATGAGGAAGTCCATGATACTGGCAGTTTTGTTGCACCAGGGTGACCAATTGTGACTTCAACTCAAAGTTGTTTGCAGCTATAGGAGGCACCACAATACTTTTTCCATAAAGATCCGCAGTAGGGGCAGAATAAGAGCCAAGCACTCTCCTTTGTTGATAATCCCCATTCGAATTTGCCACATTAGCATTAATAGCATTATTATTATCCATAGTGGACTCTGTAGCCTTGTAGAGTCTTGCTTGTTGTAAACGTTGCCTGAGAGTTCTTTCAAGTTCAGGATCAAAGTCTAAGAGATGTTCTTTGCCTTTGTTTCTGCGCATAAACAAATAGAAGACAAGAAAAGATAGGATTCTCTATGTCTGAGTGCAGAGAACTCCCAGTGAGGTAACTTGTGTAAAATACTAAAATAAAAATACTAAATAAATTAAATAAATAATTTTCGAAAATAATAACTGAAATAAATTTTTTTTAGTGAACCAGAAAAATAAAAATAAAGAAACAAAATGAATAAGAAAAACGAAAATAAAATAAGATGAATTGAAAAAAAAAAGAAAACAAATGACAGAACAAAAGAAAGTAAGAAAAAGAATAAACAAAAAATATAAAATAAATAAAATAAATAAAAAAAATGACGTTAAGGAGAAAAAAAAAGGGTAAGGGGGGCTAGGGAACGCGCAATCGGAAAGAACAATAAAGGGGAAAATAAATAAATAAATAAATAAAAATTAATAATAATTAAAAGAAAAACTATCTAATCTAAGCAATCAAACAATTGATAGTTGTTAATCACAGTCATTCTCCGGCAATGGCGCCAAAAAATTGGTGCGGTATTTATAACCCACAAACTTACCGGCAAGTGCACCGGGTCGTACCAAGTAATACCTCAGGTGAGTGTGAGGGTCGATCCCACGAGAATTAATGGATCAAGCAACAATGATTGAGTGATTGGCTTAGTCAGGCAAACAGAAGTAATGTTTGGGCAATATAAAAGACATTAAATAATATAAAAAAATATTAAAGAAAGACAAGTAAATACTTTGGGAAGAAAATATGGAGAAGACAGTTAAGGCTTAAGAGTTATCTATTTTTCTAGATTAACTTTTCTTACTAACTATTTTAATTATATAGGATTTAATTTATGGCAAACTATATATGACTAGACCCTAATTCCTTAGACCTTTCTAGTCTCCTCTAAAATTTAATAACTGCCAATTCCTTAGTCAATTAATTCCAATTAGAAGTTGCATGATCAAATTCCAGTTTATATGCCACAAAAACTCTAATTACCCAAAAATAAAAGGATTATATGTCACGTATCCCGTTAAATCTAGATAATTAAAATTTAGGAGAATATGTTTTCATGATGTTGTTCAAGTAAAGAGCTTTTCCAAGTTATACAAGAACTCAAGTAGAAAGAGGGTCATATTTCCGTTCCACCCAAATTCATAAGATAAAGAGCGAAAACAATTCTTAAATTGTAAATCCATACATGAATTAAAATAGAAAAAGCAATAAAATCAATCTATACAAATAGACAGAGCTCCTAACCTTAACAATGGAGGTTTAGTTGCTCATGGTTCAGAGTAGAAAATTAGGATTGTAAATTGTGAATTGGAATAATGTTGTGTTCAAAAAATGTTCTCCTGGAACCACCCTGTTGGAATCCCTTTTATATCTAATCCTAATAATTTAAAATCTATTATCTAAAACTAAAATCATATCTTTTTCTAAAAATAATATTTGAATTTAAATTTGAATTAATTAACAAGTCTTCAGTTTATGGGTGGAGACCACTTGTTTTGTCCATTCTGCAGCTTCTAATATGTGTTTTCTGGGCTGAAAACTGGGTCAAAACAGCCCAAAAATCGCCCCCAGTGCTTTTCTGCGCTTTCTGTACGTGGCTCATGTCACGCGTACGCGTCGATGGTCTTTTCCGCAAGTCACACGGACGCGTCGGTCACGCGCACGCGTCGGTCACGCGCACGCGTCGTTGTGCAAATCTTCAAATCACGCGTACGCGTCAGTCACGCGCACGCGTCGCCATGGAAAGCTCCAAATCACGCGCATGCGTCAGTCACGCGTACGCGTCGCTCCTTGCTTCCATCTCCTTTGGTTCTTGTGCTGTAGAAACTCTATCAAATCCAGTCGAATGCTACCTAAAATAAACAAAATTACAAAAGACTCAAAGTAGCATCCATATTGGCTAAAAGATAATTAATTCTTTATTAAACTCAATAAATTAGATGCAAATTCACTAGGAAAAGATAGGAAAGATGCTCACGCATCATTGACTAAGTTAGGAATCTTATGAATTTGTTTTGTTTTTAGTTTACTTGGATATGCATATTTTGGAAGTTACTGTTGTGGCGTTTTGGAGCCTTGAAGAAACTTGACTTGATCTTCGGTAATTTGTTGGGATCATTTTCCATGAATGCTATTGTTATAATTGTTCTCTTTGGCAAAACTGTGGCCTTTTGGAGCTATCAATATTGACTTTATGTCATTATATTAGGTTACAATAGCTGGAATTATACATCATTCCTTAAAAATATGTGCCAAGAACTGATTACCTTAAT
>NC_029785.2:110062924-110088111 GCF_000816755.2 Arachis ipaensis | reverse complement strand
ACCAAGTTTAGCAACTGCATATTTAAATAATTTAACACAGCCATGTTTCAAACTATAAATTTTTATCTTCATTCATGCACAAATTATATTTTCTTTTTTTATTGGTACAATCCTTACAACCATGATCACATTTCTACAAAATAAAACAACTAAAATTCTACTTCTTCCTAGCCTTTCTTCAAGAACTTTGCAATTACAACTCCTACAACAAATGCCATAACAATACATCCAACACCATTGTATCTACTTTGAATCAAATTCACCTTAGATTTGTATAACTAAACTTCTAACCCAGCCAATCTTTCATCGAACTCCTTTACTTTGTCATGAATAACATGATTATGGCCTTTAAAATAAGCTTTATTTTGCATCAGCCCACCAAAACAAAGATTCTTGCTAGCATCCTTATTAAACGATGAAACATACTCGTGAAGCCATGCAAAATACTTGCAATGAGGTGCTAAAGTCAGCAACATGGGAGGAAGATTGTTACCCTTGGGAGATATATTGTAACCCTTCAATCGAAATCTAAATAAATGGAAAAAAAATAAACTACCTTGAAGTATAGCCAGCCAAAGAATAGTCTGTCCGAATTTAATTCCATTTTAGACATGAAGAGAATGGCATGAGTACCACAGTCACATTCTGGGGCAACCCACTTCTTCTTCTTCCTTTCTCCCAAAGTCGCGAATTCCGACTCCAGCTTTCGGAGTTAGATGCATCTCTTCCAGTTCGCTGATTTGAGAGTGACAAATACTCACCGCTTTTCGCCATTGTTTTCTAGGGTTCATAGAAGGGATGTACGAAGAAGAGAGTGGGAGGGTTTAGGTGATGAGAATCATTTCATATAACCCTATATGTTTAGCAAAATGGCAACGTTTTGGCCACCCAGAAAAGGGACAAATCGATCCCTGTCCAACCTCCAATTAGCCAGCACAACATCTAATGACCACATCATCAACGTTAACTGCCACATATGCAAATTCCGTTAGGTCTTGATGCTGGAGATGATGGAAGGACCGCCATGTCTCACAGCAAGCAAGGACGAGGACTGGGGGTAACATTATTTTGGACAAGGATCGCTATGTCCTTCAAGAAAATGGACATGGACCAGGTTGAGACTTTACTCTTAATAAAATGGTAAAAATCAAAGTTCTATGAATAAAGAAATTATTGGGAGAGAATTGTAATAAAATTCAAATTCAAAACCATTTTACTATAGTTGTACATCTTTGAGATCACTTTCAAAAGTATTCATTCTTACTCTTATTCTCATATATATTAGGTTTGTATGTTCACATTTTTCATTCAAAAATTTAAAAACTGAGAGCACAAAAATTGAAAAAATGAAAAGAGAAGACGAGAGATAGAGGTGCAATTCTTGGAAGGATAGGTGGCGCCGGTAGGGAAAAGACATTCTCCGACGACATCGCAGAGAAAAGAGGGTTCAGGGTGTCAGGGAGAGAGAAAGACAAAACGATTGAGGGGGAGAGAGAGAAAGTGAAAGAATGTTACAGAGAAGAAGAAAACATGAGGGTGAAGAAAGGAAGCACGATGGAAGAAGGAGAAGAGGGTAGGGACGACGGCGGTGGTGAGAGATAAGGAGGCTAGATCGAGAGAGAATGGAAGAGGAAATCGAAATGTATACAACAAGTTCGACAACACCTATCAGGTTCCATCTTACAGATCCATTTCAGCTCTTCAATGTCAGTATTTGATTTGATCACTTCCTATTTAATGCGTTGATTTACTGATTAATCAAATCATATGCTAGATTTAGTTATTTTTCGACCTCTTCTTTGAGCAGTAGTAATAAACCCTAAATGACTATCTCAAGGAAATAAATTTTTTTTATTTGGTTCTTTGACAATTTTATGCATCGGGTATTTTCTTGTGATAAAAATCTGTTTACATTTACTCCTATCTGCAAAACTGCAATCTCAAAAATAATTTGAATTTTCATTGTGTTATACAATTGGTTATAATATGCAGATTCATCCTCGCGACGTTCTTCACTATTCTCTGGCTGAGGGAATAAACTGCAACATCCTTTGTGGTTTTTGGTTCTTTTTTCATTTTGGGAGATTTCTGTGGTTCTTTGTTTCTGGCTTCGAGTAATTCATGCAATTGGAAGCTTTGATCTTTGGTATGGATGGTGTTGGTTCAGAAGAAGATAAAAGGAAGGAGAAGCCAGTGGAGGGTGAGAACAAGATCATGTACAAAATGAAGATTGTGAATTGCAAGTTCTGGAGGAAACTTATGCTGGTAAGTGAAACCTTTTTAGCCATTTTTGAACAACTTTGTAGTACTCCTTTTGTTTTTTGGTTTTTCCCACGATTTAGATAGATTGTGAACTGAATTTTGTGTTGAAAATTGAAATGTGAAACTTTGTGTCATGGGTGCTGTGCATTTCTTTGGTTTAGGGGAGGCTTACCCTTCAGAAGCAGTGCAAAGGAGTTATTTTGAGCATACTTTCGAGCATTGATAAGTATGACAAATATTTTCATTGATTTATTGACATTATGTTAGGGAAGAGAATTTTTTAGTGTAATTTTTTAAAAGTTTGATTTGTTTAAAATCAGATTCATCTTTTTAAACTTTACCTTAATCTTATAACGTATTTCGTCTGTGTTGCCTATGCTTAGATTCTGAATTATTGCTGTACTTGGTAGTTATTTTGTTTTAATTAAGAAAATTGTTGTTTTTTTACTCCTATTTTTCTTTTCTTGAGCAATAACAATCCAAGTTATGCATTAGTTCCATGTTTTCAACTTTCTTCAAGGTTTAGACTAAGCAAAAAACTACTTTCCTATGCTTACTTTGAACTATGAAGTCGTTGTTGAAATTTGAACTATGAAGTCGTTGCTAAAATTTTTCTTTTCTCTTTTAGGGATTAGCAATATATGTATGCAACAATCCCATAACTATACGTGATTAATTTATGATAAACTAATTTTTCATAAGAAGTTTGTGTATTTGTCTATGTGAACGTTGAGGAGGAATTAATGCCAATGTTTCATTAGATTTACGCTTTTGGAAATCACTTAACATGAATATTTTTATGCTTTTTGGCTAGAGAAGGTGATTTTTGAGTTATCTATGCCATTTTAGTTCAATTTTACTGTTTATTCATGGTTTGGTTTGTTTCTCGATGATATAATAAATAATTTGTTTCCTTTTGTTGTTGTTCATTAATTTTTATCTATTTTTGTTTGTTTTAACATGTAATTAAAGTTTAAACTTTATTTTACTCAGTATAAATATATATACTTCATTTGAAACTATTGATAAGAACTAAAAAAGATTTTGGTTTAATTCAATTGAATTTTGATGAACATGGAGCAATTTATTTTTTGTTTGCAGCTTAAATATGTAATGCTTTGATAAAATAGTTTCGTTATGATTTTAAAATTTGTATATTGAAAACTTTTGACACCTATGCATGCTCACTTTTGTTTAAGTTTTGTAAAATAATTACTTACCATAACCATTATAATCCAATGAGTGAAATAATTCCAATATGATGCATTTTACTTATCATAGAACATTATAATACAATGAGTGAAATCAGAAGTAAGCATCTTCTTCAATGTGAATGCACTATATTATTGACACCGCCTCTAAAGTACATTTGCTTCAATATTCCTTTGAATCATGTATACTTTTTTTTATCTTTTCTTTTTGTCCTTTGTGTTTTTAAAAAGTTTCTTTTCTTTTTTTTCTTTGTGAAGTGTTTTTTATGTCCCTCACATTAATTGCAAAAGTATTTGATAAATTTTGTTTTTTTGGAAAATAAGAACTTGCATTGCAATCTTTGGTGGTATTTTTAGGTTTTTTGCAAGATCTTTACAAACTTCAAAGCTTACTTTATTGTAATTAACACATTTTCACAATCTTGATCTTTTCTCAAATGCAATCATTTGGTGAGACTACAAATTCATTAGTTTCACCACAAAAAAAATTGAATTATAAATTACTCAAACTTAAAAAGAACAAATGATATTTAATTTTAGAATAATTTGTATTCTGTGATTGTCCTTGAGGTAATACTATAGATAGAGACATATTTTTTAAAAATTAAAATATTTTAAAAGAAATCTTTTTTCTGGAGAGATTGTTCAGAAATAATACTAGCAAACTGATCAAAACTATTATATAAGTTTGTTTTTATTTTTGTTAATAAATTTTTGTATGTACAGTATTGTTTACAGTAATATAATATAGACATTTGACAAAATTCGTGTCCCTTCTGGTCTAGAACCTCCTTAATTTTTTATCCTTTTTTTGTTCTTTCATGATTGATTGCATTTGCATATGTATGATAGATTATATGACACTTACAGATATCACAGATAATCACCCTTAATGGTTCACATCTAGAACAATTTGATGGACTAGCAGAGGATGAGAAATTTTTTTCAAAACTTTCAAATATGTTACCAGTTTATAAAAGTTACAGAAGAAAAAAGTAGCACAGTTATTGGTTCAAAGAAGTAAAAGAAAATAGTTGTTTTCACTAGGCATGAACCATTGACAATTGAAGTAGCTACTGATTTGTGTTTTAAGGTACTATGTTTTATTCTATTTTGTATGTGTAAGGATGTTAGCATGTGCTTGAATGTTGATTTGTGTTACTTTAATAGATTAGCCAATTATATATGCTTAAGGTAGACTAAAAATATTGATTATGTTGTTGTATCAACTTTTTTTTATTGGAATAATAATTATGCCAATGAAGTTATATGAGAAATGCGTCTAATCTTTTGAGAATAAATTATTAGTTTATGTGATTAATAATTGGAATTTGTTTGAGGAATTTGAGTAATTCTTATTGGGTTATAAGTTTGAGAAAACACACTTAAATTTTTTCTTTTTTTTTTCAGTTGTACAAAAGAAAAGAAAAGGAGAGAGAAAAAAATAGAAAAATTAACAAACGAATATGGAAAGTAAAAAAAAATTATGGAGTATAATGTCTTATACAATGCTCTTGAAAAGTTGACAGCAAAATTGTGTGCCATTAAGAATGTAATTAAGGGTTAGAATATCTTAAAATTTGTCAAAATATTATTGAAATACTATGCATCATGTTTGAGTTAATATTCTCCCTCTTATTCTGAGATGAGATATTACTTTTAGTAGATGAATTTATGAAATTCAAAAGCACATGAATCAGCCACCACAATTATTCAAATTTTGAGTACTTATCAAATTATGAATTTCAAAGCGAAAAAAATTGATAGATTGCTAATGCATGCTTACTTTTGTTTTCGATGATGCTATAACTGATATTTCAGAGGAAGATGTAGTTTGTAGGATTTGTTGCACATTAAAGATCCACAGTTGTTGTCTTATGTACATGTCGAGGTAGTTGAAACAACTTACTTAATCTGGAGTTTAATGACTGCATTATTCAACTCTGATGGCCAGTTATTAGTAATTTTACTTCATAAAAACGCTGTCATTGCAATGTTTTTTAGTAAGCACAGTCAATGCTTTGTAGACCTCAATGATCAACACATGCATGGTAAATTTGGTAAAATAACTTGCTACATAATTTTAGTTGAAACATTGTTCTTATAATCTTATCATAATTTCCAAAGGATATAAGAGTAGTGCTAATTCATTGCTATTAGTTTCCTTTTTGTTTTTTGCTATTAGTTTCCTTTGACAATAAAGCAAGAAACATGAAATTTACGTAACACTGTCAACCACATTGTCACTCTTTTAATTTAGTTAATTTAACCACATTGTCTACTCTGTTTTTGAAATAAAATAAAAAATATAATTTACGTCAATTTACTTCAATAAAGCAAGAAATATAATTTACTTCAATATTTGGATATGTTTACAAAGGTTTATTGAATCACTCTTTTAATTTTGTTAATTAAACCACATTGTCTAATGTCTACCATTCATGTTTGTTTCACGAGTAAATAGTCAAAATAGTCCTTGAAAGATCACACAATCTCCAATTTGGTCCCCAAAAAATTTTTTAATCAAATTCAACCCCGAAAGATTTTCAGTTAGTCACGTTAGTCCTTCTGTCACTTCCCTCGCTAACAGTAGCTGACGTGGCATGTTAGGATCCATATCAGCACACCCCATGCATCCCAGTTGTCTGTCAGCATAACTACTTTACAAAATTTGTCAAATTAATTCCTAACTAATAAACCCTAATTCCATCATAGTGCATATATGTCCCCTTACGTTGGTGTTAAGTGGCAGAGGCTTAGAGACCAATATTGGAAGTTGCCAGCATGATGGGTGGTGGAAACAGAGGTCACCGTGGAGGGGTTTCTTGTCACTCAGTTGGTAGCTATAGGTCTAGCTCGTTTATACCAATAAAGAGGAAGAATGAAAACATTATATGTTATTGTAGGCTGAAGACGTTGATTAAGAAATTTAGAACTTTAGAAAACTCAGATAGATTGTTCTATACATGTCCAAGATACCGGGTGAGTTGTTCTCATAAATTCCTATATCTTCAATATTCTTACTAGTTGTGGGGGTTTTCAATCATAAAGATTCCTTAAATTTCTGCAGAAGGATAGCCATTGCAACTTTTTCAACTGGATTGATGAAGATGGATATGATGGAGGAAATGGAGATGCAGAAACTGATGCAAAAGTAGAGAGAAATGATGAGTGGAAAGTAAATATTGCATGGAGAATGGGGAATTTGGAAGTAGAAGTCAGATTTGCAAGAATGCTAATGACCTTTATGTTCATTGGATTGATAATTGTAATTTTAGTTGTGGGACTAATTTCCACATTTTGTATTTTCAAGTGATAGTGCTATTAATTTGTATTTAGCCATGTAATGTATTATGAACAAAAACGAATTGTTATGTCCAATTGTATTCAATTTAGCAATGAATTGAGCAACTTGTTTTCTTAAATTTTATTTTAGCAAGATTATCCTTTAAATTGTAACCTGGTTAATTGAACTTAAAAGTAGTGGTTGAAGTTAACACTTTATGAAAACAGTAAACACATTACACAATTGTACCTAATTACACAAGATTACAATGATATGTAGATAAACTAAATATTGAAACTGAACCAGCAACATTGTTTGATCATAATTGTCTGATCGATATCCAAAAAGCTAACCATATTAACTTAATCAAAGGGCTAAACCAAAAAAAGGGACTTAAAAATGAAATCAACCACAATGTTTTTAATGGCAATAAGAAAGCCCTGTACAAAAAAAGTATACCACTAGCCCTAATTACATAATATTCAGATATTAGCATCAAGTAGGTTTATCCTTCTTCCTAGGAGGTTTGAATCCTGGAGTAGGTGGTGCAGATTTTCTAACCACAAACTAACCGGCAAGTGCACCGGGTCGTACCAAGTAATACCTCAGGTGAGTGAGGGTCGATCCCACGAGGATTGATGGATTAAGCAACAATAATTGAGTAATAGGCTTAGTCAGGCAAACAGAAAATAGAGTTTGAGAATCCAAGAGCATTAAACAGTAATTTAAGAGTTTGAAGACAGGCAGGTGAATAGGTTGGGACTAAAATATAAAGAAAGCAGTTAAGGTTTCAGAGTTATCTATTTTTTCGGATTAACTTTTCTTACTAACTATTTTAATCATGCAAGATTTAATTTATGGCAAACTATATGTGACTAGACCCTAATTCCTTAGACCTTTCTAGTCTCCTCTAAAATTTATCAACCACCAATTCTTTGGTCACTTAATTCCAATTAGAGGGTGAAGTTCAATTATTCTAGTTTATATGCCACAGAAATCCTAATTACCCAAAAATAAAAGGATTATATGTCACGTATCCCGTTAAATCCAGATAATTAAAATTTAGGAGAATATGTTTTCAAGCTGTTGTTCAAGTAAAGAGCTTTTCCAAGTTATACAAGAACTCAATTAGAAAGAGGGCCATACTTCCGTTCCACCCAAATTCATAAGATAAAGAGCGAAAATAATTCTTAAATTATAAATCCATACATGAATTAAAATAGAAAAAGCAATAAAATCAATCCATACAAATAGACAGAGCTCCTAACCTTAAAAATGGAGGATTAGTTGCTCATGGTTCAGAGTAAAATAAGGATTGTAAATTGGAATGGAATAATGTTGTGTTGAGATGGAATGAATAGTTAACTAATTCCCATCCCCTTTTATATCTAATCCTAATAAATTTAAAATCTATCTAAAACTAAAATAATATCTTTTCCTAAAAATAATATTTGAATTTAAATTAGAATTAATTAACAAGTCTTCAGTTGATGGGTGGGGACCACTCGTTTTTTCCATTCTGCAGCTTCTAATCTGTGTTTTCTGGGCTTAAAACTGAGTCAGAACAGCCCAGAAATCGCCCCCAGCCTTTTTCTGCGTTTTCTGCATGTAGCGCATTTCACGCGTACGCGTCGATGGCTTTTTTTCGCGTGTCACACGTACGCGTCGCTGAGCAAATCTTCAAATCACGCGTACGCGTCAATCACGCGTACGCGTCGCCATGAAAAGCTCCAAATCACGCGCACGCGTCAGTCACGCGTACGCGTCGCTCTTCACTGCCATCTCCTTTGGTTCTTTTGCTACAGAAACTCCATCAAATCCATCCGAATGCTACCTAAAATAAATAAAATTGCAAAAGACTCAAAGTAGCATCCATATTGGCTAAAAGATATTTAATTCTTTATTAAACTCAAAAAATTAGATGCAAATTCACTAGAAAAGGATAGGAAAGATGCTCACGCATCACAACACCAAACTTGAATTGTTGCTTGTCCTCAAGCAACCAAAATAATATAACCTTAGGATGTGAATTTGCATGAGTGTGAGTGTTCAATTAAGCTCATGTCTCTTCTTATAGTGGGGTTTACAACTGCAATCCTGAATAGTTTTGGCATCTCACTCTCCTTTGAATCAAAAGGATGTCAGTGTCATTGGGAATTAGAATCCGGATAATATTATGAATCCTCTGATCTTTTGTAACTCAATTAAACCCTTGAACACAGCATTTTTTTTCTTTTCTTTGGTGCTTTGCACCTTGAGCCTAGCTGTGACTTTAAATGTTTTGTCTCAAGCTTTACTTGACACAGAAACACCACAAGCACTTAACTGGGGAACTCTTTTTGGAGTTTTGATTTTTCTTTCAGCTACTCCCAGACAGTGGTGCTCAAAGCCTTTGGCATACTCTTCTAATTGCAATTGATCTCGACTCTAAATGTTTTGTCTCAAGGATTACCTGACACAAGAACACCACAAGCATATAACTAGGGAAATAACTCTTTGAGCTTTTAATCATGTCTGACCTCCCTAGTCATTGATGCTCAGAGCCTTAGACCTTGCCCCTCTCTTTTTTTGCTGTTTCTTTTGCTTCAAGGATTAAATTTTTGTTTATTTAAGAGAAATCATAATAATTCTCTAAATCCTTGTTCCTTGTACATTAACATTCTTTGATTCAAATTTAAATACGCACTGTTCATGTCATGCATTCAGAATCACAGAAAATACCACCACATCTAAGTAAATAAGACTATTCTTCAATATAAACTCACTTTCTCATGCAATACATCACTTTTATATTTTTTTATTTGAATTCAAGCTCAGTGAGTAATACATGAGACATCTTTTCGGAATTAAGGCAATTAAGAGAAAATAAAACTAGATCTAGGATTCTAACTAATAAAAAATCATGCAACAAACAAAGCAAAATAGCAGACAACCGGAACATAATATAGTAAAAGCGGGAACGAATATAAAATGAAAGGAACTCAACCACCTTAGTTATCCTAGCGGTCGTTTTATTCTTCAGGTTGTGCTCCTCCTGTGAAGATGATTTACCTCCCTTTGGTGCCATAAGAATAAACAGAAAACTTTTAAGCAAAGCGTCAACACCAAACTTAAAGGTTTGCTTGTCCTCAAGCAAACAAGAACTGAAAACAGAAAGAAACAACTATTATGATGAAAGAAAAATAAAAGGATAAAAGAACAAGAGAAAATTAGGATTAGGAGAGAGAGAAAGAAAATTAAAACTGGGCGGCGAACTAGTGTAGTTGTGTGGCGAAGGCGACGAATACGCGTACAGCACGCGCACGCATGGGTCGCGAAATTTTGTTAATGACGCGTGAGCGTCAGGCACGCGTTCGCATGCCCATGGTTTGTGCAAATCACGCAAAGCCAGCTGCGTGCACGCACAACTCTCTGTTCGCGTGACTTGGGAACCAATATTTTCATGCGACGCGTGTGTGTCATGCACGCGCACGCGTGGATGGCCATTTGTGCAGATGACGCGCACGCGTCAGGGACGCATACGCGTGAACAAGTTTTCTGCTTCTAGCACACTTCCAACCCTAAGCCAGCACAACTCTCTACCCAAACACTTATTTACGTCGATTTTTAAGGTCACGCGTACGCGTACGCATGGGGTACGCATACATCTGGGCTTATTTGTGCGAAAGGCATCATTCCTGCGCCACTCCCGCGCAACTCTTTGTTTATTATTATTTTTCACGCACACCCATCTGACGCGTACGCGTCAGCGACGCTTGCGCGTCGGGTGCTCTCTTCTTTTTTTTCTTTTTTTTCTATTTTCTTTTTTTTATTTTTTTTGTCCGACTCTTGTTCTAAGATAGCTGCATGATCTGAAAAACAGTAAAAACTTAGTAAAAATCAAATAAGGAAGAAAACTACTACTACAAAAAATAGCTAAGGATACAAATTTATCGGGTTGCCTCCCGACAAGCGTTTCTTTAACGTCACTAGCTTAACGGTCAGTTCTGCTAGTTCAGCAGATGAGTGGACCTCTGGCGATCAATCTCGCCTCCAAGATAGTGCTTCAGTCTCTGGCCATTCACTGTAAATTTTCTGTCAGAATTCTCTTCCTGTATTTCCACATGACCATATGGTGAAGCTCTGATAACTATAAACGGTCCTGACCACCGGGATTTCAGCTTCCCGGGAAAGAATTTGAGCCTTGAATTATATAGAAGCACTCTCTGTCCTGGCTCAAAGATTCTGATGGCAATTTTCTTGTCATGCAGAAGCTTGGTTCTCTCCTTATAGAGCTTGGCATTCTCATAAGCTGAGTATCTGAATTCATCAAGCTCATTTAACTGAAGCATCCGCATAATTCCTGCAGCTTCTGAATCAAGATTTAGATATCTGATTGACCAATATGCTTTGTGTTCTAGCTCAACTGGCAGGTGACAGGCTTTGCCATAGACCAACTGAAAAGGGGACATGCCAATAGAAGTCTTGTAAGCTGTCCGGTATGCCTAGAGAGCATCATCAAGCTTCCTAGACCAGTTCTTTCTTGAAACAGTGACGGTCTTCTCTAAAATCCTCTTGAGTTCCCTGTTGAAAACTTTAACCTGTCCACTTGTCTGAGGGTGATAGGGGGTTGCCACTTTATGACGGACTCCATATCTCTGCAGAAGAGAGTCCAGCTATCTGTTATAGAAGTGGCTTCCACCATCACTAATGAGTGTCCTTGGGACACCAAACTGGCTAAAGATATATCTCTGAAGAAAGCTCATTACCACCTTGGCATCATTGGTGGGTAGGGCCAAAGCTTCCACCCACTTGGACACATAATCAACTGCCACTAGAATATAGTTGTTTGAATGTGAGGGTGGGAAAGGTCCCATGAAGTCAATACCCCACACATCAAACAACTCAACCTCAAGAATCCCCTGTTGTGGTATTTCATGGTTGGCAAGAAGATTTGTGGCTTTTTCACATCTGTCACAGTGCTTCACAAATGCTCTTGAGTCTCTAAAGAGAGTCGGCCAGTAAAACCCACTTTGAAGGACCTTTGTAGCTGTCCTTTCACCACCAAAGTGGCCTCCATACTCAAAACCATGACAGTGCCAAAGAATTTGCTATTTTTCTTTATCTGGGACACATCTCCGGATGATACCATCTGAACACCTTTTAAAAAGGTATGGTTCCTCCCAAATGTAGTACTTTGCATCAGTCAATAGCTTCTTCACTTGTTGCCTACTGTACTCCCTGGGGATAAAATTCATGGCTTTATAATTTACAATGTCTGCAAACCATGAAGCCTGCTGAATGAGGAACAATTGCTCATCCGAAAACATCTCAGTCACAGCTGTGGGTGGTTGTACTCCTGCTTCAGGCTCAATTCTGGATAGATGGTCAGCCACTTGATTCTCTGACCCTTTCCTGTCTTTTATCTCAATATCAAACTCCTGAAGGAGCAACACCCATATGATTAATCTTGGTTTAGAATCCTGTTTGGTTAGAAGGTACTTCAAAGCAGCATGATCAGTATAAACAATAACCTTAGAACTAAGTAAATAGGACCTAAACTTATCAACAGTATAAACAACAGCTAATAATTCCTTTTCTGTAGTTGTGTAATTCTTTTAGGCATCATTTAACACACGACTGGCATAGTAAATGACATGTACAAGCTTACCAT
The DNA here is from genome assembly GCF_000816755.2 of Arachis ipaensis. NCBI lineage: Eukaryota > Viridiplantae > Streptophyta > Magnoliopsida > Fabales > Fabaceae > Arachis > Arachis ipaensis. Next base: position 110,075,699 of record NC_029785.2, on the reverse strand, counting down.
GCCTCTGTCCTAAAACAACTCCTATAGCAAAATCACTGGCATCACACATTAATTCAAATGGTAAATTCTAGTCAGGTGAAGCTATAATGGGAGCAGAGGTAAGGTTTGCATTCAGAGTTTCAAAAGCATGCAGACAGTCAGAATCAAAGACAAAAGGAACATCAGCAACTAACAGGTTGCTTAAAGGTTTAGCAATTTTAGAAAAATCCTTTATAAATCTTCTATAAAATCCTGCATGACCTAAGAAACTCCTGACTGCCTTAACATTAGTTGGTGGTAGTAATTTTTCTATTACCTCCACCTTTTCTCTATCAACCTCAATTCCCTTACTTGAAATCCGGTGTCCAAGAACAATACCCTCTGTAACCATAAAATGACATTTTTCCCAATTTAAAACAAGGTTTGATTCTTAACACCGTTTCAAGACAAGAGATAAATGCTTAAGGCAGGATTCAAAAGAAATACCAAAAACAGAAAAGTCATCCATAAATACCTCAATGAACTTTTCAACCATATCAGAAAAAATTGAAAGCATGCACCTCTGAAAGGGTCATGTGAATGCTATCTTCTCCTGTAGGCAAATACTCCAAAGGGGCATGTGAATGTTGTCTTCTCTTGATCTTGAGGGTCTACTGCAATTTGATTATATCCAGTATATCCATCTAGAAAATAATAAAATGTATGACCAGCTAGCCTCTCAAGCATCTGATCAATGAAAGGCAGGGGGAAGTGACCCTTTCTTGTAGCAGTGTTGAGCCTCCTGTAGTCTATACACATTCTCCATCCTGTGATTGTTCTAGTAGGAATAAGCTCATTCTCTTCATTCTTGATCACTGTCATCCCTCCTTTCTTGGGAACTACCTGCACAGGACTTACCCAAGGACGGTTAGAAATAGGGTAAATAATAGCTGCTTTCCATAGTTTCATTACCTCTTTTTGGACTACCTCTTTCATAGTTGGATTGAGTCTCCTTTGTGGTTGCACAACTGGTTTAGCATCATCTTCAATGAGGATCTTGTGCATGCACTTGGTTGGACTAATCCCCTTCAAGTTACTAATGATCCACCCAAGAGCTTTTTTATGGCTCCTGAGCACTGAAATAAGTGCCTCTTCCTCTTCAGGCTTCAGGGAAGAGCTAATAATCACTGGATAGGAATCATCTTCACCTAAGAACACATACTTCAGATAAGGAGGTAAAGGTTTGAGCTCAAGCTTGGGGGCTTCCTCCTCTGCCTTAGGCGTGTGAACTAGTGCCTTCTGGCGTGGTGAATCATCAACTTCAATTAACTCATATTCAGAGATAGGATCCAGAATGTCATCAAGTACCTCAGTTTCCAGTACTTCTTGAACAAGTGGTTCAACAATATCAATTCTCATACACCCTTCAAAATCATTATGGTGCTTGAGAGCTTCAAAAACATTAAGGACCACATGTTCTTCATTGACCCTCAGGGTTAATTCACCCTTTTGCACATCAATCAGAGCTCTACCTGTAGCTAAAAAGGGTCTACCAAGAATAATAGAGGATTTTACATCCTCTTCCATGTCTAATATAACAAAATCAGCAGGAAAAATAAATGGTCCTACTTTCACAAGTAAATCCTCAACAACACCCACAAGTAATTTAATAGAAAGATCAGCAAGTTGAAGAGAAATACGAGTGGGTTTTACCTCCTCAATTTAAAGCTTTTTCATTACTGAAAGTGGCATGAGATTGATGCTAGCTCCAAGATCACATAAAGCTCTCTGAACGGTGACATCTCCAATGGTGCAAGGAATCTCAAAGCTCCTTGGATCCTGCATTTTCTAAGGAAGTTGATGTTGAATAATAGCACTACATTTCTTGGTTAACACCACAGTTTCTTGCTCCTTCCAGTTCCTCTTGTTAGTCAACAATTCTTTCATAAATTTAGCATAAAGGGGCATCTGCTCAAGAGCCTCTGCAAAAGGAATGTTGATCTGTAGCTTCTTGAAGACATCTAAAAATTTAGAGAACTACTTTTCTTTGGAAGCCTTCTGAAGTCTCTGAGGATATGGCATTTTTGGCTTGTATTCAGGAGCCTTTGGCAATGTAGGATACGTGTCAAGAGAGTCAAGGAACGGGTTGTCTGCACGCTTAGGAGGGGCGTGCTCTACTTCTTCCATTTTCTCCTCTGGAGCTTTCTTTTCAACTAGCTCTTCATTGGCCCTTGTTCTAGAACCAGCTATTTTACCACTTCTCAATTGAATAGCCTTGCAATCTTCTCTTGGGTTCACCACTGTATCACCTGAAAATGTACTTGCAGACCTCTCAGGTATTTGCTTGCTCAGTTGGCCCATTTGCACTTCCAAGTTTCTAATGGAGGCTCTAGTTTCCTGCATAAAACTCCTCATCATCTCCCAATTAGAATCTTCTTGGGATTTGGAGTTTCTCTGCTGAGATGGTTGTTGTTGCTGAGACTGAAATTGGTGATTATTGTAATTGTTCTGTTGAAAGCCGCCCTAAGAATTATTGTTGAAATTCTGAGGTCTCTGAGGTTGGTCCCTCCACCCAAAATTTGGGTGATTCCTCCACCCCTGATTGTATGTCTTAGAATAAGGATCGTTGTTGGGATTCCTCGGACCACTCCCCATGTAATTGACCTGTTCAGAAGAGGATTGAGCATAATCATAATTATTATTTTGCACAAAGTTACCTACAATGTCATAAGAGACCTTTGGAGGTGGATTTTGGGTGTTGATAGCTGAGACTTGCATGCCACCCATCTGTTGAGTAAGTAGATTTATTTGCTGAGACATAAGCTTGTTCTGAGCAAGAAGGGCATTAACAGCTTCCACTTCCAACACGCCTCTCTTCTGAGAGGTCTCAGAGTTCACAGGATTCCTATTAGATAAGTATAAATATTGGTTGCTAGCAACCAATTCAATAAGATCAATAGTCTCCTCTGGTGTCTTCTTCTTGTGCAATGAACCACCTGCAGAGGTATCTAAACTCATCTTGGACATCTCACCCAAACCTTCATAAAAGATATCTAGTTGGGTCCATTTAGAGAACATGTCCGGAGGACATTGCCTAGTCAGTAGCTTGTATCTCTCCCAAGCTTCATAAAGAGTTTCACCCTCCTTCTGCCTGAAAGTCTGAACCTCCAACCTAAGCTTAGTCAGCTTCTTTGGTGGGAAAAATTTAGTAAGAAACTCTGTAACATCCTTTTCCCAAGTATTCAGACTCTCCTTTGGTTGGGAATCTAGCCATAGCTTTGCTTTATCCCTCAGAGCAAACGGAAAGAGCATGAGTCTGTACACCTCTAGATTCACTCCATTTGTCTTCACAGTATCACAAATCTGCAGAAAATTAGATATAAACTGATTTGGATCTTCATGAGGAAGTCCATGGTATTGGCAGTTTTGTTGCACCAGGGTGACCAGTTGTGGCTTCAACTCAAAGTTGTTTGCAGCTATAGGAGGCACCACAATACTTTTTCCATAAAGATCCGCAGCAAGGGCAGAATAAGAGCCAAGCACTCTCCTTTGTTGATCATCCCCATTTGGATTTGCCACATTGGCATTAACAGTATTATTATTATCCATAGTGGACTCTACAGCCCTGCAAAGTCTTGCTTGTTGTAAACGTCGCCTACAAGTCCTTTCAGGTTCTGGATCAAAGTCTAACAGAGATTCCTTGTCTCTGTTCCTGCGCATAAACAAATAGAAAACAAAAAAAGGTGGGAATCTCTACGTCAGAGTGCAGAGAAGTCCCAATGAGGTATCCTGTGTAAAATAATAAATTAAAAATGCTAAATAAAATAAATAAATAAATTTCGAAAATAAAAACTAAAATTAAACAAAAATTTTCAAAAATTAACAGGAAAAATAAACAAGACAATTAAAATAAAATTAACTAGGTGACACCAAACTTAATTTCAGAAATTAAGGAAAAATATTAGTGCGATTTAAAAAAAAATTTCAAAAATAATAAACAAAATTTAAATAAAATTAAAACTAAAATGCCTAATCTAAGCAATCAAACAACTGATAGTTGTTAATCACTATCAATCTCCGACAACGGTGCCAAAAACTTGGTACAGATTTTCTAACCACAAACTAACCGGCAAGTGCACCGGGTCGTACCAAGTAATACCTCAGGTGAGTGAGGGTCGATCCCACGAGGATTGATGGATTAAGCAACAATAATTGAGTAATAGGCTTAGCCAGGCAAACAGAAAATAGAGTTTGAGAATCCAAGAGCATTAAACAGTAATTTAAGAGTTTGAAGACAGGCAGGTGAATAGGTTGGGAATAAAATATAAAGAAAGCAGTTAAGGTTTCAGAGTTATCTATTTTTCCGGATTAACTTTTCTTACTAACTATTTTAATCATGCAATATTTAATTTATGGCAAACTATATGTGACTAGACCCTAATTCCTTAGAACTTTCTAGTCTCCTCTAAAATTTATCAACCACTAATTCTTTGGTCACTTAATTCCAATTAGAGGGTGAAGTTCAATTATTCTAGTTTATATGCCACAGAAATCCTAATTACCCAAAAATAAAAGGATTATATGTCACGTATCCCGTTAAATCCAGATAATTAAAATTTAGGAGAATATGTTTTCAAGTTGTTGTTCAAGTAAAGAGCTTTTCCAAGTTATACAAGAATTCAATTAGAAAGAGGGCCATACTTCCGTTCCACCCAAATTCATAAGATAAAGAGCGAAAACAATTCTTAAATTATAAATCCATACATGAATTAAAATAGAAAAAGCAATAAAATCAATCCATACAAATAGACAGAGCTCCTAACCTTAACAATGGAGGATTAGTTGCTGATGGTTCAGAGTAAAATAAGGATTGTAAATTGGTATGGAATAATGTTGTGTTGAGATGGAATGAATAGTTAACTAATTTCCATCCCCTTTTATATCTAATCCTAATAAATTTAAAATCTATCTAAAACTAAAATAATATCTTTTTCTAAAAATAATATTTGAATTTAAATTAGAATTAATTAACAAGTCTTCATTTGATGGGTAGGAACCACTCGTTTTGTCCATTCTGCAGCTTCTAATCTGTGTTTTCTGGGCTTAAAACTGAGTCAGAACAGCCCAGAAATCGCCCCCAGCCTTTTTCTGGGTTTTTTGCACATGGCGCATGTCACGTGTACGCGTTAGTCACGCGTATGCGTCGCCATGGAAAGCTCCAAATCACGCGCATGCGTTAGTCATGCGTACGCGTCGCTCCTCGCTGCCATCTCCTTTGGTTCTTATGCTGCAGAAACTCTATCAAATCCATCCGAATGCTACCTAAAATAAACAAAATTGCAAAAGACTCAAAGTAGCATCCATATTGGCTAAAAGATAATTAGTTCTTTATTAAACTCAACAAATTAGATGCAAATTCACTAGGAAAGGATAAGAAAGATGCTCACGCATCAGTAGGAACAAAAGTCATATAGTCTGCAAGTCTTTTGGTAGTGGTAGAGTTAGTTCCCCAAATCGTTTCAGTAGAAAGAAAAGCCGTTGATGTTGCAACAGCTTGGGGGGAGGCATTTCTTCTGACTCTTCCCTTGACAACTTTCAGTTTTGCTTGCCATGCAACAGTTTCCTGCATAATTTCAGCAAGAATTTCATCCAACATTCAAAAACAATTTTAGTTACAAATATAAACAAAAACATTTAATTTTTCCAAGTTACAGATGAAACATGTTGTGAGTTTTATGTGTGTTGTGTTGATGGGTAGGCATCTGTTTAGCTAAGCACAAGCTCAGTTGGAGCATTCTGCTCGGCTGTGAGTGGTGCAGTACTTGGGGCAGCATAGGCAGCATGGGCAACATCAGATGGAGGGGCAGCAGTTGGAACAATTGCAAGTTGCAGCTGCATTTACCTTGCTTGTTCCTCAGCCTCCATCTGCTTCTTCTTTTTACAAGTTCTCTTATTATGACCAACTTCACTGCAAAACATGCACCTGATGGGATTGTATTTTCGCTTCATCTTTGACCTTGTGCCGGAAGGGCCTTCATTCTTGTCTTTTCTCCTCTTTGTTGTTGGCCTTTCTGGCTTAGGCTTAATTGGGGGAGGGACAGGGGTTGCAGATGGTGTTTTCTCCCAAAGATCTTGTCCCTTGACCGGGTTGACATTGAAAGCATAGGTTCTTCTGTATGAGTCCATCCTTAACCATTCATGACAATACTTCTCTGGCCTCTTATCATGCTTATCTTGTATGGCTGCAATCGCATGCATGCATGGCATTCCTGTATGTATAAAATAATTCAAAGAATTACTTAATTGATATTATTGACATCATACGAGTATAACAAAATTGAGTTAGAGTATATACCTGTGAGTTGCTAGAACCTATAGGTGCATGTGTGATTATCCAAGTCCACAAACATATTAATTGACCAGCCTTATACCTCATAAAGGCATTCTTTTTCATCATCAGACAATGAGGAACCCAATTCCTAGATAGCTTAATCAATCCCTCAAGTCTACTTTGTTGCACCGGAGGAAGAATGCCTTGATAACCTAGTAGCTTCTGTCGGTTATCAATCATGCTCTTCATGATAATCCTTCTGATTTCTTCAGCTAATGTCAATATAGGCTTGTGTCTTTCGTGCTTGATTTTTGCATTGAACAATTCACACGCATTGTTGCAGATGTTTTCCAACCTGGGCACATCACTAAAATACGCCTTCATCCATGCTTCCTGGGCCACTTGTCTAGATATTCCGAGGCAGCCTGATTAATGACTTTAACTCTTGCCATGTTTCTCTCAAAGTCCACCCTAGTCCTTGATCTAGCACACTCCTAAACCAAAACCTTTAATTCCAAACTGCCCCATTGCTTTGAAAATTTTCTCCATAGATGCCATACATAGAATCTATGGTTAACCCTAGGCATGACCTCCTGCACGGCTGGGATTAAATCCTAAAACACAAGCATCACGAAAAAATACACACAGCAATTTAGTCCTTCAAGTATTATTCATTAAATAAAAACAGTCCTCAAAAGATGACACAACTATTCAAAAAAGTCCTTAAAAAGCTTTTCGATTATCAATTTGGTCCTTACCTTCTGCATGTCTGAGATGAAATTCCATTTATGGTCTTTATAGACTCCAAGGTCAGAGTGCAGAAGTTTCAAGAACCATTTTCAGTTGTCTTTATTCTCCACATCTACTATAGCATATGCAATCATGAATATGTGATTGTTAGCATCTTGGCCACATGCAATCAGAATCTGTCCTCCATGCAAAGTCTTCAGAAAGGCACCATCTAAGCCTATTAGTGGTCTACATCCTACCCTAAACGCTTTTTTACAAGCATCGAGGCAAATATAAAATCGCTCAAATTGTGGGGCCCCTCAGACATAGGAATGACACCAACCTTAACACTAGAGCTAGGGTTAGCTGTGAGTAATTCATGTGCATAATTCCAAATTCTTCCATATTATGCTATCTCATCACCTTGCACAATTTTTTTAGCTATTTTTAAATCCCTTGTGATGTATGTACTATTCATCCTAATGTTACACCTCCTAACAAACCAGGCATAAACCTCCCTATGCTTTATTATAGGATGCTTCCTAAGCTTAAGATGCAACTTATTCACAGTCCACTATTGGTTGGAAACCCTATTTTTCCTCTTTCTTCCACATGTATGGTTATCAACAAGAGTCTTAATCTGCCATGATCTGTCGTGTTTGTTGATTGCACAATATACTAACCAAGGACAATCCTCATTCTTACAAATAGCCCTACATCTAACTTTGTCATTCTTAATGAATGTTATAGTCCTATCCCATTGTATTGTATAGTCTCTAGTGGCAACCATAAAGTCATGTTTGCTATTGAAAACCATTCTAACCTCAAACTTCAAATTTCCAAATCTTATCTTGTCTTGTCATTGTATCTTGGAAACACACGTGGTTCCTCGTCATCAGAGTCCAACACCTTGTCCGATTCTTCCGAGTGCCAGGAGTTAGCATCAGATCCACCTTCATAGTCCACTTCATATTCATCTTCATCCTCCGAACCTGACCATCAATTAAAGCATAATAAATAAACAAAATCTGACCACCTACTCATTTTAATTTATGCAAAAAAACAGTGGTTTATATTATTTTGAATTCTAATAGCAAGAGTCATTACCTGAATCAGTGCTCTTATCAGATTCGATTCCTTCATAGCTAGAATCATCGGTGTCAATTGCTTTATCCCGATCTCCCAACGAGGTAAATCTTTGTCTTCCTATGAAATTATCCTTCTTGAAAGCTGAAGGGGTACCAATTTCTCCCATATTGTCACTGTCACTGTCTTGGTCTCCCACAATTTTTTCAAGTTGGTATAGATTATCCTCAGAACTCTCATATGAGTCATCAGAGTCAGCATCAGTATCTAGTGTGGTTGCATTAACATATCTTCCAAATCTTGTTTTAACACCTTCCCTAACCTTCTCTTTGTTTTTTCCAAAGGCTGGGATGTTGGAGGGCTCTGGGGAAACTAAGCAAGGCTTTGGTATGGGCTTAAAAGTAGGATTTGGTTTGGGCTGAGAGGAATTATTTTTTGGAACTGAAGTAGGCTTCGAAAGGGGCTGTTCCACTAGTTTTTTTGGCCTCCAGGTTAGTTTTTTTTGGGCTGTGATCTTGTTGTGGGCTGAGAAGAGCTTTGGTTGGGTTGTAAGAATAAAGTTGTTAACTCACCCTTCACAAAAAAAAAAAACATCTATTATATCTGCTTCAACACCCACTAACACTTCTGTGTGATCTGGTTCATAAGTCATTCTTCCCCTTCTATCGATTTTAAACTTTTCACCATGGTGAAACACAAATGTCATTGGAGGTCTTTCCATCTACAAAGGAATAAAGATAAAACTCAGCCTAAACTCAAAATGACAAATAACTCTGTAATGTACATTATCTGATTACAAGAGTTTTGACAACAAAAAAAAGTTTAATTAATTAGTAATAGCATACAAGGAAAATTAGCATTTATATTCTCTAAGAGTATTACCTAAGTAATATCATACAAGTAAACTTATTGATAGAGACATTATACATTGTTGTTTCACATGGTTGTGCCAAGGATTATTTTTCATGCTAATGTGAACAGTTTTTTATCTCCATTTTTTTTGTCATGACAATGCATGATCTTATTCCTGGGAAGCAAACCAATATAGGTAATTGGAGAAAAATTGAGGTCTTTGTAAACATAATTTCAAAATCAGAAAAATTAGCATTCATATTCTTTACAATACGTAATTGGAAACAATACATTCCATTAACTCTGTTTTCAAAAGCGTAGCCTAATGCATGTTTACCTCCACCAATCACAGTTTGTAAATCCTAACCAAATTCCAAAAATAATAATGCTAAACCATAAACCACCTATAAAATCGAGTCTAAACACATTCAAAAAGAGGTTATTCAGCATAACAAACACATCACTATCAACATGGAAAAAAACAAAGACACCTGCTGCATTGCAAACCTCACTAGGGCACACATAATACTAGGGAAAATCGAACAGCATTTCATTCAAGTAAAATACAACTAGCAGAATCTCATTCTCTCTTTTGCAATCAAATATACGATATAGGTTACAAAAAAAAGTTTTTCATACCTTACAGTAACACCGACAATGCTACCTTCCTTCCTATATTGTTTGCGAAATAGGAACCTACCGCTGCTAGAGAAGATACACACGACACTCGCCGTATAATCGTGTTTCGGAATCCAGTCTCAGTCGTCTTCCATGGAGCTTTGTTGTTGGGTTCAGAGAGCAATGAAGAACAGGTGGTTTTTTCACTGAGAGTGAATATAAGTGTGTTTGAAGTGTGAAGAGTTAAGCATTTTGGCTTCCTACCCATTCTATACGGTGCCGTTTCGATGATGCTGCTCACACACTTAAAACTGCATCATTTTATATGCTGACGTGTATCTGTAATGTGCCATGTCAGCTTTCGTTAACAGCATTAGCAAGAAAGTTGACGGAAGGACTAACATAACTAACTGAAAATCTTTCGGAGATGAATTTAATTAAAAAAATCTTTTAAAGACCAAATTAGAGATCGCATAATCTTTCAAGAACCATTTTGACTATTTACTCTTTGTTTCACAATTAATATTGAAGTGAATCTGAACAAAACTAAGTTGACAGATCCCTAATGACACTCAATAGCTAATTATGGGAATCCTCAACCTCCTTGCATCCAGGTCTATAGCAAGTAACAAACACAACAAAACTAATAACTGATTTATCATCTTAGCTCTGAAAATTGTATTCATAAGGCTCTAACAACCCAATGTACCAATCAGATTAGAACATACACAACTTATCTAAATAAAATAACTTTACTTAATCTTTTTTTTTTTTGGTGACTATTACCTAATCCTTTAAATAACTTTATTAGTACTCCTTAATTGAGTGACAATATACAAATGAATAATAATTAAAATTTTATCTAATAACTTACTGTTGGTATATCCTAAATTACTGTTGTTATATCCAAATAAGTGTGTTCATATGAAATGCCTAAATTCTTATAGAAAGGTTAAACATTAGTTTATCTATAAAACCTATAAAAGTACCATATTAGTTTCTCAAGTTGATATATATAAAAGCATGGTTCATCAAAACATATAGCTTTTATATAAAAATGATTGAATCTAATTTTTTTTTTTTAAAGATAGAAAAATTCGAATTCGTGACCTCTAGATGAATATAGAGAAATTATGCCATTTGAACTATATGACATTGGCGACTGGAGGTTCCTTTCTTAAATCAGATAGCAGATATACATGTTCATTTTGAAAAGTCAAGGTAGAAAAGACCAAGAAATAACAATTTAATCACCAAAAGAAAAAAGAATTCTCAACAAATCAAACAAAAGAAGGTTATATATACTATTTTAACGTAACCATTCGCCGAGTGTTGTGCACTTGTGCATGATATCGATATATCTGATCTTTTCGTAACAGTACATACATAAATAAAATAAAATAAAATAAATTAAGTACACAACTCACGAGTTTTGTTGCATCAACTATAGGGAAAAAAAACAAGCCGCATTCAGTGATCATATGAAAGAGAAAATTGCAAACCACACAAAAACAAAGAAATCCTAAATAAATTTTCATATATGTGAAACATAAGACAATATAACTAATATGTGTATATCAGCTAAAAGTTTGGTTGTTCTTCGCTTGGTTGTTCTTCGCGGTCGCATATTAGATAAAAGAAGGAAGGATTGCTGAAATATTGTATATGGTGATTTTGTAATTAAAGTATCCGAAAGTAGCATTGTGGTAGTTGATGATGTAGTAAGAACCATTATTTTTCTGGAAACAAAGTGATGATTCAATTAATATAATTCGTTATGTGTCAACGACACTATCTACAGATCTTATAATATGTTTATTAGGATTTTACTGCACACTTTAATTCTGTTTATAGATATTAAATGAACACATCAATACAATTTTTATATTTGTTATTTGATTATATAATAATACACTTATTATAAACCAAATTAGTTAGATTCGAATCTAAATATATAACTGAATGTCACATAGTAATCCTTGTCTATGTGATTACAATAAAAGCTATTTGTATAAATTATTTAATAATTTTTAATGTATATCAGTAATATAGTGTTACAAATTTTATTTAATACAAATACATAATAATTTTTTTCACATATAAGTGAAATCCACTAATATATATAAACTAAAAAAAAGTTCAATTGGACTATCAAAAATAGAGGATGAAATAATATTTTACTCTGTACAATGAATTTTTATGCACGAAATTTTTTTTAAAGTAAAAGTAATATTATTAATATCAATGAATATATACTCACTAATTTTTATATTAAATCAATATTTAGCTTGCACTATGCACGGATTTTACACTAGTTGTAAATAATAATAATATAGTTAGACAAAGGGTTAAATATAATTTTGGTCTTTACGGTATAGGTCAAAATTTTTTTCATTTCTAACCTTTTTTTGCATATAAAATAGTCCATAAGATTTAATTTGGTTTTAAAATCGTTCTTATCTTAAGCAGGCAGCAAAAGCGGAGACTGAAGTGGATCGCAAACAACTTCTTTTTTCCTCCTTCTTTTTTCTTCTTTCCTTTCTCCTTCGCAGGAGCAAATAAACATTCTTTCTCTTATTTTTTTTTGGTTCAAAATTTTAATATTTAAATAAAAGAACAATTTTAAAACTTGATTTTAAACTTTAGAGATAATTTTGTATTAAAAAAATTAAAGACAAAAATTTTTTAAGCTATACGATAGAGATTAAAATTATATTTACCCTTAGACAAATGTACTAATGTAGCATGAATATAGTTAGAAGTTTATTTTTAGTAAAAAAGAGAAAACCACTTGATATAAAAAATATGAATACAAAAGTAGCATGTGAGTTTCAAATAGACAAAATACAAATAGGACATATTTTGGAGATTTGTGCATCAAATTGCTCATTAGTCTTCAATCTAAACTAGTGAAAACTGGACCCATTAATTAAATGCAAGGAATCATTATATAAAGGATTTATCTATTTTGTACTTTTAAGATACATGTTAAGATTATAAAATTAAAAATTTTTTATTAAAAATATAAAAAAAATTTAAATTTTTAATATTTTTATTTTATATTTATTAAATAAAAATATTTAAAATTTTTTATTAATAATAAATTTATTATGTATTTTTAAGATACATATATTTTAATATATGTGTTACTAAATTTATTATATTTTTAATATGTATTTATATTTTAATATATGTTTATAA
>NC_029785.2:110060555-110062458 GCF_000816755.2 Arachis ipaensis | reverse complement strand
TTAGATTTTCATTTCGTTTTTGTAAGTATTTTTAAAATATTTTATCTTTAAAATTTGATGATTTTATTTAAAATAATTTTTTTTATAATCTTTTGCTTGATTGTGAATGACCAAAAAATAAAAAATATTGAGATCAAATTTTGTTATAATTTTTTGCATGACTTTAAACAGTTATCAAGTTATCAGTTCTAATAAAAATTCAGATCAAATAATTATATTATTTGTCACTTATAAATAGAATAACTTTTTCTTATATTTTTACACATTTTTAAAATGTTTTGAAATTGTTTTTATTATTTTAATCTTTCAATAATAAGTTCGTCAACAACTTAACATTTAAATTTTTGTGATAATTTACTATTCTATCTACATGTGTAAATGACACGTATATGCTTATAATAAATGTAACATGTTTTGCATCATAATGAAAAAAGATAAATTTTCTGTAGTAATGGGCTCCACTAAAAAATAGGTTTATTGAAATTTTTTTAAATAAATAATACAAAATATATTATATTTATTATAAATATACACGTATCATCTACATATATAGATATAATTTTCTATCTGCACAGTAAAATTCGCCTTACTCTATATATACTATATATGCTAGACAGGAGGCAATAGACAAAATCCTTGGTATATGACCATATTCCTCGATATCTCTGATAACAATATAACATCACTATCGTATGTACTTTATAACTATATTTCCTACTTCGGAGGCATAAAATAGTAAAATACAAATCCAAGATTAGATGGAAGAACATCTAGGGAAGATGAATGGCATAATGGTAATATGGCATTATAATCACGGCGAAACAGGTAAAAAAAATTAAAATATTATAGTGTATTTGGTTTGTCATTTTAATTTTTTATTTTTGATTTGTTCTATTTTTATGATTTGTAAAAAATAAAAAACAAAACTTTTACTGTTTTTACTGTTTGATCCTAAAAACAAAACACAAAACAAAGACGGAAAATAAAAAGATAAACCACAGAGGCACAGAGATTTATTTGCCTTAAATGTTTTTTTTTATAAAAGTGTGTTAAATATATTTTTTATGTTTATAGAATTAACTTAAATTAAAGTAAATGTTGATACATTGATGATACTAATACTAGTATAAAAGCACGTGACATGTGAACATGGAGAGAAAGAAACCTATATTTCAATGTTGAGACTAAGTTTGACTTCATGGAATCTTGTGGTGTTATGTATGATAGGATCCTAAGTTGAGAAATGCTTTGTTTTTCAAAATTCTTTTAAAATAACTAAATAATATAAATATAATAGTTTTCTTATTTTTTAAAGATTTTAAGACAAAGAAAAATAGAAATCAATCATATCCTGATATTGGACAAAATAATGGTCAAGGTGGAGACAAGAATTCAATTAAAATAACAAAACAAAAGGCTCATTAACTTGCCGTTAAAAACCTAAGGGACGTGACAAGATTTTACCAGCAAATGTGTATCTCCCATGAATCTTTGCTGCACGTAAAATCTGATGTTACATAATACTCCATGATTTCATAATTTTGTCTTCTTGTTGATGAAATGAAAAAGAATATATAAATAAAAACGTTTGGAATTGCCAGTTGGAAAGTAAATCATAAGTATCTGCTGTTTTGGCTGTGTAGTGGTAGGTGCAAAACACGGTTTGAGACTTTGAGTTGCAAAGGACTTTCCCATTAGAAAAATCAAAATGACATTCCCTTTATTTCCTTTTCCTTATAGATAATAGAATAAAGGATTATTTTAATTTTTAAATGATATATAAGTACGAGTAAATAGTTATTTTATCACTTTGAAATTTTTTTATTTGACAAAACGGATTTTAATTTTTATTTTTTACAAAATAAACTTTTAAATATTAGTTCTATTTTAACAAAATGTCTAG
>NC_029785.2:110040250-110060539 GCF_000816755.2 Arachis ipaensis | reverse complement strand
CAAGTTTTAAGATGTATTGTATTTTTAATAAAGAGTAAATATTATTTATTTTATAATAACAAAAAAATCATAACATATTTTTTACATATTTAATTAAAATCTTTACTTTTTGTATAATTTTGTTTTTTACCAAATAAATTTCCAAATAGATAATGGACATAAGGTCACTAGTGACGAAAATATCTGGTCCCCCAAAGCACTAAGGTAAGTTGGTTCACACTTCACATCATCAAAACTCATAGAAAGATTGACCCAAAACTCTCAGAGCATTAATGTTTCGGATCTTAAGGCTTCGTTTATGATATCATTTTAATAAAATTAGTATATCAATAATGTTCTAGATTCATGCAAAAAAATACATTCAAGTTATCTAAGTATTATTTTTTGTTAGATGCGCCTCCTTCACCTTCCATTCGTTTGTGATACACGTCCTACATATTAATGTAAACCTTTTCTCCTGCAATCTAAATATTCTACTCAACGTAAACCTTCTACTGCTCTCCTAGTTCTTCTCTGCTCGCGTTCTTCTTTATTGATTTGCATTGCATTCAACGTAATAAGCTTCATCGTTCTTCTCTGCTCGCATTCATCTTCTTCGTTTTCTTCTTCGATTTGCTTACGTTGCATTTATCTTCTTCGTTTTCTTCTTAGATCTGCACATAGCATTTATCTTCTGAATCGAAACAATCAATAATTCAACTTCGAATCAGTTTAATGAGAGCGATTTGGATTATTCTTCTAAAACGAATCAAGCAGATAAGGTTCGGATTGATTTTTGAATCAAATTGAAATGGAAATGCAATTGCTAAATTGAATTGAATTGAATTGAATTGAATGGACACAAGTGTTCTGAATTGTATTGAATTGAACTGATAATCTCTAAATTGTAAACACAGGTGTTTTGAATTTGATTTTATATAATGGATAATGTTCCGTTCATTTAATACTATACAATTGTTTCACCATAATAACGTGTTCGGTTCATTATGCAGAAAGCTGTTTGAATTTGAATTTATATAATGGATAATGTTCCGTTCATTTAGTACTATACAATTGTTTCACCATAATAACGTGTTCGGTTCATTATGCAGAAAGCTGTTTGAATTTGAATTTATAGAATGGATAATGTTCTGTTCATTTAGTACTATATAATTATTTTACCATAATACCATGTTCGGTTCATTATGTAGACCAGGTGTGTTGTGGATGAACAATTTGTCCCAAAGGTCGGGATGACTTTCAAGACACTAGAAGAAGCTGGAAAGTTAAATTATTCCCAACTTGCATGTTTTCTACCAAAATAAGGAACATGATTCGGAAGGGAGACGAGATTAAGAATCAACTAATCATATGCAGCAGAGAGGGGAGGTGAAAATCCAAGATATCTCCAACTCTGAAGACAAATCCCTCAGCCGGCATAAACTATCCAGCCAGAATCTACGTAGACATATTGAAAGACGTTGGTATCTGAACAATTTTCAAAGTTGTTCTGAATCATTCACAACCCTGCTGTCCAGACTGGGCAGAGATGCTCAACCAACACAAGGAGCTAAGCATGTTCATGCGTCACACCATCGACACCAACAAGGAAGCCGGAATCAGACCGAACAAAACTTACCAATCATTTGTAGCAGCAACCGGAAGTCATCGGGAACTAAGTTTTATAAAAAAAAAAAAGAGGTGAAGAATTACATCACAAAGGAAGTACGGAATGTTTCCGAACAAGATGACGCCAAATAATTTGGGAAGTACTTATTAAGAATGAAAGAGAAGAACCAAAATTTCTTTTTTGAGCTCAACCTCGAAGGCGATCACTCCATCAAATTTCCATTCTTGTATGAGCAAGAGATGAGCCACGTCGTTTAGAACTCGTTCACAAAAGATGCATTCGACAGAAGCTGGAATGATTTCATCACAAAGTAGGCCTTGGAGGCAACAAGTGGCTCGCAGGTAACCGAGGCTTTAATTCAAATTATTTTCATGCGGTTACTTTATGGGTTAAAACGTGCACAATTTTCGGTTTAACCCAGCTCATGTGTTCAGTCTATTATGAAGAGCTATACGAAGATCAGCATATATGGGTTCCAGTTTACCTGGATCACCACTTCTGGGCCGAGATGAGAAGCACACAAAGGAGTGAAAGCATGCACGCATTTTTCAACAAGTTCATCACACGCAACGGCTCCTTGAGTCAATTCGTGAAGCAATACAACAATTTTCTAGCAAGCAGAAAGCAAAGAGAGAGAGATAATTCGACGCTGCAGATTTTCACACCATGATACCGTGTGCAACAAAATCAGCAATAGAGGCCCAACTTTAGCATGTGTATACCCATGAGAAGTTCAGAGAAGTTCAAGCACAATTCAGAGTAAAGGTGAACTGCATCACAAGATCAAAGAATTCCACCCTAGGTTTCATAACATACAAAGTCATAGAACAGGTTTCCAACTCCACATTCAACAAGTTTTTCGTCACCTATGACATAGTATCACGAGAAGTAAAGTATCAATGCCTGCTGTTCGAGTTAAGGGGCATACTGTGCTGCCATTCTCTGAGCGTCTTAAACTTCGAGTGAGTAAATAACGTGGCACCCAAATACATACTCGAACGCTGGAGCAAGAACATAAAGAGGAGGCACACACATCAAGAGCAGCCAAGACGAGCCTCTATTGGAGCCGAGAAGTAAGAGATTCGACGATTTGGTGTTTCGGCCACACAACATATGCGAATTTGCATCAGAGTCCAAGGATCTGACCGAAATTCTGCACCGGGCCTTTAACAATGTCATGGCAGAGATACAAAAATATCAAGCGAGAAGCAAAGGAAAAAGTTTGTTATCCCACGAAGAAGCAACGTTGAGCGATGTGAACGACCTTCAAAGCCCCCCACGTGTCAGAACAAGAAGCCGGCCCAAGAACAGACTGGGATCAAACTTGGAAAAAACGATCTCAAATACCACGAAGAAAAAGAAAAAGCCAGCTCCAAACGAGGTAACATTAATTTGTTTTCGATTAGGGAAAAATTCATTTGTGCATTTTGCTAATATACGATTTATGTTCTCTTTTGTAGTTGAACCTTTTAGACGGTGGATCAACAATTCAGTCAAGCTCTAGCCTTTATAATGCACCAGATATGAATTATCCCGGAGAGGATTATAAGAGTTTCAGTTTTTATTAACATAAATTTCCATTCATGTATGAGCAAATTTCGGTTCATTGAATAGTCACTTTTTTGTATTTGATATTAGCTTTCTAAAATTCTTTATTAAATAGTTACTTTTTCATTGAATAGTCAATTTATTCTGTTATGTTAAAGAGTTCAGGTGTTTCTGAAACTGAATACTGATAGCAATATTTTTTTTTAAAATTATCTCTCTGCTATATTGATATATGCACTTTTCGGTTCACCCAGAGTATTAATTTCGATTCCTTTGTGTTTTTGGGGCTCTTAATGTTTGATATATATCTTGATTCCATTCACTGTGAACCTAGAACAAAATAGCAGCCAGACAGTTCCAACAGATATATACATTAACATCTCAGACCAACAGAACAAGGACTAATCCATCTTGAAGATATACACATTAGCATTAGATTTTCAATAACATTTACATTAATATTCACATATATACATTAAAAGAAGCAGTGTTTACTTTTTTAAACAAGTTAAACAAAATAGTATTAATTACAACCAGTCAAACAAAGTATATCCTATTTACTATCAATATCCCCATATGTGAATTTACAATAAGGGTTGGAGAGGGTAGCAGATAGCTTTGGGAGTCTTATTTCTTCAGATGTCCGAATCACTTGGTCTTTGATTTTGTTCCGTTTGTGCAACAGAATATTTGGACCATGTTCGAGCATGAAGGCATCAATCTCTTCCTAAATTTCAATTGAAAGGAAGTAGTTACATAAGAAATGAACCCAATTGAAATAAGAAATGAAAGAATTTCATTAATTTAGAAACTACTTAGTTGTTTCCAACTTTTATATTGATACCTCTTCCCTTTTTTCATCTTTCAAAGATCAATTGTTTCAAGTTATTTCATCACGTATATTGCACAATCATAGCTAAGAAAGAATTAAGTAAAATATGATTGATAGTATACAAAATAAAACACATTAAAAATAGCATTATAGTAGAGAAAGATTTTTACCTTGTACGTTGACCATTCAGCCTCATATGCTCTGCTTCTTCTCCCTCTTTGTCCTTCATTAAGGGTTCCGCCCCAGCATAAACCCTCATTTGGGAGATTATTAATCCTTGAAAAGGGATACAAAAAAGTGAATGAAAATTACCAACTACAATGAACCGAACTCTATTCATATTTTAAATAAAATGTGATAAACATTAAATCAGCAAGAGAAACATTTTGTGCATGCAACAGAACCCAAGTGAATACATAAAAATGAAATGAATGTAAATCAGCAACAACAATGAACCGAACTCTGCTCATATTTTGAATAAAACGTGATAAACATTCAATCAGCAAGGAAAATATTTGTGCATGCAAAAGAACTCAACTGAACACTTAAGGATGAACTGAATGTAAATCATCAACTCTAACGAACCGAATTCTACTAATGTTTGAATAATTTACAAGAAAATATGTATGATTTAAATAACTTACAACAAATTTGTTCTGTTTAATTCTCAAGTAAGGTATTTCATCTTTCTTCTTGTTCACAAGGTCAAGCACATAGAATGCCTTTTTCTAGACATCGACAATACACAACCACTAGTCCTCCATTGCAAATCAGCATAAACAACTGAAGTTTGGGAAAATGATAGAATATTTCAGTCCAAACAATAGCAAACGAGAGAATTATGAAAGAATTTTTAGAAATCACAACTTACAAATGGACTCGATGCGAGTTTTCTTTTGTCAAGAAAACGGCGGTAGTGGGCATACTGATCGACATCCATCTAGTAGGCCTTATTGGTCTTTGGATTAATGTAATTCTCGTCATAGTTTCCCAACATAAACATCTGCAAAATGAACCTTAATCAAATTACAAATGAAACGAATTATTTATCAGAACCAGTAAATTACTCAGGGAATAAAAAATTTGGCTTACCACAATATCCGTCGGCACACAGTGTATTTCTTCCTGAAACTGGGGACATTTTATGTCATTGAGAATCATGCAATGTGCATTGACCACCTATAGGGAAAAATTTTATGAGATATATGGTATAAGAGTCTTTAAAAAATCATTAATGTTAATGCAATAGGCAAAGAATTTACCGTACTTTCCACATGTTGTTCGGGCATTAGAGACAAGAAATGATATCGAAGCCCCTAGAAATTCGCTTCATGGTTCAAGACGAATATGGGGTCATATTTGTTGGTACTATCTTTGGTTTCTTTCACATGTGTTATCCAATTATAACACTTTTCCATCAACAATTCTGTGATTTCTTTCTCTTTCTCCGGAGTTTTGTACACTTCAGCGGCTGCGAAGTTCGGCTCGACACTTGTTGCGTCAGCAAATTTCAATGCCGCCGCCACCCTAGCATCTATCACCGCCTCTGCTAGGATTTCAAGCTGTGTCACTGTCAGCTGAGAGGTCGGGGAAGTTGTTTGAGATGTCGGGAGACTTATGCCAAGGTCGAATGAAGGTGCATCATGTTCTCACAAAGAAGGACGAACAGCACTGCACGACAACATAGTAAAGTTTTAGGCAATAATGAAAAGGCAATATCATATAACACGAAAGCTAATAAAAAATGATATTAATTAAAACTTACACATTCAACAGAGGTTCTGGCTCCGCCTTCCTTGGGGAAGATCCCTCGTCGGCCTACTTTTCGGGTTCTGGAGAGCAGCTGTAACAAACAGAAGAGAGTAACTGATTTATAGATTCAGCTAAACCACAATTAAACCATGTAATGAACTGAAATTATCTAAATTTGAACAAGCAAAAAACTTACAAATCAGGCTGTGCTTCTTCTTCCAATTGCCGTGCCACCGGGGCTTGGTTACTGTTGTTCTTCAGGAGGGTTGCTGTATTAAACAGAAAAGAGTTCAATAACGACTCAGAATTATTATACTGTACCATTAAAAATAAGAAAAAGAATTCTAATTACAACTTAAGGAACAATGAAAACTTACACATTCAACGGTGGTTCTGGCTCCGTCTCTATCGAGGAAGATTCCTCGCCGGCCTGATTTTTGGGTTCCAGAGAGCAGCTATAACGAACAGAAGAGAGTCCAATATAAGAACACATGGACTTGATTTCTAGATTCAAATGATTGACAATTAAAGCATATAATGAACTGAAATTACCCAGTTTTGAATAAGCAGTAAAATTTACACATCGACAGGTGCTTTTTGTTCCGATTGCCTTGCCGGTGCTTCTTCGCATGGCTGCTGTTGCGGTTCCGGAGGGCTATGATAAACCCATATTTTATGATATATTTTGTGCTCAATTTAGGTGATTTATTCAATCCTTCACTCACTTATTCATGAAAATTGCATGGTTTTACTTTCCCTTGTTTATTATGTGATGTATGTGAAAAAACATGTTTCCTATGCTTTAAAAATAATTATTTTAATTACCCTTTATTTCCATTCGATGTCGTGATTCGTGTGTTGAGTAGTTTCAGATCTTCTAAGGCAGGAATGACTTAAAGGATGGAAAGGAAACATACAAAAATGGAAGGAAAGCACAAAATGGAGTTTTTGGAGAAACTGGCAGTGACGCGATCGCATGGACAACGCGGCCGCATGCCAGCGCAAAATGGCAGTGATGCGACCGCGTGATTGACGCGATCGTGCACCTTAAGCGAAACGCATATGACGCGGACGCATGACTGAAGCGACCACGTGATAAGGAAAACTCCAGATGACACGACCGCGTGACCCACGCGGACGCGTGACAGAGGCCACGCACCAGAAATTACAGAAAATGCTCCTAGCGATTTCTGAAGCCCTTTTTGGCCCAAATCCAAGTCCAGAAGGCACAGATCAGACGTTATGAAGTGGGGGAATGCATCCATTCAAGGGGAGTCTCCAATTATTCACTATTCATGATTTAGATGTAGTTTTTAGGGAGAGGTTCTCTCCTCTCTCTCTTAGGATTAGGATTTAGGATTTTTCTTGCTTTCATGATTGCCCTTTTTTATCAGGTTCAATATTCCTTTTTAATTACTTATTTTCTCAATTCAATTTATGAATTCTTCTATGTTACAGATGATTCTTTTAATTAATGTTATTTGAGGTATTTTAGTTTATTATTGCTCTCTTTTATTTATGTTACTGTTGCTTCCAATCTGAAGACATTTTTATTCGAATAGATCTACTTTTTTTCCCTTTTGGTCTTGGTTAAGAAATTAGTAACTCAGGAGTTATCAAACTCAACATGATTGATAATTGTTACTTTTGCTAATTGAATTGAACTTCAATAATCCCAATCTTTTCTTAGGAAGTAAGTAGGATCTGAAGATCAAACTAATTAGTCGCTTGACCTTCCTTTGCTTTAAGTAAAGGTTAACTAAGTGGAATTAAAATTCAATTTTCATCATCATTGATAAGGATAACTAGGATAGGACTTCCAATTTCTCATACCTTGCCAAAAGTTTATTTTACATTTATTTATTTATTTTACTTTCTATTTAAATTACTTGTTCCTCATCTTCAAAACCCCAATTTACGATCTTCATAACCAATAATAAGAACATACTTCCCTGCAGTTCCTTGAGAAGACGACCCGAGGTTTAAACACTTCGGTTATCAATTTTTAAGGGGTTTGTTACTTGTGACAGTATAAAGGAGATACTAGAAACTCCAGTAGACAGAACAGGGCATGACTTTGTACTGGAACAAGTAGAGGAAGCTATCATTGTAAAATAAGAAGAGTTGGTTGAAGACTTAGGAGAAGCTGAACTTCCATGGGAATCCAGAATTGTGGAAAATTATGTCAAGGACGTTACAATTGATGCTAAGGAGGATAGTGCACAACTCCCAAAGCAAGTCTTTTACGAAGAACTAGACGGAATAATCCAAGAAGCAAGTTTTCTTGATGATGATAACCTCAAGTCAAGTTCTCCTAGTAATGAACTTGCATCCGCAAGTGAATTCTCTGAGATCGAAGAATCTTCCCCAAGTGAATACGAAGATGATGCAGAGGTAGATTTCTCTCAACCTCCCGTTTATGACTTAAGTGAAGAGGAAGACATAAAAGGCTTTGATCAGGACATGGATGCATTTGAAGAAGTCTGCAAGAAAGTGAAGAAATTCACAGAAGAGCACAAGGGAGTAGAACTTACAGAACCACTGGAAACACCTATCCCAAGGCCATTACCACCCAATACAAGCTTCAAGTGGGTACAATCCTTAACCTTTAGCTTTATTTTTCACTTGAATATAGGTTGCTTGAAACAGATGGCCAGCTTAGAGCTCTCTGCGGCTTTAAGAGTAAGAAGGAAATGGCTCGTACTCAGAGCTGGTGCACAAGGTTCAATAAGGTTCCACGCTTCAACTCGAAGTGCACGGATTGGCATCGTGATCAATCGAATGGATCTCGGAAAACATTTGGTCACCATGGTGAGAATCTGCTTTCTAAACCGCCCGGATGGAAAAATATAGATCAAGACGGAGGCAGATTTAAAAGCAAAGTTTGGGATCCTGGAATCTATTCTGACATTCGCCACCCTGGGAACCTGAGAATCTGTTTGAAGCTGCTCAGAAGCTTTACATGCCTAGTTTGGGACCCCGGAGGCCATTGGCATTCCAAACATTGGTGGAGATTTCCGGATGAATTTAAGCATAAGCCGTCATAACAGGAAGCTCATCCAATGTCCAACTTAAGGACTTTAACTAAAAGTGTTAGGTGGGAGACAACCCACCATGGTATGGTCGTTCCTTTTTCAGTTTTATTTCGTGTTATTTATTTTTATTTCCTTTTCAATTGAACCTGAATATTATTCACTCGCATTGCATACTGCATAATTGCATACCTGCATAAAAAAAGGGGGCGCGCGACGCGACCACATCACTCGTGCGATCGCGTCAGTTGCGAAAAACACTTCCCACGCGTCCGCGTCATTCACGCGGCCGCGTGATCTGGAAATCGGCGTAAGGATCTAACGCCCAAAAAGTTGGGCTGGAATCGTGCGGCTGTTATGCGTTTCGCACAAAACGACCCACGCGGTCGCGTCCCTGACGCGATCGCGTCACTTGCACAACACCCATCCCACGCGAAAGCGTGAGCGACGCGATCGTGTCGCATGGATTGCACAACACCCCAAAGGAGACAGAGAGTTGCGCTGAAACGACGCTGGAATTGTGCGTTTAGCACAATTTCCAGCGACGCGGTCGCATGCCTCACGCGACCGCGTCATTCATCCTTTTACCCATTCCATGCGATCGCATCACTCACGCGATCGCGTCAACCCCCATTCCACCCCAGCCACGTGACCGCGTGCCCCACGCTCGCGTGGATTCAAATTCGATAACTCCCAGCCACACGAAACCCTACCCATTCACGCCCCCCCTAACCCCCTTCTCCTTCCTCCCTTCTCTGCAACCAACCACCACCAACTTCCAGCCACCACCACCGACCACCGCCCCACCGTCGACCACCCAGACCCCACCGCAACGCCACCCCCTTCTTCCTTCCCTCTCTTTCTTCTTCTTCTTTCCTCTTCTTCCCTCCACCACCGCTACCCCCTCCGCGACAACCACCGCCTACCGCGCCGTCACTGCCGCGCCTCCACCAACCACCCACGCCCCCCTTCCCTTCCTTCCCCCTTAAACCCTACCTCCATTACCCTACCCGAAACCCCCTGCCTCCGAATAGCCACCACCGCCGCGCCCACTATACTTTTCGCAATTCTGCTGTTGCTGTGCTCTACGTATTGTTCATATGATGTTCTTACTATTCATGCTGCTATTGCGAATGTTCCTTCATGTTCATCTTATTTATATCTATTTGCAGTTTATTTTAACTTATATGAACTATTTTGTTGCTGTTTATTTTCCGGGAACATCAAATTTTAGCCGGAATGCTGCCCAAATTTCTCTAAACCGTTTTGATTTTCATTCATGTCTTGGTTTTGGTAATTTGCACTCTGCTTTACTCTGCTTTTACCAAACCATTGCATGAATGCCAGGGCAAGCTTTCTTATTCTTTTTAATTTCCTGGATAATAATTTGCTTTTTTGATGTTTAGATTCCAATTTCTGCTATTTCTATATCCATATGAATCATCATCAACTTCCTTGTTTGAATATGAGTTGCCTGTAGCTTATAATTGTGAATCCTTGTTACTTAGATACCAATCATCATGCCGCTTATCTTAACTTTCTTTTTACTAACTCACTGATTTTTTATTTCTAACCTCTTTTTCAATTTCACACCACTTTTAACTTTCTAACAACCTCCTCTGCTTTTTGACTCACTCTTTACTTTTATTTTAACTCAAAGCATGTTTGTGGTTTTCCTAATTAACATGAATTCTATGGATCTTACATTTTGGATTGTGAATTTTTCTTCTCAGTTTTCTAACTCCTATACAATCCTTAATGCACATTTACTTAACTCATTTTCATCATTCTACTGCTCCTTTGCCATTATGTGCTTCTTTTGTTATTTGCCTCCTTGTTTTCCTGTTTTTATTATATCCTTGATTTCTGTTTTTCAGGATGTCTGACACCCAAAGAAAAGGAAAAGGTAAGGCAACAACTGACAAACGTAAAAGTGGAGAATCCTCTATGTCCATCCTGGACATCATGCATGATGACTCCTGGTGGGAGAAACACTTTACCTCACAGGAGAAGGCTGAGTAGCTACTCCCTGCTACTGATCCCATTAAGTTTGCAAATAAATACTGCGAGTTAAAGTATCCGGTGTTTACAACCTCCAGGAACCTGTACCTGGAGCGGACTCTGAAAATTCCGGACGAACTCCAGCAATACACCTCTGATCAGATCAAACAAAGAGGCTGGTTCTTCCTGGAGAGAAATCTGACTGAGGTCAATGCTTCTTGGGTAAGAGAGTTTTACTGCAATTACTTCAAAACTTCCCTAGATGCAGTGAACCTAAGAGGGAAGCAGATACTGGTCACTGAAGAGGCCATTGAGGATATTCTGAAGCTTCTGCCTAAATCTGATCAACCAGATAGTTATCAAAAGGCTGAGGAGGACATGCGCTTCATGAGGTTTGACTAGGATGCCGTCAAGGCAAGGATAGCTCTTGACCCGACTGTTCCATGGGTCATGGGTCAGAACACCACCATGCCTAAGGGAATCAAGCAGATTTACTTAAATAATGAGGCTCGGCTATGGCATCAGATCCTGAGCAACTTTGTTATGCCGAGTACCCATGAGACGGAGCTACCTGCCGCTATGATCACCCTCCTATGGTGTGTGATGGAGGGTAAGGACCTGTACCTGCCACGCTTCATCCGGTACTACATGGCCAGGGTCCACGTCCGAGACACTCTCCCCTTTCCATATCTGATTACACAGCTAGGCCATCGAGCTGACATGCCTTGGGAGGATGCTGATGAGAAGCCACCTGCTGCAGAATGCAAGAAGATTATCCCTCACAGCAGGAACTTTCAGACTTTGGGCTACAAACCTCCATTCCTCACAACTCCTGGTGAGACAGCCACACCGTCTGCTGGCCCTTCTTCCTCTATAGCTACCCCTACTACCACCACTGCACCTCCACCTGCCTCAGAGCCAGTTTATCACCTAGTACACCGCCTGTTTCAGTAGCTAGACTAGATGGAGCGCCGCAACCGGCGCCGATATGAGAGATCTGAGCGTCGCAGCAAGCGACGCTATGAGCACCTGAAGCTGATGATCCGTTCTAGTAGCGACATCCCCTCCGAGCCTGACACACCATCAGAGCCATCTGAGGAGGAGGCGGATGATCACGAGGCGGAGACCCATCCACAGAAAGAGGCTGTGCAGGCAGGCACGGAGCAGGCTGCATCACAGCATTAGGCCCCGCCTCAGATTCAGGCTGCAGACCCAAAGATCCCTATTCAGTCAGCACCCCCTCTGCAGCAGGCAGATCCTCAGACCACCCCCACAGAGACTCCGGCTACCCATCCTTCCAGTGATGACACCCCTTCACGCCCTGCTTGAGTGAGCATCAGGGACGATGCTTCATTTTAAGTGTGGGGAGGTCGCCATCTCTGGCGTATTTTTTGGTGAACCACTACAAACTCTTTTACTTTATTTTGCTACTTTTCTGTATTTTTCTTTTTCTTTTTTATTTTCTCAGTACCTATACATTGCTATTTTCATGTATTTTTACTATATTTCTGCATGTTGCACTTTTGTTCATATTTTAGCCATTTAGTTTAGTTACAATTCTAACTTATTAGTTATAGAAAATGTGGATTAATTAGTATAGTTTACCCTTTTTAGCATAAGATAACTTAGTTTAAATTGAAAATATAAAAAGTATGTAAACTAGAGACTTTAACATAATAAAAACAATCCACACACCTTGTATATAGCATTACATGTTAGTTAGTTAACAACATTTCATCAAGGAGAAACACTAAAACTTTAAAGCCACCTTAAGATTTACATTGAGAATAATGGGAACTTTTAATTTTTACTTGCATGACATATATAACTGATATATGATTTTTGAGTTAGAGAACACACAGCCTGTGAGTTTTGAGCTTAATTGTATGGTTACATTCAAACCATAATTTTTATTCCTGTGTGTTCCGCCCTTCTTTTTTATTCTGGTGTTCTTTACTTTGTTTTAATCTATATGTCCGATTATAGAATATAGATACATACTAAGAAAATGATTGAGGCCACTGTTTGATTCTAGCTCACTTATCCCAAATTAGCCTACCTTTTACATCACCCTTGTTAGCCCTATTGAGCCTTTAAATCCCCTCTTATTCTATAAACCACAATACTAGCCTTAAGCAGAAAAAAAAAATAAAAATCCCAAGTTGAATCCTTGGTTAGCTTAAGATAGAAAGTGTGTATTGTTTAAGTGTGGGAAACCTATTGGGAACATGGATGATAAAAACAAAGGGTAGAAAGTTAAAAAGAATAAAATAATTCAAAATAAAAATTTTTGGGAAGCATGCTCATGTGAAATCAAAATAATTGAATTACCATGTGCATTAAAAAAATATTTATTTTTCAGTATTTGAATAAAGGGGATATAAAAGAATTCTCCAAATACAAAATAAAGCAATGCACATGGGACAAAATTAAAACTAATGCATGAGCATGTAACATCAAAAGTGGGAAAATTTGGGTGAATAGGTAAAGAAATTCTTGCCTTACAAAGTATGTATATTAGGTGAGATCTTAGACTAATCAAGGATTCACTTATTAGCTCACTTAGCCTTATACATATACCCTTACCTTTACCTTGGCCCCATTACAACCTTAATTAAAGACCTCATGATTTTTGTATGCCTATATTCTATAATTATTGATTGATTAGATGAAGAACAAAGTTATAGAAAGTAAGGATAAAAAGAAGAATAGAGTGATTAACCCAATAAACACTGAGTGACTAGAGAGTAAACACAAAATCTAGTGAGGGTTCAATAGCTCATCACCATATATCTCTGCTTAAATTGTTAATTGTCTTGCAAGTTTGTAAAATATTTTTCTTTTCCATTTCAATTGTAAAAGTGCTTTATCATTATCTAAGGTTTGGCTATGCATATATGATTCCTTAAGAATGTGAATTAATTTAACTACATGTAAGTTTTATATACAAGTGAATAACAATTAGAATTCCATGATTCATTTAGGTAGTTACATTTAGAATAGATTGCATTGCATGAGATTCCACCACTTCAACCTTACCTTACTCTTTATCTTGGATTTAGAGTTCAATAACGACTCAGAATTATTATACTGTACCATTAAAAATAAGAAAAAGAATTCTAATTACAACTTAAAGGAACAATGAAAACTTACACATTCAACGGTGGTTCTGGCTCCGTCTCTGTCGAGGAAGATTCCTCGCCGGCCTGATTTTTGGGTTCCAGAGGGCAGATATAACGAACAGAAGAGAGTCCAATATAAGAACACATGGAATTGATTTCTAGATTCAAATGATCGATAATTAAAGCATATAATGAACTGAAATTACCCAGTTTTGAATAAGCAGTAAAATTTACACATCGACAGGTGCTTTTTGTTCCGATTGCCTTGCCGGTGCTTCTTCGCATGGCTGCTGTTGCGGTTCCGGAGGGCTATGATAAACACATATTTTATGATATATTTTGTACTCAATTTAGGTGATTTATTCAATCCTTCATTCACTTATTCATGAAAATTGCATGGTTTTACTTTCCCTTCCTTATTATGTGATGTATGTGAAAAAACATGTTTCCTATGCTTTAAAAATAATTATTTTAATTACCCTTTATTTCCATTCGATGCCGTGATTCATGTGTTGAGTAGTTTCAGATCTTCTAAGGCAGGAATGACTTAAAGGATGGAAAGGAAATATACAAAAATGGAAGAAAAGCACAAAATGGAGTTTTTGGAGAAACTGACAGTGACGCGACCGCGTGATTGACGCGGACGCATGACTGAAGCGACCGCGTGATAAGGAAAACTCTAGATGACGCGACCGCGTGACCCACGCGGACGCGTGACAGAGGCCACGCACCAGAAATTACAGAAAATGCTCCTAGCAATTTCTGAAGCCCTTTTTGGCCCAAATCCAAGTCCAGAAGGCACATATCAGAGGTTATGAAGTGGGAGAATGCATCCATTCGAGGGGAGTCTCCAATTATTCACTATTCATGATTTAGATGTAGTTTTTAGGGAGAGGTTCTCTCCTCTCTCTCTTAGGATTTGGATTTAGGATTTTTCTTGCTTTTATGATTGCCCCTTTTTATCAGGTTCAATATTCCTTTTTAATTACTTATTTTCTCAATTCAATTTATGAATTCTTCTATGTTACAGATGATTCTTTTAATTAATGTTATTTGAGGTATTTTAGTTTATTGCTCTCTTTTATTTATGTTACTGTTGCTTCCAATCTGAAGACATTTTTATTCGAATAGATCTACTTTTTTTCCCTTTTCGTCTTGGTTAAGAAATCAGTAACTCAAGAGTTATCAAACTCAACATGATTGATAATTGTTACCTTTGCTAATTGAATTGAACTTCAATAATCCCAATCTTTTCTTAGGAAGTAACTAGGATCTGAAGATCAAACTAATTAGTCGCTTGACCTTCCTTTGCTTTAAGTAAAGGTTAACTAAGTGGAATTAAGATTCAATTTTCATCATTATTGATAAGGATAACTAGGATAGGACTTCCAATTTCTCATACCTTGCCAAAAGTTTATTTTACATTTATTTATTTATTTTACTTGCCATTTAAATTACTTGTTCCTCATCTTCAAAACCCCAATTTACAATCTTCATAACCAATGGTAATAAGAACATACTTCCCTGCAGTTCCTTGGGAAGACGACCCGAGGTTTAAACACTTCGGTTATCAATTTTTAAGGGGTTTGTTACTTGTGACAACCAAAACGTTTGTACGAAGGAATTTCTGTTGGTTTAGAAACTATATCTACAATGCGACTATTTTTATAAAATTCTTTACTAGCAAAAATCCTAACGTCAGGCTACTGCATTAAACAGAAAATAGTTCAATAACGACTCCAAATTATTATTCTATACCCATTTTATGATAAACTTACCTTCCATTTTTGTGCCTTTAGTGGGCCTAGTATTTCCGGCACTTGAAATGGCTTCTTTATTTCTTTATTTCTTTATGCCACGATGTCCTTATTATATAAGCCCATATGCGATAGATAAACTTCGAGGTAGAATTCTAACTTTGTGCCAGGACCTACAGGCCAAGGGACAGTCTCAGGTAGACAGTTTCTAAGGGGCATAGGCCTCCCAAAAGGTAATGGAGGCGCACACGCAATAGAGTCGTAGACAGTCAAGTCAAATCCAATCCACGAAATAATTTGATCTATGGACAGCATCGTTGTGGTATGCATTTTTGGGATCTACGTGCTCCCTGGTTAGAACCTCTAAGAGGTCCCAATGGCTTGGACTTGAGTAGACTTAAAAAAGACATATAGTCTTGGCATGAACGTCGTTTCGCGAAATATATGACTATGCTCCTTTAGGTTCTTTAAATTCTGTGGGTGGCGAAGCTACCGAGATCAATGTAGTCAATTATGTGCATCCATTTCATATGTTAGGCGTAGCTGGTGTATTCGGTGGCTCCCTATTCAGTGCAATGCACGATTCCATTAAAATTAATAAAAAGAATTTTATGTGCAACTTACTCATTAACATAAGTTTCTTATGTTTGACTTTCGGAAGGGACATAGGTAACGTGGTCTTTTATTAGCTCTTTCTTAAGAGAACTCGGAAGAGATACCGCAATAGGAAATCTAAGGAATGTAAACAAGGAAGAAGTCAATGTTGAATGATTAGAATAGGTACTGAGAAACTGAAATCTGCACATTGAAAAACTCATATATCCAGAGATTGAGAACGAGTTTCTTCTCAAACCTCAATGATTTGTAGTTCTGTATCAGGTGTAGTGCTACTGACATATAAACACCAATTTCGTGTGATTAATTAAACAAAAATTATTACCTAAATCTAAAAGACCAACATAAATATTTTCAACTTACACAGGTGGAGTTTGTAAACTCTGTTTTTGATGGATTTTCTTTCTTCTAAAAACTTTTACCAGAATTTTCAGGGTATTTTTCCCTAATAAAAAAGATACCAAATTAAAATCAGCAACCAAGATTAAAAGCAGAGGTCTAGAAACACCTGAAATTCATTTTTGGAATCCAATGAACCGAATTTAAAGCTTGCTATGAACAAATTTACCTGGTATTGGCCGGGGCATTTACAGATAGTGTGGAGCTCGTTTGAGTCTGTAAGAGAGGTTCGCTACCTAGATTTACAGTTGGCAGTCTAAGCAAAATAAATAAATATTACTCAGTAAATATAGAGGTTTTAGGAAAAGTTAGCAAACAAAGAAAAAGAACTTGATATAAGAAACTGAATCTTACGCCTTGGATAAATCATTCCGCGCCTTTGTCGAGTCAAAGCGATCCGGAGCAACATTTGTTGTCTGAGCCCCATCATTTTTTCTTTTTGCTCTCTTTACTTTTAACAGCTGCAACGCCTGTCTTCTTCTTCCGGCAGCATTGATCCCTACTCATTCACTTCTGAAAATTCATAAAATAAGTATTAATGAAGCTAAAATAAAAGTATCAATTAACCCAAGATATGATATCAGAAACTTACTCCCTTTCAGATTCAGTTTTGCTTTCTGAATCTGTCAGAACAAGCTTGCTTGATTTGGTTTGTTTTTTTGCACCCCTCTCCGGTTGTTTTCTTTTCACCGTTGGAATTTTTTCAATTTCTTTTCCTCTGCAACACATACAAACACATCGAATTTATACCGGAGAACAATATCACAACGGTAATTTACTTAACAAGCACACACAAACAATTTTCATCAAAGAAAAGCCAAACCAAACCAGATGAAAATTATACAATCACAGAAATGAACCAAAAATTATCAATTCCCAAACTTACTACGTTTCAGATTTGCTTGTACTCTCCGAATCCGTCGGCACAGGCTTCCTTTTTTTGCTTTCTTTTTTAACCACCTTCTGTGGTTGGTTTCTTTTCTTTGTTGTTTTTTCAATTTCTTCTTCTTCTCTGCAATACATAAGAACAAGCACATAAGAACAATTTTAACCAAATACAAGCAAAATGAAACCAAATGAACATCAAACTTACGGGTTTCCAGATTCACTTGTGCTTTCTGAATCCGTGGGATTGCTTTCAGATTCACTTGTTGTTTCCAAATTCGCCAGAACAATCTTTTGTTTTTTCACCAGCCTCTGTTGTCTTGTTCATTTGGCTGGCGGTGTTTTCTCAGATTCAGATTCGGATTCGGATTCGGATTCGGAAACATTGTCTTCTTCCGAAGAAGAATCCATAACAACAACTTTCTTTTTTTTCTTTCTTCCGCTTTCCCTTCTCTTCCTCCTTCAGAAAAATCATTTTCTTTTCTACCTTCTTTTCTTTTGTCTTTTTCTAGTCCCTAAACACAAGCTTATTTAGTTATCAGAGTATTTAGAAGCATCTGAACCAAAACTTCAGGGAAAAGTTTTGTTTAATTTACCATTGTATCGGTTGCTTCCTAAGAAATTCGGTCGAGCATCATCTTCCGTGTCCAGTGGGCCACCCACGGTTGCCCGGGAGTATCAGCTGCACCCAAGCTAGGGAACTTGGATTCATGGAAATAAATTAGCATCAAAACAAATATACAGCCATCAATGGACTGTTTCTTTCCCTTTCTTCTGTTTTCAGTCTCT
The DNA here is from genome assembly GCF_000816755.2 of Arachis ipaensis. NCBI lineage: Eukaryota > Viridiplantae > Streptophyta > Magnoliopsida > Fabales > Fabaceae > Arachis > Arachis ipaensis. The sequence continues at coordinate 110,042,198 of NC_029785.2, read as the reverse complement.
TTCCTCAAGAAGCTTAGGACATGATTTGCCCAATCCCACTGTTGGATGTTGTCCACACGAAGGGCAGCGGCTCATGGATCGTGGAGGCCGTGCTTACCGTCGTCGGCAGCAAGAAGCATTTCTGGACAAAGACGACATAAGTCCTCTGGAATTTCTGCCGGTTCTTCTCCCCTTCAACATTCATATTGAGGACAGATTTTGTCAAAGATGCCAACGTAATACTTTTGAAGCCGTCAATTATCTGCTTGCCTGCCTCATTCAAACTGCCGTACTCAATTTTTTTAGGAAAATAATTTTCTACAATATTTTAACCAGTCAAATAGGCTCAGTTTTATTTTTTGTATACAAATGAACTGAAAATAAAGCAAGCAATGAATTAAAATAAGCACAAGGTGAAAAGTGTATTACCGCTATGATTTATGCCCAGCGCAGCGCAGCTGCTACCTTGTTAGGTGTTATGTATATTCCCCTGGAGAGTGTTCAGACATCCATTATAGTCATCATAGCAATCAATCAATTCTCTCAAGAGGCTGTGAGAGACGTTCATTTTCGGGACATGTACCAACACACCGAATCCCATTTCTTCAATAATATCTTTTTTTTTCCTGACTCATTGCCTTAAACACTGTTGCTAATGCCTTTGTCTAGCATCTGCAATTGTGAGTTCTCTGCAAGGTTTCGAAACAGAATGTCATGATATATTTATAATACAAAATAGATTTTATTCGAATGAAAGGCGACAAATATATTTAATGTGTACATATGCTTACGTTATAACGCGACTTCTCCTTCTTTGTTACCATTGTCTTCTTCATTTTTGCTGTAAGGACAAAAAAATTTGGTCAATACTTCACTCAATATACCAACAAGCCCAAGCATGCATATTTTAATCAAGTGAATGAAAATGTCCAAGCCCAGTGAACCAAACTCCTTTGATGTTCTGAATAAAACGTGATAAATATTCAAACAGTTAAAAAAGTATTTCTATACATGCAAAAGAACCTAATTGAACACACTAACAATCAAGTGAATCAAAATTAGCAACTCCACTAAACTGAACACCATTCATGTTTTGAATAAAATGCTATGATGCACGGACACTGACACGGACGCGGGACACGACACGACACGGGACACGTCGACACGCAAATTTTAAAATCTTACCTGACACGGGGACACGTATACATATAAAATATAAAGTATTTTTTAGATAAATCATAATGATATTTTGATATTTTATTGATATTAAAATATAAATTAAAATTTTTAATTATTTTTAATGTCTTATTTTAATTATATCAAGTATTTAAATATTTTTTATTTTAATAAATAATAATATATACTATATCTAAATTTATTTTAAGAATATACGTTAAGAATAAGACTGGACACGCTGATACGTGATGGTATTTAGGCGTGTCCAGGTGTGTCCGGAGAAGAATTTTTTATTTTTTATTAAGACACAGTTGGACACAGCAGACACGCGTGTCGGACGAGTGTCGGTGAGTGTCGTGTCCGAAATGTGTCCGACACGCGGACACGGCAACTCAACGAAGTGTCCGTACTTCATAGATAAAATGTGATAAACATTCAATCAGCAAAAAAATTATTTCTGCATGCAAAAGGACCCAACTGAAGACACTAACAATCAAGTGAGTAAAAGTGACCAACTCCACTAAACAGAACACCATTTATATTCTGAATAAAACGTGATAAACATTCAATTATAAAAAAATTTCGATCTTAAAAATTTTTATTCTCTCTTCTTATTTTTAAAAGTATCTAAAATAAAATTTTAATTTTAATATTTGACCACTATCATAAATTTAGTCCCCATATTTAATTTCAGTCTCCTCTTATTGTCCATTATTATCACATTAAACACTCGAATTTGGTCACCAACAAGTAACCAAGAATTTGTAATCTCTTTGTAATTTAATGGATTAAT